>NC_057864.1:156656257-156961138 GCF_019393635.1 Dromiciops gliroides | reverse complement strand
GGAGGAGATGGAATTGGCTCTGTGAATGAACTCCTGGTGTGGAAATTCCTCTCCATCTGCAATTTATAGTTTCAGAGAGTTGCCTGAGGCACTGAAAGGTTTGGTAACTTGCCCAAAAAGCAGATATGTGTCACGACATGAATGTTAGAGTCTTACTAAATCCAAGGCCTCATATCTATCGTGGTATCCGTGAGGCCTGGCAAACTCCAGTCCAAGGGCTAAGCCCATGCCCTTTGTGAATTCCCCCAACCTAAGAATGGTTTGAACTCGCCATACTTTGTTCTTTGTCTCCCCACACAGGATCTCCTTTAGGAAATAGGGATGTTAGAGATAGCCCTAATTAGGGGTAACAGAGGGGATAAATTTAAAGTCTTAAATGGGCTCAAAAATCAGCTTCCAAATACAAGGTGGAGAAATGCATGACTAGATATCACTTCACATAAAAGAAAGATCTGAATGTTTCAGGAAATTGTAAGCTCATTATGAGTAACTTTTATTGACATGTTGACTCCCCCATTAGAATGTAAGCTCCCTGTGGGTAGAGACTGTTTTAACTTTTTTTTTAAAACCATAGTCAGCCCATAGCATGGTGCCTGGCATATACGAGCTCTTACTAAATCCTTTTTTTTTCCCCGCGGGGCAATGAGGGTTAAGTGACTTGCCCAGGGTCACACAGCTAGTAAGTGCCAAGCGTCTGAGGCCAGATTTGAACTCAGGTCCTCCTGAATCCAGGGCTGGTGCTTTATCCACTGTACCACCTAGCTGGCCCCTTACTAAATGATTTTTGACCAACTGATAGTGAAATATGGTAGCCAAGTAAGTTAATGTGTATACATCATAGTATTTCTCTTAGAGGTATGGTGTCCAGGCCCATAGAGGTAATAATACCTGTGTATTCAACTTCAATCAGACCACCCCTGGAGTATTCTGATTGGTTTTAGATGCCACATTTTAGGAATAACATTGATAAGTTAGAGCCTATCTGTAGAAGGACAATTAGAATGGTGAAAGATTTCAAGAATGTGCCATGAGAATCAGCTGAAGGTGTTTATCTTGCATGAGGAAAGAGGCATTAAGGTGGTAAAATGGGTAGAGTGTAGGATCTTGAGTAAGGAAGATCTGAGTTCAAATCCTACCTCAGACTCTAGCTAGCCACTTAACCTTTCTGTGACTCAGTTTTCCCATCTAAAAAGTGGGGGCAATGATAGCATCGACCTTTCAGGTTTGTTGTAAGGATCAAGTGAGTTAACATATGTGATATACTTTGTAAGACTTCATATATTAAAGTACTTAAATAGTAGTGGGTATGATGATTATGATGATGACGATATAGGGTAGCATGATAGCTGATTGTAAGTATTCAAAGGGGCATGTCATTTGAAGGATAATTAGATTTATTTTACTTTGTTTCATAGGGCAGAAATAAGAGCCTTGGGTGGTCATTACAAAGGGTTAAATTTTGCTGCCAGAAAAAATATTTTACCAACAGTCAGAGCTGTTCAAAGCAGAAGGTAAAGGGAGGTGAAGGGTGCCTCTTCACTGAAGAGATTCAGGGAATGGCTAGATGACCACTAGTTTGTCATGTAGTAGGGGCCTACACTAGCCCCTTAGAAGAGTTCCTCCACTAGGGTGGGGAGATTGGGTCTTTGTCCTAGGGCAGGAAATATGGATTGTCCCAAAGGCATTGTCTTGGGACTTATTTCCTTCTAATGCTCCTAACTTCTCTGAAAGCAGTAGTGGTCCCAGTATACCTTTTTCTTTCAATCCTGGCAGCAACACCATAGGCTTGCTGTTCCATCCCCTACACTCAGTCACTTATTCAGAGGTAGAAGTTGTTAACTATTGTTCTAGTAGAGCAGATTCTTGTTCATGTATGGGTTGGAGTAGGTGGTCTTGAAGGATATGCTTAGATTCTGAGATTCCATGATTTTCTCCTTCTGATTCATCAGAAATCATAAACAAGCAACTATAAACCCCTCTGAGTACTGACTGATTCAATTATTGTATTTGTAAAGTACTTAGCACAGTGCGTGGTCTGTGGTAGGCTATGTAGTATGTATGTATGTATATATGTGTGTGTATGTGTGCTTATTCCATCCATCCCTCCATCCATCTATCCATTTGCATCTCTACTACCTAGCACTGTTCCTAGCATATAATAAGCACATAATAACAATAACAATGATGGTAATAATAACTAGTATTTATATAGCACTTGAAGGCTTGCAAATTATTTTAAATTATTTCATTTGATCCTCACAACAATCCTGGAAGGTAGGTGCTTTTTTCTAAAAAAAAAATCCTATATAACAGCTAAGGAAACTGAGGCACAGGTGCTTATTATTATTCCCATTTAACAGTTGAAGAAACTGAAGCACAGAAGAGGTTAAGTGATTTGTCCATATTTGAAATTCAATGTCAAGCCTTCAACTCCTGTCTCCTCATGATACAGAGGAAACTTTTATTAAAGGTCATGTCAAGGGGGGTACAAACTATGACAGGACCCTACCCAGATGGAAAGGCTTGGTGTATAAGCTCCACTATGGTTTGCATGTTTGACATTCAAGGACCAGTCCTGTCATACTTGACTCCTTCTGTACTGCTCTAGGATCCAGGCACACTTCTCTATTTGCTGATCCTTGCCTGACTCCCATCAAGCCTGGTATACTTCCCTTCCTTACATATATCTCTTAATTTTTCTGTCTTCCTTGGAATATAGTATTTGCTTATATAAGTCAATGCAACATAATTTAAAGACAGAGAGATCACTAACCAGTGGGAAACCAGGAAAGGTGCCCCCTCCCCACCCTGCCCCTGCCCAGTGTCTGGAGAAAGAGGTGAAAGAGAAATGCACTCCAGATCTACAATATAGTGTGTGTGCAAAAGGCATGGGGCAGGACATGAACTTCTGAGTTTGAGGAACTGCAAATTGTCCAGTTTAGCTGGAAAGTAGAGTTTTTGGATGGGAAATAATGTGTAACAAAATCAGAAAGGTAGAGTAGAACCAAATTGTGAAGAACATTAAAGAACAAACTGGGGGACTTATATTTTATCCAGAAGGCAATATGGAGTCACTGGAGATTCTAGTGCATTTCAGGAGTGATATAGTCAGATCTGTGCTTTAAGAAAATTCTTTTGGTGAATATATGGAAGATGGGTTGGAGAAGGAAGAGACTGGAATCAGGGAGAACAATTTAAAGTTTATTGCAAGAGTCTAAGTAATGAGAACCTGAACTGGGGTAGTAGAGATAAGGGGACTGATGTGAGCTATGTCGTGGAGTTAGAACCAATGAGAATTGGCAAAAGATTGTATATTGCTGGTAAAAGAGTGAAGGGTGGAGGATGACTCCTAGCTTATAAACTTGGGTAACCTGAAGGATAGTGGTACCTTCAACAGAAACAGGAAAAAATGGAGGAGAGCATTTTAGGGAGGAAGATAATGCATTGATGTTACATTACCAGGATATATTTGGTTATGTGGGATTGTGATTTAGGAGAGAGATTCAGGCTGGAAATATGGTTTTGGAAGTCATCTTCATAGAGATGATAATGGAGCCTTTGGTGCCGCCCCCGCCCCCCCCCCCCATCATCAGTGAGAGAGGATAGAGAGAAGAGAAGAGGGCCCAGGACAGAACCATGGGTACATGACAAATATAAATACCAGGCTCTTTAAAGAAATAAACAATGACAAATTATGAGAGGACCATTGAGTGATCATGATTTGACCATAATAATATAAAAATGATAATTGCACCTATCAGTTTGCAGATTTAGTGATATATCAATAAGACTGATAAGGGAATGGTACTTTACAGAGGTAGACAAAATAATATTTATTTGGAGGAATAAAAGATCTAGGCTATCAGGGAAACAATGAAAAAATAGTAATGAATGGAGAAGAGCACTTTGAGATCTCAAATTATATTATAATGCAGCTATCTTAAAACTACCTAGTACAGCTTAAAAAACTAAAACAAACCAGAAAAGGAAGAATCAGAAATATCAAACTCAATAACCTAGTGTTAGACAAATACAAAAACATCAATTACTTACACAAGAACTTTATTTCACAAGAATTACTAGGAAAACTAGAAAGCAGTCTGATAGACATTAGGACTTAAACCAACATTTTACACCTTCTACTTGTGATGTTTAAAATCTAAATTGTGGTCGCCTTAAATCAGAAGCTTCAGCTCCAGTCTAGTCTAGAGTTCCAGCCTGGTTGGGTTCTTCCTGAAGTCCTCCTCCACAAGCCTGCTTTAATCAGGAACACCTTCGCAAGCTGTTTGTGGAAGCTTTTTTATAGATCTGGAACAGAGGCGGTCCTTACACACTGCTTCAAGGTGATTGGTTGGCGTCATCCAAATCCATTGTCTTTGAAGGTGTTCTCAAGTTGAGTTCACAGTCTAGTTTCTGAGAACAATACCTTCTTAAGGGATAGCCAGGTGTGATTACAATCCAATTAACGTGAAGTAGGCTTAATCAGCAGTCAAACACTCTCACTTGATTCAATCAGTATAGATTAATCTCCAGGTGGGTCTTTGAGTATCTGCTAAATCCCATTATTTCATCACATACTACAATGTTTGAAATGGCTACATGAATTGAATAGGTCATACTAATAGAGGTCATCCTGGTAGAGAATGAGATTAGGTATCTTTTAAAGTTATGATTGTGAAGCTAATTCTTTTTAAAAATAATTTTATTGCTATCATTTTCCAGTTTTGACAATAAGCATTTTTATTAATATATACACATATATGTATGTATATGTGAATGTTTATTTATACATATACACACATACATATACACACACACACACACACACATATATATATACACACACATACACATACACACACACACACACACACACCAGTAAAGGGATTAACTGAGTGTCTCCCTAACTTCTCAGGGTCTCAGGTCATCAGGCCTATACTGTCCTAAGAGGGAAGACCAAGCCAAAAGCACATAAATGCCAAGAGACAGAGCTCATGGCATCTTCCAATTGTTATCCTCTTTAGATAAAGGTGGGTCATTATACATTGATCAAACCTAATTGGTTTATTGCTATCATTTTGGGGGGGGGTATCATTTTTTATGTCAACCAAATTTATCCCTGTATCACTCTTCCATCTCCCTCCCTCTTCCAGAGAGCCATTCCACATATCAAAGGTTGTTTTTAAAGTGAAAAAAAAAGAAGAGGAAGAGAAAAAACAAAAAACCAAACATGGCATTGATGAAATCTGAAAATATGTGTCATATTCTATACCTGTGGATTCTTTCCCCCATCACCCCGTGCAAAGGAGTGGGAGGAGGGGGTCTTCTCATAGCTCTTCTTTTGGACTATACATTTTTTGGTGATTCGGTAACATTCCCTTTCAACACATTTTGTGGTCATTGTTCTGTCCATTTTCATTGTTGTAGTCATATAAATTATTTTCTTGGCTCTGTTTACTTCACTCAGCATCAATTCATGTAAGTCTTTTAATGCTTCTCTACATGCCTCATATTCTTCATTTCCTTTAGTACAATAGTATTTCATTTCATTCATGTGCCACAATTTGTTTAGCCACTCCCCAGTTGATGAGCAACTGCTTTATTTCCAGTCCTTTGCTATCACAAAATTCTGCTATAAATATTTTGGTATATGTGGACACTGTCTTTTTATCAATGATCTTTTTTATAATATATGCCTGGTGGTGAAATTTCTAGGTCACTGTCAAATTCCTATTTGCTTCCCACAATGATTGTACTAATTCACAACTCTATCAACAATGCACTAGTGTTCCTATTTTCTTACCACAGGAGGTTAGTTCTCAACCAAATATGAAATAAGAGATTTCAATTATGTGAAATTTAAAATCTTTAGCATGAACAAAATTAATACTGTTAGGTAAGATGGGAACGTATGATAGAAAAATATTTGTACTAAATATTTCTGATAAGGGTCAGATATCCAAAATAAATAGGCAATTTATAGACTACGTAAGATCAAAAGCCATTCCCCAATAGAGAAATGGTCAAAGGATGGGAATGAACTTCTCAAAAGAAGAATTGTAAACTGTCAGCAACAATATAAAAGAATGTTCCAAATCACTAATAATATGAAAAATATAAATCAAAGGAACTCTGAAGTTTCACTTTCATACCCAGCAAATTGACAAAAATGACAAAAGATGGGCATAACCAATGTTGGAAGGGTAGCAGAAAGACAGGCTTACTAATTCATTTTCATCAGAGCTGGAAATTGGTCCAAAAATTCTTGGAAACAATTTGAAATAAAAAAAGAAAGTGATCAAAATGTCCAGGCCCTTTGATTAAGACACTCCACCATGAAGTATATACTCTAAGGAGGTCATGATAGAAAGTCCTTGTGTGCACCAAAATATTTGTAGTAGCACTTTTTTTTAAGAAGCAAAGAAGTGGAGACCAAGTTAATGACCATCAACTGAGGACTAAACAAGTTCTCTATATAAATATGAATTTATTCATATAAATATGAATAGAACTATGTTATAGAGAGCAACTTTTGGGGATGTTGAGGGGTATTGACTGTGTGTAGAGTAGAGAGGAGTTGATTGCCAGGTACATTGATGACAGGAGCCTAGAATTTTGAAGATTAAGTTTGAGACTGACTACATAGAATGAGACATATTTTTGAATATGGCTCATGTGAGGATTTGTTTTGCTGGACTATTCATGTTTGTTTTGAGGGGTTTCCTTTTATGGTTCATTTGGGGGCAGAATCAGTGAGAAGGATAATAAATGTGTTATGTATATATGTATGTATGTGTATGCACATGCATGTATGTACACAGACACACAGACCTCTGTGTGTGTGTGTATTTATAGACAAGGCAAATGCAGAGGTTTGGGTGGCCTGGTTTTGCATTGAACCTCGAAGCAAGAGGGATTGGGTGGAGGATCTTTCTCACAGAGAGGTATCAGTATTCAGGGATATGATGAGGAAGCCTGGTCAGATTCCATTTTACATATGAGAGTGCAAGCCAACCAAAGAGTGTCATTGATTATAATGGCATCCGTGACAGTACCAAATAAGTGGGAGAGACAATAAGACTTAAAAGGGAGAGAGAGCTTATTGTGAGCTAAGGTGGCCCAGGCTGGCATCGTGAAGAGGGCCTTGAAGGATTTCGATGGGTGGAATATAGGAACACTGTTGTAGGAACACTGGGGGACAGGAATGACCATATCATGTTGGCAACAAACAGAAAAGCTTCCATCTCTTTTTCTTTCTGATGGAAACAGGGACCTGAGTTCACATGGGCCAAGGAGCAACCTAGCTATCCTGTCATAGCAGATATAGAGAGCTGGTCTAAGTTAGGAAGTCACAAAGTCCCATCTCAGACACTTATTGAGTATGCAACTCTGGCCAAGGCATTTAAGCTCAGAGTGCCCAGGTAACTCTAAGACATTAAGTTGAAGAACAGTTGTTGATATCCATAGGTAGAGAGAATTTCCTCATTGGGAGTTCTTTACACAGATGGAATCACTTGCCTAAACATCTTTTCTCCACTCCCTCTCCATTTCTTTGCCTTCTGCTACCTCTAAGGAACTCTTTCTTGCTGATTTGATGTCTCATCATTCTATGACTCTGAGTTTTGAAAGACATGTCATTGGAATCCAAGTTATGACAGTTGTTCCCAAACTGGAAAGGCTTTAACCACAAACCTGGCATACCAGCACTTGCCTACCTTAGTTCAGAGAGGTTAGGGACCAGAAGGCTGATCCCCAGGGGAGGAGTCTTTTGTTTTTTCTAACTACATGGGCATGAGCTAGATGACCACTGGGATGGATTGTGCAGAAATTCATGGTTGGGCAAAGACAGGGCCAGGTGGCTTCTGTGGTTCCTTCCAACTCAGAAATTGTGTGAATCCAGACATGGAAAGTCAGAGCTCACATATAAAGGAGGTGGAGACATTGCAGGCAAAGGCATGAGCTGATAGCCTGGGGTGGAGGTTGTTCCCTGACTAAGGACTTCCTATTGTGGATAGAACCGTCTGGTGAATGCTGAGGGGACTGCCCTCATCTAGGAGAAGACAAATGGGCATCTGCTCTTGTTCCTCCCTCCTTACTTTTCATAGCAAGTATATGTGTGTGTGGGGGTGTATGTATCAAGAGACATACAAAATGGTCATTACCAGGAGCAAACTCCTAAGCCTGCTAACAGTGGGGTAAAATATAAACAGCACTAGATTTGGAAACAGAGGATACCTGTTTAAACTCCATCTCTGGTACTTACCCATTTAGCTTCAGTGAGCCTCAGTTTCCTCATCTGTAAAATGAGGGTTTTTTTTTTTTCAGTCCAGATGAACTGGAAGGCCCCTAAATTTATGATTGCATGATCCAACTCACAAAGAACTTGTGCTGTCAGCTGAGGCAGCTAGATGGTGCTGTGGCAGAGTGCTGGCTGGGTATGGAGTCAGGAACACCAGAATTCAAATCCAACCTCAGATACTTAGTAACTAACTGTGTGGCCCTGGGCAAATTACATAAACCTACAGTTTCTGTAAAATGGGGTTAATAACAGTGCCTACTTCTCAGGGTTAGAAGGATCAACTGAGATAATATTTGTACAGTGTGTGGCATATAGTAGGTACTTAATAAATGCTTGTATCTTCCCTCCTTTCTTTCTTTAAGGTGTGGAGGGGTTGTTAGCTACTTTGAGAGAATATCTATAGATTCTTTAAAATATTGAAATAAATCCTGCCCTAACTAACCTATGGTTTTGACTCTCTCTTGCAGTTCTGGTCAGTGGACTATCTGGTGAGTTCCTCTTTCCTTTGCTCTTCAGGGTCTCTGGGTAACTGTCATTTCTGCAACCACAGGAGATCTGTTATGTCTTGTAGGAAGAAGCTTTATCTACCTCAGCCCCTTTTGGTGAGAGCTCAAGGGATGTGAAAATGGCATCTGCTCATAATGACGCTAGTGCCAAAAAGTCAGAGCAGCTTTGTGGTCATACCCTTTGTTTCTGGCCAGCTGTTGTGCAAAACCTTTCATGGTCCCCATGCATTGCTCTTGGCACCCATTACAGAGTGGTCCCATAATGGAAAGAGAGAAACCTCCGAATTCTGTCAAAGATGCTCAGGACTTGGTAGGGGGTGGGGGTGGGCGGAAGATTTTCTCAAAGGAGTAATATACTAGTAGTATTTAAAAACTAAGGGATATATGCAATTTTCAGGGTGTTGACAGTGACAGCTCCACCCTGTCTTGCCATCTGTGGCCTCTTTAGGACCTCATAGCAAATGCCTCTGGTGGAATAAGCAGGACCCTATAGCACATAGACAACTATTTACTTTGGATTGTTTGGACAACAAAGATTTAGTAAGTGCTTACTGTGTACCATGCACTGTGTAGGTGCTGAGTATACAAAGACCAAAAATAACCCAGTCCCTTTCTTCAAACAGCTAGCATTCACACACACAGACACTCACACCCACAGACACACACACAGAGCAGGCAAATGGAATACATTATGGTACAGAGAATTCAGGGCCTGGATTAGGAAGACCTGGGGTCAAATCAGAGTTCTGTCTCTTACTACTTGTGTGACCTTGAGAAAGTCACTTAAATTCTCTGGGACCCCATTTTGTTTCTGTTTTTAATTTTAAAATGAAGGAATTCATCTAGATGATTCCCAAGGTTCTTTCCAGCCATGTTTCTGTTACTTATCTTAGTTTGAGGACTATTCCTCCTGAATGATTTCAAGGGTATTAAAAAACAACAATCAACCTTCCTTTTCTTCCTCCCAAATTCTTTTCTGACCCTCTGACCTACTAAGAGCTTCAGGACAGCTTAGTATTCCCCCAACCCCAAATTTTCAGGAAAGGTCCTCTAGAAAAGACTACTCTAGGTTCAAGGGATTCTATGAATCTTCATCTGCTAAAATCATGGTTTATGAGCCCCCAACAATGTGTTTACCTTTATTACTCAGACAGAAGACACATTTAGTTCAGAGCAAAGGCATTTAATAAAATGGCATGGTGAAAAGACAAGTAATAAAATACTTCTCTCAAAATTTTGGGGTGTACTTTCTCAAAAATATATCATCATTGGGACACATAGGGAACATGTAGCCAGGGAACACAAGTGGAGAAAAAACTCACATCTCTGTTTTGTTTGTTCAATCATTTTTCAGTCACATGATTCTTTGTGACCACATTTGGGGGTTTCTTGGCAAAGATCCTGGAGTGGTTTACTATTTCCTTTTCCAGTTCATTTTATAGGTGAGGAAACTGAGGTAATTAGGTGCCCAAGGTCACACAGCTAACAAGTGTCTGAGGCCAGATTTGAACTCAGGTAAATGAGTTTTCCTGACTCCAGGGCTGGTGCTCTATCCACTGTACTACCTATTTGCTGTCTTCCAGTGATGCTATCATATTTATTCTCTCTCACCAGGCCTACTTCATGCTAGTCTCTACTAGATAAGTAGTCTCCACTGGATGTGGAGTCTCAGCCAAATACATATTCTCTGCCAGATGTTGCATTCTGTTCCTCTGGATGGTTAGATTCTTCAAACCACATGTAACAGAATATTATTGTTATATGAGAAGCAAACAGTATTCAGAATTCAGAGAAGCACTGGAAGGCTTATTTGAACTGATTCAAACCAATAAATAATGTTAGCTAACATTTATATAGAACCTAAAATGTGTCAGACCTTTTGTTAAGTACTTAACAAGCATTATCTCATTTGATCCTCACAACCCAAAGAGGTTGGTGCTATTATTATCTTCATTTTACAATTGAGAAAATTGAGGCAAATAGAGGTTTAAATGCCTTGCCAAAAGTCATACAGCTAATAAGTATCTAATCCAGATTTGAACTCGGGTCTTTCCTGATCCAAGGTTGAGCACTCTATCCAACTGAACCTCCTCACTGCCTCTACTAAACTAAACTAATCAGAACCAGGAGGACAATCAAATATCATAGGACTGTGGATTTAGAGCTGGAAGGTACCTTAGAGATCAGCTGTTCCAACTCTTCCATTTAGTATGTTAGGAAACTGAAGCCCAGAGAGAGAAGTAACTTCTCATTTTCATATAGCTAGTAAGTGGCAGAAGTGTAGGTCCTCTGACTGCAAATGCAATGGATGCTTCCCACTGCAGCATTCTGCATACAAAGTAACCGAAACTGAACCAAGGGAACAATAGACACAAGGACTATAATAATGGAAATAAAAATAACACTAAAAGGTAACTGAACTCTAGGTCCTTTTAATAACCACTCTTAGGGCCTCTTGGTTTTCTTCAGAGAACAGAAGATAACAATGGCCTTAATTCTTCTCAGTAGAGAGACATGAGACTACAGGTGCAGGATATGGAATACATTATTGGGGGAGGTTGCTGTAATGGCTAATTTTGCTTACTTTGTTGAGCAATTTAGTATTTTTTTTATTTTAAATAAATCATCAGTAAAACTTATAACAATAAAATGATACAAGGAGGACAACAAAACAGAGGCTTTTGAACCTAATGACCATTAGTCCCAAAGAAATATATGTATATGTACCTAAAATATGTAATATGTAGCTAGCTAGCTAACTAAAGTTCTAAAGTGACTTAGGATTCCAAATAAAAAGGTTTCTCTATGAGAAACCCCTCCCAGCCACCCCAATACATTTTGGTCCTGACACATTGGGTACTCTTTGACTTCATTTCTGTGTCTCTCTGCCATTGTCTCTCTGTCTCTCTGTCTCCATTTCCACCCTACTTATGGCAAAGTTACATTCTATTGCATCCATATATCGTAACTGTTTGGTCATTCCCCAATAGGTCATTATCTTCTCAGTTTGTAGTGTTTTTGCTACTACAAAAGAGCTGCTATAAACATTTCTGTATGTTTGCGTTCTCTTCCTCTATAATCTCTTTTAGGTATAGGTCTAATAAGTGATATTGCTTGGGTCAAAGTGTATGGACAGTTCAGTAATTTCTTTTGTTGCTCATTAATTTATCCCATTTCTTCTAATATTGGAGCTGAGTTGGTGGTAAGGAGTGAGAGAGCATAAAGACACTAGACCTATCTATTTATTAATTTTCTGTGCATCATAAAAGATACTATGCTAATTACTGAGGGAGAATACAAAGAATAACATGTAGCCTCTACCTCTAGGTATGAGAATACAGTAACCCTGATGCAAGGCAACATTGGAAACTCTGTAGCACAGACCATGGCACCTTAGAGGAGGTAGACAGTACTTTCAATTGAAATGATGAAAAAAGACTATATGACAGAAGTAGTATTTTTTGGTTCTTGGAGGGCCAGTAGGATTTTGATAAGCACTGATTGAGAATAGGGGATGGCTTCAGTGACTGCAAAGAGAACATATGCAAAGACAGGAAGGAGGAATGCCCATGGAAGGAAGTACTTACTGAAGAAAGGGAGAGTTAAGGGGGACTAAAGACAACTTCATCTTCCATGCAATTTTTAATTGGTGCTAGCCCTAGACTTACCCGGAGCCCTACCCATACTTCCAAGTGAAAAAGGGGTTTATGGTGGGTTGAGAGCAATCTCTATTCCTTGTTCCCCTACTCTTTTCTGATATCCCAACTATTTAGGTCAATTTAAATCAAATTAACTAGTTTTTTATAGGCAGGCATCTAGGTGGTACAATAGATAGAGCACTGGACCTGGTGTCAGAAAGATCTGAGAGCAATCCAGTCTCAGATACTTGCTAACTGTGTGACTCTGGGCAAGTCATTTAACTTCTACTTGCCTCAGTTCCTCACCTGTAAAATTAGGACACACAGGAAAAGGAAATGACAAACCACTACAGTATTTTTGCCAAGAAAACCCCATGGACAATGTCCATGGGGTCACATAGAGTTGGACACAGCTGAACAACGGCATATGCCAACCCCTGTACTAGGTGCTGGAGGCACAAAGACAAAACTGAAAAAGTGTCCGCCTTTAGGTTGTTCTAAACAACATGTACATAGAAAATTAAATATAAAATGTAGGCAAACTAAATCTTAGGGGAGGGCACTAACAACAGTTGTGTGTGTGTGTGTGTGTGTGTGTGTGTGTGTGTGTGTGACCAGAATAAACTTCCTGTAGGAGGTGGCAACTGAACTATGTTTGAAAGAAGCTGTTTCTAGATCATGTGAAGCAATCCCTTTCCTATCATTCATATATTAATTTCCAATTTAGGGACTGCATATATCTTTCATTTATTTCTATTCCCATCTTCTACTTAGCTTTTCCACCAAAACCAGTGATTTACATCGATCCTCCTTGGACCACTTTCTTCAAAGGGGAAAAAGTGCTTCTGACATGCAGTGGATTAGAGATCTATGCACCAGGGAAAACTCAATGGTACCACAAGGGGAAAATGCTCCAAGAAACTCTTGGAAACAACATAAGAGTTAACGATACTGGGATATATAAATGCAAGACCAATAATTCACACCTCAGTGATGCTGTAACTTTGACCTTTTCTAGAGGTAAGAAAAGAGGTGAATTAGTTAAAACATTAAAAATGGTTCTTGTTCATCTTTCTTTCCCTGGGAATCACAGGACTCAGATCCCATAACTCAATTCTCCTCCAGGTCTAGGAGTCAAGGCTCTGTTACCTCCAGTTCCAACTTTCACTCCACTGCCTCAAATTGTCTTAGACTAGGGACCGGAAATGTAAGTGGGCTAATGGCCTGAGTGACTGTGAAGACAGTGTCACCTTTGACAATAAAAGGGAAGTTGAGAAGAGGGGAGTGCTTTGGGGGAAAGATAATTAATTCTATTTTGAACATGTTGAGCATGAGCTGAATTTTTTCACCCAGGGAAAAAATAGGGGTGTAGGGAGTTTGGAAATGATGGTTCAGGGGACAGACAGTCTGACTAGGCGAAGGGGCAACCCCTTGTTTAGAGAGTCTTAGGTATATCTCTTTCAGACTTGGGGGAGGGGAGAGTAATACTTAATAGATTACAGTTTAGTATAAACATAACTTTTTTTTTTTTTTTAGTGAGGCAATTGGGGTTAAGTGACTTGCCCAGGGTCACACTGCTAGTATGTGTTAAGTGTCTGAGGCCGGATTTGAACTCAGGTACTCCTGAATCCAGGGCCGGTGCTTTATCCACTGTGCCACCTAGCCACCCCAACATAACTTTTTATGCATTGGGAAACCAAAAAATTTGCGACTCATTTTATTGCCATATTCAATTTATTGCAGTGGTCTGGAACCAATATACCTGTAGCCTGTGTATTATTAAATATCAGATATAACCAGATAATTTTTATTTGAACTAAATTTTTAAAAAATAAGAATTATGAGATAACAGTGATATTGATGATGATGGTGATGATAATGGTGGCAGCTCCCATTGATGTAGTTTTTTAGAGTTGGCCTCCAAGCCAGGAGGAACTGGTTTCAAGTTTTCCCCTGGATAAATATTGGCTCTGTGACCGTGGGTAAATCATGTAACCTTTCAATTCTTAGGCAACTCTTTAAGATGATAACTTTAGAGAAAGTACTGACCTTTGGTAGAGGAAATTTCCTCACCTGGGCATTCTTATACCAATGAAAATCAAAGGTCCAATCCCTATCTCGGTTCTTCTACATATTATTTCATTTGATCCTCATATAAACCCAGTGAAATGGGTGTTGTTATCCTCTTTATCTTACAGATAAGGAAACTGAGGCTCAGAGAAGTTAAATGAATTACCCAGAGTCACATGGCTAGTGTCTGGAGCAGAAATTGAATCCTGTTCTTCATAACTCCAAGTTCACTGACACATTCACTAGACCTCTCTGCTTTTTCTCCTTCCCTAAAATATCATCTCCCTTTGGAGAGAGGGAAATTTGGATAAGGACACTAAGTCTACTGTTAAACAGAGGGCACGGGAAAGTCCTGAGCATCCTGATGAAGTTTCAGTCCAAGGGCTCCTTTGTCTTGCTTCCCTCTCCATTGCACACAGCAGGCATTTCATAATGGCCTATTGAATGTGTAGGGAAGCCCATCCCAATGTAGGATCCACAGGATGCTTTTGTTACAAATGAAAGAATATATTAAGTCTCAAAAGGACTGGAAATTAGGTAACTCATGAATGTGGGTGTGTCTTACAGTTCCTTTGGTCCTGAGGGTTCCATATGCTGTATTTGAAGGAGACAGTCTGATTCTTCGATGCCAGGAAAAACATAACAAGACTTTGACTGGTGTGACATACTACAAGAATAGAAAACTCTTCTCTGCTTTTAACCAAAGCTCAGATGTCTTTATCCCACAAGCAAGTTTAAGTAACAAGGGTCAATATTTCTGTACTGCATTCATACACATGTCATGGAAGACTAAATCACAGAAAGAGAATCTCTACATCCACGGTATGACTGCCATTTTTACAGGGAAGGGATAACAACTGTCAGTGTAGAATCACTGGTTGGGTAGAGTGAGAGGGACATACCATAGGGACATCTTATGGATTGACCTCCGACTGAGCCAGTAATATTCCTCTTTTAGGGAGCTGGGAAAGCAGGAGTTAAAGGAACCAGGGGAGCAGACATGATTGGGGAGTGGGTTGTGGATCTGTGTTTCTCTGTCTGGCTCAGCAACTTTAGGTGTTGAAAAACTCAGACTCACTCTTTGTTGCACTCCTCCCTCAGAGCTGTTTTCACGTCCAGTGCTTAAAACAACAGACTCTCAGCCCACAGAAGGGAGTCCAGTTAATCTGACATGTGAGATCTGGAGACATCCGGAGAAGTTGAACATCCAACTTCTCTTCTCCTTCTTCAGAGATCCTGGGGCCATCCTATTGGGCCAGGCCAGAACCCAAGAGCTCCAGATCCTGAATTTCTGGAGTGAAGATTCAGGGCCTTACTGGTGTGAAGTAGAAGCTGTGTTTCCTCGAGTCTGCAAACAGAGTCGCCCAATAATTATGAGTGCAAGGAGTAAGTGTGAGGGAGAGAAATTTAATAGGTTTGGAATTAAGAAGGAAGAGGTTGGGTAAATGGTATCATCTCTGACATTAAGTCCTATTCTTTGTGACTTTTTTTGTCCCTAGTATAGGAATGGGAGTCTTACTAGAGAGATAGGGATCCTCTGTTTAAGTGGAGTAATAGGAATGAATTGAGAACCACAAAAATCCAAGACCAGAGATACAGACTGAATTTTGCTTTTGGCTCCAGGTCCCCAACATTTGCAATGTCTTGGAGATAAACTCTTCCCCAGCATTCGTGTGTGTGTGTGTGTGTGTGTGTGTGTGTGTGTGTGTGTGCATGCATGTATTGAGATGCAGATAGATGTACTCTAAACTTAGATTGCTCCTGATGACTCAGATGAGCAAAATTACAGGATGGTAGGCCAATGGGACTAGCTCCCTCAACAGATTTTTCTCTACTGTTTTTGAAGGATAGGGATATTGAGCCAAGTTTCTCCTCTGGCCCACTTCTAGCTCCACCTCCAAGTGATATCTTGATAGAGAGAGAGAGATTTAATAAAGGTTTGTTGAAAGTTGAACCCACTCATTTCCATACTGTCTTGGCCCTTGGCATACACTCCTTCTTTTCTCTTTTTGTAATTCCCCAACTATAATGTAGATACCTTGAGGGAAAGGAAATTACATTCTTTATTCCTCTTAGTATCCCCAGTTCCTATCATGATATGTCACATATGTAGGTCCTCAAAGTGGTTATTCTCATAATGGATGCCCCTTTCCTAAAAGTCCCTACCATTGGCATGGGATTAGAAAGTTAGCTAGGGTTAGAAAGTTCATAAGACTTAGGTTAAGAGGAGTAAGAATACTGTTTCCTCTCCAGGAGTGAATTTGGAATTGCTCTCTACCCTCATCCCTCAACATGTGACCCGGCAACATTTCCTATTTCCTCTACCCTGACCATTTTCTTTCAGCCTCTTCCCTGACCCCCAACCCCGCCATAGCAGAGGGCCTCACATGTTATTATGTGTTCACCTAGGAATTCCCATCTCTGGAGTTCACATGGAGATGCAACCTCATGAAGGGCATGTGATGGAAGGGCAGAAGCTGGTTCTTCTTTGTTCAGTAGCTGAAGGCTCAGGGACCATTATATTCTCCTGGCACAGAGAGGGCACAGAAGCCATTCTGGGGAAGAAAATACAGCGCTCATTGGTAGCAGAATTTGTGTTTTCTGCTGTGAGGGAGAGTGATGCTGGGAAATACTATTGCACAGCTGACAACAACAGTAGCCTTATTCCCAGCAGTTCTGTGAACATCACTGTGACAAGTGAGTTTACCTCCATTCCTCTCCTCTTTTCTCCTTTCCTTCCCTCCCCTCCCCTCCCCTCCCCTCCCCTTCCCTTCCCTTCCCTTCCCTTCCCTCCTTCTCTCCTTCCTTCCATCTTGGTGGCCCCCTTATTCCTGGTAATTATGGATACAGAAAATAACTACAAAAAAAAAAAACCCAGCTTATGGGAGAGAAAGGTTGCTTAGCAATCAGTCCCGCTACTCAAGCCCATTCTTGGCCCAGATGCTTTCTTGGCTACTCAAAAAGTTTCCATTCTATTCTAGGTCCTCCCTGCTTTTACTCCCAGCCCAAGATGAGTTCCCACTGAGCTTTGCTGTTCATCTTCTCTTTTCTATGTCCCCATTCCTCTTTCAGTCCAGATTGAGTTGTTTCTCCAATTTTATAAATTTCTTTGTTCCCAGGGATAAACTGAAAAAGAAGAGATTCCAAGAAAAGAGAAACAGATTGGATGTTTTTCCAAGATTCACCATCTCTAGATTCCATATAGAAACCTAGTACCTTAAGGACTAGGCAAGGGGAGGATAGAATCACAAATCATTGAGAGAGTATCACATACTTCAGTCATAGAGAGAGCACTGGAGTTAGCCTAGGAAGGAAGACTCAGTGTTCACTTTTAGTGAACTCCTAAGGGGAAAAATAGATTTTTTGAACCCTCTGATGAGAAGTGGGGGTGGCAGAAAAATGAACTTTCTCTAATAATCCTCTGACTCCCTGGATTGCCTGGGTTGCCCTCAGATTTCTGATTTGATGAAATCCTCAAGCTGACACCTCACCTTCTGAAGACTCATTGAAAACATCTTTGGGAAGGTTCCAATGGCAATCAGGACAAGAGGGACAACAAAGATCTCATCCTTTCTTCAATGTCTTCTGCTGGGTCTATTTGATACTTAAACAGTTCAGGAGACCCTCAATATGCCCTGCCTCTTAGACTTGCTGTTTCACTTTTTATTCCACCAGTCCACATGAGGCAATATGTCCTTTACCCCAGGAAATTGTAGACCCTGGGTTTCTCTTCTCTTGGGTTTATGCTCTCTTCTGTGCCTACAGGTAATGGAAGGGGACCACTTATTGCAGGAATCACCATGCCCTTGGGTGGTATTCTTGGTCTTATTATTGCTGTTGCTCCTCTGGTTTACTTCAAGCACCAAAGGAAATCAGGTTTGTCATCCTCTGTTATTTTCCCTTTGTTATAGCCAGAGAAAGTATGGGTATATACTAGACTAGAAGTCAGTAGCCCTGGGTTTAAGGCCTAGCTCTCACACTCACAAGTTCCCCATACCAATGAATGCATCAGATCAGCCTTTAGCCTTGTGAGAGCCAAATTGGATATACGGAGCATTAATCTCACCCTTTAACTTTACTATATATATATATATATATATGTATATATATATATATATATATATATATATATATATATCACAGACCAAGAAGAAAAAGGAGCCACTGAGCTTTAATCTATGATGGATCAGTTTTTTATTTTATTGCTTGGGAATTAATTAGACAACAAGAGTTGAAGCCAATTAGGGAAATAAGGAAGGAGAAATACAAATGAATAATCTTAGACCTAAACTGAGTCTATTCCTTTATGAAACTCACCGAATCCCAAACTGCCCGCCAGACCGTGAATCCCTGAAAAGACTGAACACCAAACCATGTGCACTCCTTTCAATCCCGCTCCATCACTGCTAAATTCACAGCCAGAGAGAGAGAACTTCCTTCCTGCCCTCACTTTTAAGTCAGTGTCCGGGAAATTCCTCGCATTCCCTCCCCAAAAGGGAGGTCCTTCAAAAGCCGCTTCAGTAGCATGCGCAATCTCTCAAATGATTCAGCTAAAACTTCTGATATATATCTTTACCACAAATAATTTTTACCACAGCCTATTGATGAAGGGAGAGAGGCACAGAGAAGTATCCTGACTCCAAATCCTTCACCCTTTACACTATACTATACCAACTCCCTACAATGTAGTCCCTGGGACAGCTAGGTGTCACAGTAGATAAAGCACCAGCCCTGAATTCAGGAGCACCTGAGTTCAAATCCAGCCTCAGACACTTGACACTTACTAGCTGTGTGACCCTGTACAAGTCACTTAACCCTCATTGCACTACAAAAACCCCCAAAAAACCAAATAACAAAACCAAACCAAAATACAATGTAGTCCCTGTTCATGATGTGCTTACCATCTAACAAATGATCACTTCTGGAAGCAGTTGGTGGTACAGCAGTTAGATTTCTGGGTTTGGAGTCAGGAAGACCTGAGTTCAAATATGGCCTTAGACACTTAACACTTACTAGCTGTGTGACCCTGGGTGAGTCACTTTACCCCAATTGCCTTACCAAACCCAAAACCAAACCAAACAAACAAACAAACAAACAAACAAACAAAAAAACAAGTAATGGGAATAGGAAGTAGTTTGGTTGGAATGTAGGGTACATGAAGGGAACAATGTGATGCAAACCTAGAAGAGCAGGCTGGAGCCTGATGACATGGAGCCTTTCATGCCAGGATATGAAGATTATGCTTTATTTGGTAGGTAAGGGGAAGCTATTGAAGAGCAGAGAGACAATATGTGGAGGGATAATAAAAACCTCGAGGAGGATATTCTGAGTTTCAATCCTGAGTTCTTTGTTCCCCCTCCACATGAGGTGTTTCCTTAGAGGATGGGATGGTTTAGTTTAGGGTTCTTTTTGACCCTGAGCAGAAAGGAAGGGAAGAAGAGGAAGGATTTATCTAGTCCCTACTATTTGCCGACCACAACGGTAAGTGCTTTATAAATATTATCTCATTTGATCCTCACAATAACTCTGAAAGGTAGGTGCTCTTATTGTCTCCATTTTGCAGTTGAAGAAGTCAAGGAAAGTAGTTAAATCCCTTGCCCAGGGTCACACCCCTAGTAAATGTCTGAGGTTTGATTTGAACTCAGGTCTTTCTGACTCTAGACCAGGCACTCTATCCATTGTGTACCTAGCTGCCTCTTAGCCCTTTGGGGCTTTTGTGGTAATTGCCTTACGTTCCTCTTTGAAAACCTCACCCTCACTTCCCCTCAGTAACTAACCAAACTTGACTTGAATGCTCCCTTTCTTGTAATGTGGGCATTTAAAAGAATAGTAGCACTGGAAGGTACCTGGTCCAAGACCCTCCTCCTTTATTTGACAATCAAGGAAACTGAAACCCAGAAAAGTTATTTGCCCAAGGCTGGAGTCAATACTGAAGCTGGGTCTTCTGACTCAAAGCCCGGCAGTTCCATTTCTGTTACTCTGTGCTTCAAAAAAAATCTCCATATAGATTTCAAGATTATAAGCTAAATAACACACTTTTCTAAGGGAGAAATTTTTGATAAATTTAAAATGAAATTATGAAAAAATACTAATTTAACTAGGGCATTACTTGTTATCTTTGAATATTGATAATATAATAAAGAATCAATTTCATTATGCAGTGGTCTGTTAACCAGCAAGAGCTTCCTCAAAGGGAAGAGGATTAATACTGGTTATTCTAGGGGGCGGCTAGGTGGCACAGTGGATAAAGCAGCAGCCCTGGATTCAGGAAGACCTGAGTTCAAATCCAGCCTCAGACACTTGACACTTACTAGCTGTGTGACCCTGGGCAAGTCACTTAACCCCTATTGTCCCACAAAAAAAAAAATACTTGTTATTCTAAGCCTCAGCCCAGGAGCAGTTATCAGAGGTGCAGAAGATGCCTTGATAGCTCAGGAGTATGGTGACCTCTGCCTCAGGGTGCAATATCTTTGCATCTTAAAAGATAGTACTAAAATTACTCAGTTATTTCCGTGGTAACTTCTGTTTACTCTTCAGGGTTTACTTTCACTTCCTCAATATAAGTATATTTTCCGTGGATAGAGCACTGGCCCTGGAGTCAGGAGTACCTGAGTTCAAATCTGGCCTCGGACACTTAACACTTACTAGCTGTGTGACCCTGGGCAAGTCACTTAACCCCAATTGCCTCACTAAAAAAAAAAATAAATAAAAACAAAATTAAAAAAAAAGTATATTTTCCAAGCACTTCTGAGAAATTAGGGTCAAGTTTGGAAATTAAAGTCAAATGAGCAATAGAGGCAATTTAATGGACTTTTGTGATAAAGGAGGAAACTGCAAACTGTGAGACAAGTTATGATCATGTAATGGAGAAGATTTGTCCTTGGTCATCTGCCATTGACATTTTCATGACTCAGTGAAGTCATAGATGGCATGCTTGTCAAATTACAGATGGCAAGATGGGAAGGTGGGGTACCTAACAAATTGGAGGATAGAGCTCATGATAGGCTACATGATGGAACAGGTTCAAGTAGGTGGAATTTAGTGGTGATAAGTGTGAAACCCTTTACAAATGCAGGATGAAGTTGGCATAGCTAGAGCAACAGTTCAGCTGAAAGAGAGCTGGGTTTTCAAGTAGACTACCATCTCAAACCAAGCCTAAAGTAGAAAGATTTCTAGTTCAGACATTCATTAGATTAGCTGCTTTCTGCTATCCCTTCTGACTCTGAGATTGTGATGACCTCCAATGATGAGGAACTCACTACTCTTAAAGGTACCACATCCCCTCTTTTTATACTTGTCTAACAGACAAGATATTTTTTCCTTATGTTGAATAAAAAATTGTCTGCAGTGTGATTTCTGCTCATTGTCACTGCTTCTAAACTGTAACACCAGTGGAAAATTGGTCAGTGAAAAACACATATAAGTTTTTCAAAAGATATTCATTTCTTCCTCCTTGCCACTCCTCAACAAGGCTCCTCACTTTCCCTTTCCTTGTCCCTTCCCTTTACTCTCTGATCCTGATGTGGGAAGACCTTGCTGGTGGTGTAAGCCTTACGATCACCATATATTTTTGCAACTCCAACTAAGTGAGAATGTTTTATTCCATGGATTCTTGGGGGCTTTGCATGAAAGGGTTCTTTGAGACAGAAAATTTTAGGGGACAATGAGAGATCTAAATGTGAGTGACGTGGTCAGGGGAAAAAACCCTAGAAGAAAGGAGGATTGTAGTAACATAGGGATTTAGGGCACCAGTAGCCAAGAGGGCACAGAGAGTTCTGGATGATTTATGTAGTGATAACACCAAGTAGATTTTTTTCCCTTCAGTTTCCCACCTAGTAGTGGAACTAGCTCAAGAGGAGACACCAGTTGCTTAGAATAGGTCAGGAACACTGAGGCCAGGGACAGAGGATGAGCCTAAACCAGGACAAAATGGCACCTGACACATATTGGCTATGTGACCTATGACAAATCACTTAACCTTTCAGTGCTATGGGGATATCAAACCCTAGGAAGCCCACACAACTCCCAAGAGCAGGCCCAATCAGAATTAAATGTAACTGGGAAATGTTTAACAACATAAGTTAAAACAAAACAACATAAATAATGTTCAGTTGTAACTAAATATGTGGCAAGCAAGAATTTGTTTGTATTTGCATTTGACACCACTGAACTAGTGAAATCACAAGGTCTGAGAGCTCACTGCCTTTCCTCTGACATCTTGACTCCGCCCCCCAAATCATAGGGTCCAGTCCCTTTGCCTACAAATTTGCAAATGGTGAAATTGACAGCTTCTCATTTTTAAGTCTATACACAGATACATTTGGGTACAAAGATTTGGGTTTGAGTTCAAGCTCTACCATTTACTTGTCTATTATTTACCAACTTTGAGGCCTCAGGCAAATCATGTAAACTCATTAAACCCAAGCTTTTTTTTTTTTTTTTAAACAGTACAATGGGCATAATCACTTTTCCATTATCAAGCTCTCAGTATTTTAGTGAGGATCAGATGACACAATATGTGAAAAATACTTTTTTTTTTTAAAAATTTTTATTTTTTTTGGTGAGGCAATTGGGGTTAAGTGACTTGCCCAAGGTCACACAGCTAATAAGTGTCAAGTGTCTGAGGTCAGATTTGAACTCAGGTCCTCCTGACTCCAGGGTCGGTGCTCTATCCACTGCGCCACCTAGTTGCCCCCCAAAAATACTTTTAAAACCACGGTCACAACCTTAATGATCACTTACCAGCCTTGACTATTCCAATAGGCACCAAAGGATCTGGCCACCTCCATTTTCTCCTCAATCTTTCTCATCCTTTATATCATGGTTCCAGTAATCTTTCATACATATAAATCTAGATGCTTGCTACTAAGGAAGCTAAGGGGGAGGGGTATTACTTGAATTCAGGAATTCTGAGCTACAGGAGGCCTAACACCCAATTGGGGGCTACACTGTCTAGCATTTACATAACATAGTATAATAAAAAAAAGAGATGATTACACATGAAACTGTGAATATGGTGAGCCTTCAGAAACAGAGGGCCTTGAGGCTGCCTAAGGAGAACAAACTAGCCCAAGTCAGAAAAAAAAGAGAAGTTAAAGCTTACATGCTTATTAATAGTAGAACTGGCTTGTGAGTGGGTGCTGTGCTTCTTGCCTTGGTAAGATAGGAAGATTAAGTTTGAAAAAACAACAACAAACCAAACTCAAAACTTTCAGCTTGAAATTTTTCAATAGGTCCTTCTTAGGTAAAGTTCAAATGCTTTTTAGCTGATGTTCAGGGTCATACTCAATCTGGTCCCATTCTAACTTTCTATCCATCATCAGAATTAAAAAAACAAACAAACAAAACTAATTCAGGGAATTGCTTCATAGTCTGTTGCTGGTTTGCTTTCCTCCTTTTTTCATTTAAAATTTTAAAATTTATTTTATTTTTAATTTACAAAACAAAATAAGCATTTCCATAACATAGTATAATAAAAAAGAGATGATTACACATGAAACTGCAAAGCTATTATATACAACTTCATATTCTTTTAAAATATATAATAAAATTATAATGTACATTTATTTTTTCAATTCATTCCCTGACCCTGGGGATGGGTACCATTAGACACAAATATGTGTATGTATGTGAAATCATTCCATGCAAACTTCTATTTATCAGTTTTTTCCCTCTGGATTCAGATAGTGTCTTCCTTCACATATCCTTTGTAGTTAATTTGAGTATTTATTATAGTCAAAATGACTTTGTCACTCAAAGTCATTTTAAAAACAACCCTGCTGTCATTGTATAGAATGTTTTTTTTGTTCCATTAATTTTGCTCTTTGTTATTTCATGCAAGTCTATCCACGTTTTTCTAAGATTGTCAAACTCATCATTTCTTATAGCACAGTGGTATTCCATAACAATCATATAATACAACTTGTTTAGTCATTTCCCATTTCCCAATTGGTAGGTATCCTTGTAATTTCTAGCTCCTTGCCAAAACAAAGAGAGCTGCTATAAGTATTTTAGGACATGTAGGTTCTTTTCCTTTTTCCCTAGTCATCTTTGGAAATAGATGTAGTAGATATATTGTTGGGTCAAAGGGTATTGCTGGGTCAGTCTAATAATTCTTTGGGCATTATTCCAATTTGCTCTTCAAAGTGGTTAGATCAGTTCACAATCCTACCAACAATGAATTAGTGTCCCAAATTTTTAATATCATCTCCAACATTTATCACTTTTCCCTTCAATCATTTTAGCCAATCTGATAGGTATGAAATACATCAATATTGTTTTAATTCACATTTAAATAATCAATAATGATTTAGAGCATTTTTTCATATGATTATAAATTGTTTTGATTTCTTCATCAGAAAACTGCCCATTCATATCCTTTGATCATTTATCATTTGGGAAATGACTCATATTCTTATGCATTTGAAAAAGTTCTTTATATATTTGAGATATGAGGCCTTTATCTGAGAAACTGTCTATAAAATTTCCCCAAATTTTCTGCTTTCTTTCTGATCTTGATTACATTTGTTTTATTTATAAAAAAACACTTTTAATGTAATCAAAATTACCCAGTGTACAACTCACTCTGCTTTCTGTCTCTGATTTATTTATAAATTATTTCCTTAGTCATGTCTGACAAGTATATATTCCATGGTCTTCAAATTTTTTGGTAATATCCCTTTTTGTATATAGGTCATGTATCCATTTTGACATCTTGGCAAATGGTGTAAGATATTGGTCTTTGCCCAATTTACACCATACTGCTTTCTAGTTTTCCCAACAATTTTTACCAAATAATTAATTCTTATTCAAAAATCTTGTCTTCACATTTTTCAAATACAAGGTTACTATATTTATTTGCTGCTGTAAATTGTATGTCTACTCTGTTCCATTGATCTGTCTTTCTATTTTTGTTTATCCTGTTTATTTTTTTAATTAAATCTATTTTAGTTGTAATTTTGACTGAGATTATAATTGCTACTCTTGCCATTTTTGCATCTACTGAAGCATAATAAATTATACTCCAACCCTCCATTTTAACTCTGTGTATATCTCTCATTCTTAAATATGTTTCTTTTGTAACGATTGGAATAACGCCACCTGCTGGATACTAACTGTAGAAGAGTTCTGCCCATGAAGCGAAGGTCTTTGAGGGCAAGACCAGGAGTCTTGTCTTTGGTATCAGGAAGTGACGCGGACTAGTGGGAGGAGGAAGGAAGAGACTGGCGCGGGGTCTCGGGTCTCTTTTCCTCTGGACTCTGGTGGAGAAGGGAGCTAGAAATGTGCTCTCCCTTTAATAGATAGGAATCTAGGCCTTTCTCTCTCTCTTTACCAAATTCTTATTCTCCTTAATAAATGCTTAAAAGTCTAACTCTTGCTAAAGCTTATAATTTATTGGCGACCACTCATTAGATATTTTAGACAGTTTAGCTAGAATTTTAACCCTTAACACTTTTAAACAATTGTTGGATTCTGATTTTTAATCCATTCTGTAATCCATTTCTATTTCTCATTTCTCATTCACATCAAAGTTATATTTACTATTTGTGAATTTCCCTCCATCTTATTTTTACTCACTATTGTCCCTCTTAGCCTTTCCTTTTACTCCATCCCTGTTATATTAAAAAGTTTTTTTCTATCCCTGTTATATTATCTTTTCCTCTTACCATTCTATTCCTTATTCTACCCGCTCCTCTAAGAGTCTATCTCTAGGATTAAGAAAGGGAAATCTCTTCTGGGGTTAAGAAGGGAAGCATCTAAATCAGGGTATAAGTAAATGCAAATTAAAAGGTCATGAAATGTTGGCAGTAGGGTTTCTTCAGGGCACCAAAATCCAAGGGGTTGAGAAACCAATAGGGGAAGTGGAGATTCAGGAAGAGGTTAGTTAATGTTATCCTGGAGGCTAGAATGTAGGGATCTGATAGTGATACTTGACCTGTCTCCTCAAAGCTTTGGCCCTTTCATGTCATCTGTGTAATTTTCTTGCCTCCACTGGATTTTGAAATGGTGGTACAATTAAAGGCAGGGTCCTCAATGCTACCTCCTGATTTAGCTGGATTAGGAAGGCCACAAACTTGGACATTAGTTTACAGTAATTCACTCCATGAATTCAACACAGTCAAGCTGGATTGCTTACCATTTCAAACCACTCCTTTTACTTTCTTATCTCTGTACCTTTGCTTATGCTACTACTTATGCTGGGGATACCATCTTCTTGGCTGTTGAATTCTTACTTATCCTTCAAAATCTAATTTAAATGGTACATCATCCAGAAATGTTCACATATTTCCCTTTATTTGTCTTTTCAATATTTGGATCTCATATAGTACTGTGCATCTTTCTGATGTAACCAATAGGTATTATTTTGTATTCTATGTATGTGTCATATCAACCTAATAGTTTGCACACTTCATGAGGACAGGGGTGTGACTTTTCTAAATTTGGCACCTTCCTTAGAGCCTAGGGCAGGGCCCTGTATATAGTAGACCCTTCATAAATGTCTAGATTGTTGGTACATATAGCAAACATCCTATGGCCTTTGGGAGTTTAGAGTCTTATTGAGGAGATAAGATTCAGATTTATGAAACAATTAGAAGACAATATAATAATTTATAGTGTAAGAATTTCATTTAGCTTGTAATCTTCTCAGGACCCAATGACCTAACAAAGCAGCTGATTGCAAGTTCCTGAGCCTCCCAGTGATGTTTTATACATACATACATACATATATGCGTATACACATGTATACACATACACATATATTTATGTAGACAGACGTATAGGCATTTTAGCATGCAGCACAACCTTCACAAAATATTTCTTGAGGAATCAGCATGCAACTCACCCTTAAATCACCTTTTTACAAATTCAGTTGGTTTGGTTTAGGGGACTAGAATGAGAGAAATAGTACATATAAAGTACTTTGTAAACATTAAAGTGCTATATAAAAGCTAGTTATTATTATGACTGGAAGTTAATTGTAGATGTTGGATAGAGCGGGCCTGGAGTCAGGAAGAATTGAATTCAAATCAAGCTACAGACTCTAACTAACTGTGTGATCCCAGGCAAGTAATTTAATCCCTGTCTGCCTCAGTTTCTTCATTGGCAAAATGGGGATTATAAAGCACTTATCTCCCAGGGTTGTGTGGATCAAATGAGATAACATTTGTAAAATACTTTGCAAACCACAAAGTTATATAAATGCTAGCTGTTATTAAACCTCAAGATACAAGGTTCTGTGTTGTGGAGAGGGTGTACAATCTGGCAGTTTCCCATTTTAATTAATAAATTACATATATGTATATATACATGTATATATGTATCATGTATGTGTATATGTATATACATATGCATATGCACATGTCACTACAAAGCAATAATATTATAAAGTGCCTGGCACATCATAGACACTTTATAAATGTTTGTTTTCTGTAACCCACTCCCCAACCAATTATTCTTGCTGACTAGATGCTAAATTCAGTTGTTTCTAAAGGAATTTCAGTTTTTCCAGTGCCTGCTAAATTTTGATTCCTAGAAGGAAAGCCCCCATTATTCTGAAGTAGTTGCAGCTCTGCTAGAGAGAGGCACCTCTACTGACAATTCTTCTACTTTGCTTTCCAGGGGAAAATTCTTCCACAGACCTACGCAGGTGAGGCCTCTGCCTTTTTCTGCTCCTTTTTTTTTGTGTCCACAATGCAGAAATATGGCATGTAGTCTAGTTACTGCTGTTTATCTCGGTGATTACATATGTTTTATTCCTGCATTAACACTCCCCTGGATGTGTAAAACCCATTCCCTAGATACTATCCCCTTCCCAACCCACCTCCACTCCCATTCAGCCCCTGGGGAACATATTTTCTGAACTCTGCTTGTGCTTGGTGTTAATATAGGATTTATTTCTTTGACTCACTGGATTGTGCAATGCTATCCATTTCTCTAAATATCTTCTGTCCAAGTCAGTGATTCAGGTTTAGATTACTCCTCACCACTCATGGCATGATCTGAATTTATCTGACTCTCTAAGCACAGCACAGCCCCAGACCAAGTCCAGGCATATGCTGAGTTAATGTCTTTTTTTTTTTTTGGTGGGGCAATGGGGGTTAAGTGACTTGCCCAGGGTCACACAGCTAGTAAGTGTCAAGTGTCTGAAGCTGGATTTGAACTCAGGTCCTCCTGAATCCAGGGCCAGTGCTTTATCCACTTTGCCACCTAGCTGCCCCCTGAGTTAATGTCTTTTGAAATAATGTCATCTACTTTAGCCCCATCCCCACCCTAAGGGGACTAGCAACTGCAGTGTGACCTCATTGTCTAGCCCCTGATCCCAAGGTCCTTGACCTACTCTAACCAGTTCTATCTTTAAGTGGGAACCTGAAAGGGAAAAAAAATCTGTTTGGTGTTATCACCCCATAAATCACCCAGAATTCTCCATGCCCTCTTGGCTGCTTGTTTCCCTAAAGCCCTGCATCACTACAATTCTTTCTCTCAGGATTTTCCTCCTGACCATATGATTTACATTTAGTTCTGTCATTGTCTCCCAAAATAACATGTCTATCTGTGTCTCACAGGAGCCCTCCCATTCAAATCTCCCAAGAAGCCATGGAATCATACGTATCCGTTCAGTTGGAGCTTCAAGAAATACACAGTGATGGTAATGGTAAGGTTCATGCAATCAGCAAGGTGGGCTCAGAGAGTAGAAGGAAGGGAGAAGGAAAGGGAAACTGAGGAGCCTTGTTGAGAAGTGGAGGGGAAAGGATAAATGAACATTATCCTCTAAAAGACTTTCATATGGGATTGATCAATTATACACTGGTCTCAGAGTAAAGAACCAGGAACAATGGGCAGAAATGCTATGATTGGTTTTTAGTCAACATAAAGGAAAACCTCCTGTTAATTAGGGAGGTATAAAGCAAATAAAATGTATTGCCTTGAGAAGTAGTGAGGTCCCTATTATTGGAGGTCATCACAAAATCTCAGACTTGGGAGGGCTATCGGAGGACAACTACTCTAATACATACCTGAACTAGAAATCACTCTGCAACACACTCAATAAATGATCATCAGACTTTGTTTTCAGAACTCCACTGAGGGAAACCCACTATCCTCCTTCCTCATTAAATTTCCTCTTTTGGACAATATTCTAGCATTGTTTTGTATATTTCATTCAGGTAAGGGGTTAGACAAGGTGACATCTTTGATGTCCAACCCTAAAAGTCCATGAATGTGAGATAAGTCTGGTAAGGTCTTTCTAACTACCTCAAGTTTGAATCATCAGGGAGTTGGCTAGAAAAAATCAGTAGCCTCCTAGACAACTCTTCTTCTATTCCAGAGACACCTTTTGTTGGAGATGTGGTCTATTCAGAGGTTCAGAGTACACAGCAGGGAAAAGAAGGTGCAGGTGAGATGCTGGGAGTAACTATAACTACAGGGTATTTTTCTTGGCACTTAGAGTATGGGATTGTCTCAGTAGACGTTGACATCCTTCAGTTGATTAGATGTGACTGGTGTGTACCTGTGACTGGTCTGCTGTGGGAGGGACTACTTATCTACCTACCCAAATAGCCTCACCCCTCCCCTTTTTCCTGCCTCTTGTGCTTCCTAGGAATAGAAGTAGAAGAAAAGAATAGCCTTTTAAAGATAAGTGACAATGACCAACGGGAAGGTCACAGTGTATCCTGGGCTGTTGGAGGATAGAATGTAAGCTCTAAGATGGAACACTATTACCCATCATTTAATTTCCCTTTTCCTTCCTTAGCAGATGCCCCAGGAAAACCTCCAGATGACAAGGTGAGTCATATTCCCTGGCTTTCCAATCCCATTATCTTTCTCTCCCTTCTCAAGGGGTTTACATTTATATTTTCTTTTACAGGACTATCCAGTCATCTACTTTTTAGTGAAGAAGGCAGAAGCTCAAGGAGAGTCAACTGGGAATTCTGGGACTGTGGATGAGTGCAAAGGAAATACTACAGATGGCTTTGAAAATGTCCTGCCCTTCTGACCCATTTATGAGCCATGGGCTCACATTTGGCACATTCTTTAAGGATCTTAGAGGTCTTTTACTTTACCCATCCTTTCAGCATTCCTTCAATTATTCCATTGGGGAGTGGGCAGCTAGGTGTCAGAGTGAATAAAGCATTGGCCCTGGATTCAGGAGGACCTGAGTTCAAAGCTGGCCTCAGACACTTGACACTAGCTGTGTGACCCTGGGCAAGTCACTTAACCCTCATTGCCCCACAAAAAACAAACAAAACAACCATTCCATTGGGAAACTAGAAACCCATGGCTTTTGAATTGTCATGCCTTTATGACTATCCCATTGAGTTCCTGAAGGACTGAAGACATCGAGGAAGAAATGCTTTTCTCCATTTTCACATTGGGAAAACAAATACAATGACACACACATATATACACACATCTATTTATATGCGTGTGTTTATGTGTATATTGGAGGAGGAAATGGCAAACCACTCCAGTACCTTTGCCAAGAAAATGCCAAATGGTGTCACGAAAAGTCAGACACAACTGAAACAAATAAACAACAAAAAATTTGTATATATGTATAATAATAAGAAGCACACACATAATAACACATTTTATATATGTGTGTGTAATAAGCATGTAATAAATACTATAGGTTAGTACAGAGTCTATATCTGAGATTTCATTGATATAGGGAATTCTCAAATGAGGAAATTATACCAATATAAATTAGCTCTTTTCTGCATATATATGCAGATTTTTATCTATACATAAATATAGAAATCACTTTCAGATTTTACCTGAAGCATATTGGTGTTCTGGGTAACTTTTTTTCCCATCAGCCACTATGTTGCTTTTGTTATTGTTTTTTACTTTGGTGACCCACCTTATAGTACTACTGATATGTGATTTTTTTTGGGGGGGGCAATTGGAGTTAAATGACTTGACCAGGGTCACACAGTTAGTAAGTGTCTGAGGTCATATTTGAACTCAGGTCCTCCTGACTCCAGGGCCAGTACTCTATCCATTGTGCCACCTGGCTACCGCCTGTATAAACAATGATCAAGCCTGTATCATTGTCCTTGTCATCATTATCATTGCCTTTATATGATCATGATTACTTATTGTGTACTGAAACTGAAAGTGTAACACCTTTTAAAGCAGAAGACATAATTTTATTAAGCATGGTTTATAATAATCTTTTTTGTGTGTGTTTTTTGTTTTGTTTTTCTGGCATGTTGAGCTAATAGTTTTCTTTGAAGTACAGCTGCTTGTAGCCCCATAAAATTGTTTTCTGAAAGTGTTTTGATGTTTTGCTCTTTTCTCATGATTTATGTAAAGGTTCCTGCTACGCCCCCACCCTTAAGTCAACAGCAGTTCTTGTCAAGGTTGTTCTCAAGGTTTGATTAGTGCGGAGCAGAGTAGATCCGACAGTCCTGAGATTATCATTACCCCCCAGTGTCACTGACTGCATATCATTTATAGGTTAATTATAGGAAGCAGATCTCTAGGTTTTCCAAGGAGAAAACAAGTTGCTGCATCTGAGGCCACTGAGGATCATGAATATATGTCAAGACTGAGTTGCCTCAAAGACCCATTAGGAGTGTGGGAAGGAAAAAAAACAACTATCCTTGAGTCTGTAACTGCCCTGGGCAATTAACACTTCAAAAAGAATGGCCATGAGCTCAGACTTGTGTTCCATGGCCAATTAGTATTTGTAAATCTTTTAGAACACTTGAAAGTCAAGTTCCTCACAAATAAAAAGTAAACAACTTCAGAAATGGAACATTTTCATTATATAAACAAGAGCAATCCAGCCTCAAGTTGCATTGTTGTCAAAGACTGGTCCTTTTACCCTCCCATGGATACTTTCGCATATATTTGGTCTAGAGATATCTGGTAGAGGAATAGAAACTTTAGAGAAGCTCAAAAAGACTGTGTTCTTCATTTGGAAGCAGTCCCTGAGAGGAGCCTGCAGTATTTATGCTTCCTGCATTTGCTGTTCATCCAAGACCAAGCCTTTGTTGTTTTTGTTTAGTAGTTTTTCAATCATGTCTGACTCTTTATGACCCCCTTTGAGGCTTTCTTGGAAAAGATAGGGGAATGGTTTGCCATTTCTTTCTCCAGTTCATTTTACAGATGAGGAAACTGAGCCAAATAGGGTTATGTGACTTGCCCAGGGTCACACAGTTAGTAAGTGTTTGAGGCATGATTTGAACTCATCTTCCTGACTACAGGACCAGCACTCTACCCACTGTGTCCCTTAGATGCCTGAGATCAAGTCAACCATAACTTATTTCCTGTGATATTTCCTATCATTCAATCAACTCCATTGGAACATGTGTGAGTTGTGTGCTGGGTTTTGCTTTTACCTTTTAGTGCCATGGAAGTAATGGTCATCGCATAATTACCCATTTAGAGAGCATTTGTTACTAATTGTTGGGTGATAGGAGGGAGAACCTGATGTTATTCATGGAATTAGCTTTCTAAATCTAGGACAGGTGTCATGAAAGAAACTGGGCTGGCAATGAAGACCAGCTCAATGCATGATAACATCCTTCATTAGAGGCAGCATGATTCAATGGAAATATCACTGATAGGGAGCTAGTTGTATCACAGCTCTGTTAGTATGTGATCTTGGGGTAGTTACTTCTCTTCAGGCCTCATTTTCTCATCTATGAAGTGAGAGGGTTGGACAAGATGGCCTGGAAGTGTCCTTCCAAGATCCTGTGACCACCAAGACATTTCCAGTGTCCAAATAACAATAAATCACATTTCCAAAGGCCTCAAAATTTACAAAGTGCTTTTCTTACAATACCCCTTTTGAGGTAAGATTGTGAATATTATTACACCCAATTTACAGAGGAGGAAAGTGAAGATGTGTATGTGTGTGTGTGTGTGTGTGTGTGTGTGTGTGTGTGTGTGTGTGTGTGTGTGAGAGAGAGAGAGAGAGAGAGAGAGAGAGAGAGAGAGAGAGAGAATTTGCTGAAGATGCATTCCAGGAGCTAAAAAGGAAGTTGACTGTTATAAATCCCCCTCTTCCCCCATCCCTAATCACTACTTCCTACTACCCCAATATCCTCTTGTGGTTTGAAACAATGCCCCAGAAATAGTAACAACAGCAATATTTTATAGAAGTAGCTTGAGCCAGCTTGTTGTGACCTTTTTCCAACTATACAGGAAAATATTAGGGTGAGATATCAATTATTCCACTTGGGTACAAGAATTGCTAACTGTCGGGCAGCTAGGTGGAACAGGGGATAGAGCACCGGCCCTGGAGTCAGGAGTACCTGAGTTCAAATCCGGCCTCAGACACTTAACACTTACTAGCTGTGTGACCCTGGGCAAGTCACTTAACTCCAATTGCCTCACACACACACACAAAAAAGAATTGCTAACTGTCAAGGCATCCTTTGTTCTAGCATTTAAAAAAAATCTAGCTAATTTTTTTTTCAATGAACAAAAATCTACCTTTTCCCCCTTCTACCTTTCCACTTGTCTCCCCTTATAAAAGAAAGAAAACCAAAACTCTTGTCACAAATATGCATAGTAAAGGAAAACAAATTCCCTCATTGGCAGTGACCCTTCCAAAAGTATCTATCACCTCTCTGTCAGGAGTTGATAGCAAGTTTCATCACGACTCCTAAGAAATGGTAATCATTCATTGCATTGATCAGCATTCCCAAGACAGCCATTGAAGATTAGTAATATGATGCTTTAAAAATTATTTTTATCTTTTATTTTGCCCCCAGATAATTTCCCCTTAAACCCATGAATCTTTCCTTGCGACAAAAAAAGCTGTTTTTGTCAAATCAGCCAAACATGGACTGTGACTGACAGTGGGTAACATTCCACAGGCATAGTCCCTCACCTTTCTACTGAAAATATTGGTTGTTTCATTATTATTTCTCAGGATCTACAATTGTTAGTTTCAATTCATTAGTGTTTAGCTTCCTTTTAGTGCTATCATTGCTTACATTATTATGATCATTTTGAATATCTTGGTCTTGTTTTCCTTGCTTTGTATTTCATATAGATCTCAAATTTCTCTGAATTCTTAACATAGAATATTTATTATGTATCCAGTAATATTCCATTACATTCATATTCCAAAATATGCATGTCAATATCATGTTGAAGGAATGAAATAGGCAATCACTGTTCATACTGTCTGCCTGCAAGCTAAGCCAGCTTCAAATGCAGTGGGTGGGTCTTATCTTTTATCAGTTTAAATTTTGTGTATGTGTTAACACTTTTAATCCTGGACTTCCTGGGTTCATACATGAACAAATTAGTAGGATAGAATGCAATGAAATTCTTTTAGGTATATAAAAGACCATTTTATAAACACTTTAAGATACTCCAAAGCTGTAATTTAAAGAGCATTTGACTTTAGAACTAAATTTGCCCTGGGATGCCACTAAGATATTAACCTACCTACAAAGCTGGATTATGAGGTATTTGAGTATATCAATGATCCAGAATAGTTTCATAAAATGTTCATTCATTCATTTGCTGCCCATAGCTGGACTAGATTATGAGCTGCTTTTAGGTTCAGTTTTATAAAGCAGGTAAGAGAAATGCAAACCCAGACCTTCTGACCCAGAATCTACTGTCCCACATATGTTGCAGCTAGAACCTGAACCCAGATTTTCTTACCTCCAGAATTCATTAGATAATATTATCAAACAAAAGCATAACACTAAAGCATTTCAAAAACTTTAAATCACTCTCTAAATCAAATAAGTATTGTTAGCTGCTGACAACTAAAAATGCATAAATATGTATGTGTGTATACACACATATATAGATGCATACACACAATATATATAGATATAGATATACATCCATATGTACACAAATGCCTATATAGACACACATGAATGTAGAGTGACTCAAATTTAAAGTTTATTTGTGATCACCATGGGGAGAATTTCAAAGCAGTTACTGCCACCTATGTTTTTGTGAAAAAGCAAATGAAGAATTATAACAAGAAATATTCTTAATATTATCTATTCTGTCTCAATTTCCCTCACAGTTATTATGAGGGTCAAATGAGATCATGGATGGGAAAACATTTTGAAAAAAATGGTAAAATAGTATAGTAGCAAATGTTGTTGTTGTTTGGTCATTTCAGTCGTGTCCTATTCATTTGGGGTTTTCTTGGCAAAGATACTGGAGTGGTTTGTCATTTCCTTCTCCAACTCATTTTATAGATGAGGAAATTGAGGCAAATGGGGTTAAATGACTTGCCCAGGTTCACATAGCTAGTAGGTGTCTTAGGCCTGTAACAATTGGAATGATGCTACCTGCTGGAGACTTACTGTAGCAAAGCTCCACCATGAGTAGAAGGCATCTGAGGGCAAGATATCCTGCTCTTTGGAGTCAGGAAGTGACGTTTGCTTGTGGGTGGAAGAGGGGGCGAAGTGGGTGCTCTCGCTCTCTTTCCTCAGGACTCGGGTGGAGAAAGGAGCTAGAAATGCGCTCTCCCTTTAATAGATAGAAGAATCTAGGCCTTTCTCTCTCTCTTTACCAAATTCTTATTCTCCTTAATAAATGCTTAAAAGTCTAACTCTTGCTAAAGCTTATAATTTATTGGCAACCACTCATCAGATATTTTAGACAGTATAGCTAGAATTTTAGCCCCTTTACAAGCCAGATTTGAACTTAGGAAGATGAGTCTTCCTAACTCCAAGCCCAGAACTCTATCCACTGTACTAAATGTCCCCATAGCAAATGTAAGATATTATTTCAAGGTAAAAAGATTGCACAGCTAAAATATTAATCACAAACCAGAATTATAGCAAAAAATTTAAAGCATATGTAGGTCAATGTGATGTTTAAAAAGTTTAAGAGACATAGTTTTGAGGTAATCAATCATTTTATTAATAATGCAAGCATTTTATTAATAAAAGAGGTCATTGGCATTCTCAAATGCCAGAGACCCATCATGGCAATGGGGTCAGTTTATATGTCCTTGGAAGAGTGGGTGTCCCTGAGGGTGATAATCAACTCTGATTGCTTAACAATTAATAAGAGAATGAATATTATAATTAGGGGCTGGGCTTTATTCCAATGAGGGTCTTAGGGCATGTGATTTGGATCATCTAAGTCTTGGTCAAAGATATTTCAATATTCATATCACCTGTCTGACAAAAGGGGAAATCCACATTTTACCAGATGTGTCCAAGTAAACACAATGAGCAGGAATGTACACATTTGCCTAAAGGTAGAATTTCTTTTACCGTCTTTGATTAGATCTTAGCCTGGGTAAGTTTGCCCAAAATTTCCCACACTGGTTGATTTTTGATTGAGGAAGTAGGAAAGAAAAAACTTTGGTCCTAATTCAATAATTAGCTATTAAATACAAGAGAGAAATAGACATTTCTCTCAGTTAAAGTCATGTGAGGTGACAAGTGCAGGTGTATTCCATATAAGATCTTACCATAATGGAATGTACTTGAATGTATTTATCTCATAATATTGTATTATAGCTTCTTGTGCTGGTGTTTTGTCACCCACTAAGCTACTTGGGGGACTGATCCTAGCTGATATAAACCTTTTTTTTTCCTCCAGCAGCAGTATGAGCTTTGAAAATGTTTATTGATAATGACTTACTGAAATAATGAATAACTGAAGTGCAGTAAGGGGAGGTCTCATGCTAGTGAATCTGGAAAGTTTTCTGGGAGAAGTGGACTGATGAGCACACAGAGTTTGGTGGGACCAGGTGCGCTTTCTAAGCATGGGGTAATTTGGGAAGAATGCTTGGGAACAAGGGTAAAGAAGAGAGCCAAGTGAATGAATGAAGAAATCAGGAGGACCTTTAATATCTTTTGGCTGATACATGAGAAGCTCATGAAAGGAGAGAGGGATTTTAAGAAGTTTGGTTGAGTAGTCACTATCTACATCATTCTTATCTTAAGAGCAGATTTTGATGACCTCCAATATTGAGCTGATTTTATTGATGGAATGGTAACCTTTTGAAAACCCCCAGGAGTTACAGTTGATACAAATCATAGAAACAAAGCATCCTATTAGGCAAAATTCTGAACAAAACCTTGGACAGAATGTTAACCTGCTTATTGTACCTATGCAGCATACTTTAATGTTTACATGTTGACTCAGGAGAGGTAAGAATTAAGTCATGTATTTAGACCATAAAGAGTCCTAATGGCACCTTAGTTCATGTGTATGTGCGCATATGTGTGTGTGTGTGTTCACAAGTATGTGCATGTGTATTGCCAGACCTGTTTGTACTTTGCCACCTTCACAATAACAAGAATCCTTGCAAGATCTCAGCAAGACCTTGAAGCCCATGGAGTAATTTTCTTTCTTTCTTTTTTTTTTGGTAAGGCAATTGGGGTTAAGTGACTTGCCCAGGGTCACACAGCTAGTAAGTGTCAAGTGTCTGAGACTGGATTTGAACTCAGGTCCTCCTGAATTCAGGGCCAGTGCTCTATCCACTGCACCACCTAGCTGCCCCCCATGGAGTAATTTTCAACTTGCTTATCCCTTGCCTTTATCATCAGAGCCCCTTCTATCCACAGATGCTCTGCCTGGACTCATTGTCTAATGGCTGGCACATCCTTGTCTTCTTTTTCTCTCTCTCCAGCCTAGTGATACTAAATGTCCAAATGCCAAAGTACAACCCCTCCCTCCCAAACCCTGTTGTTTCTTCTCCCATCAGCACTCACATCAAACTTGCCCTCATTCCCAATGTCCCATTCCATACTGGCTCACTGTTTCCATAGGACTCCTTTTCTATATTGACAAACATCTTTCCAATTTAGATCTTTTCCTCTTAGGTTCCTTTTATCTTCTGGAACTTACTGAGACTTGTTTTCCCCCAATGACAATTCATACTTGGCTATCCTTGCTAATACTGGTTACACCTTCTCCCATATACCCTGAATCACTGGTCCTGCTAGGAAACTTGGAATACTGTTATCCCTTCCACATCATGACTTTTTCTGTAATGGTTTCCATATATTGTGGTTTGGCATAAGAAATTAAATGGGAATTTTGGGGGAGTTTTGCAGAAGCTATAGATGACATGCAAAGGTCAGCAGATGACACAGAAAAAAGTTTAGAAACTCAGAAATGCATAAAATATATGTAAAGTACTGTATGAAATCAACATAATTTATCTTTTAATGCCATCATAATTCAGACTTCATTGGTATGAAGAGAAGGCCAACAGTTTTAATGCAGATTTTATGCAGATTTTCCAGATCATGGGGCCCCTAAACTCCATCATGTGAAATGGATAACTGTACTTTTCCCTCCTCACTGACACTTTCAGTTCTGTGGCCTGGGTCTCTCCAGGGTAGAGAATGTGGAGCACTGGAAAGAATAATGGACTTGAAGCAAGGGGGTTTGAGTTCAAGTCCTGGTCAGGGGTGTGTTAGAACCAGCTCAAACATGCTTAGAAAAGCTTACTGTTAAATTTTCAATGCTAGCATGTACACCTCAGAAATCAGCAAATGATACACATTAGGGATTGACTTATTGTATGTTGATTGTCTTCACTTAAGAAAATGATTGAGAAAACATTAATAATGTAGGTCAAACTTAAAAATGTGGGCTGTGTGTGTGTGTGCATTTTTCTTCCCATAGACCTGGATGTTAAACATTTATCAGTATACCACTGTTCCTAACTTTTCTATTTAACTAGCTCAGGAACTTTGGGAAAATCACTTGGTTTCTCTTGTCTTCAGTATTTCATCTAAAAAAAAAAGAAGTTTGGATCACATGAACTTTAAGATCCTCTCAAGCTCTAATATTTTTTGAAATTAGAAAATAATTTAAGTAGAGGATGGCAGGGTACCAGGTAATCTGGGGCTTGGAGTAGCCTGCACTTGGACTTTTCAGAGCCCAAAGACAAACAAAGGGCTTTAGTCACATTGGTGATCTGGATATTCCCCTGGGTTCCCCACAACAGAATTTTGCTCAGGGGATTTCTCAGAAAGCTTAGAAAGAAGAAACTTAGAAAACAGAATCCTTGATCATTAGACAATATACTTACATTGTCAGAAATAGAAGGGGGTCACAGAAATGATCTAGTTGAGTTCCTCATTTTACAGAAGAGGTAAACATGGCCCAGCCATAGCAAGTGAATTTGTCTACAATCACATAGCACTTGTGTGACTAATGACAAAGCCAAGCCTCAGATCCAGTTATCCTGCTCCTCAGTCCAGTACTCCATGAACTGCATCAGGCTGTCTTCCTGTCTTCTGAAACACTAAAATTGTTGGAGGAATCCAATCGGGAATATCAAATTAGTCACAGTTTGAGCAAAGTCTAAGTTTCTGTCTGACCTCATGGAGAGTAGAGAGAATTTCATTCTGAAGCTCATTTTTCTAATCAAGAGTAGAGACAGTGTGCTTAAAGGTGAAGTGAGATAGAAGGGAGAAGAATGTTGGAGTTGGAGTCAGGACATTCTTCTAGCTTTGAGTCCTAGCTCTGACACTGTCTGTGTGCTCACTGTCAAGTCACAAGCTGGACTGGGGTTTCTTCATTTGTAAAAGGTGTCTTTCAGTGTCAGTATGAGGATCAAATGTAACAATGTGTGTAAAGCACTTTGCAAACTTTAAAGCACCACACATTTGTCAGGTATTATTATTTTCAGAGATTAAAAAATCAATTTTAGGAGATAACATAATGAGCTGTTGTGGCCAAAAGATACTCATCTCTTAATAGATAACCTTCTGGTATGAGGCTTTGCATTTAGGTTGGTTTTTTGAGTGGTACCAGATACATTGTTCATCACTAGACATAATTAGCAGTTTTCATATTGGGTCAAACAGTAAGGCATGTGACTTCAAATCACCTTTACAATTCATGAGGTAAAAATAATATATGTAATTAAGACAAATGCAGTTGAGGGAGAAAGGTAATTAGTTACTATAGTGATCCCAGATGGGTATATATGGTAGCTTTCTATCTTAACTAATTATTCTTATTAACAAAGTGCTGTGCTTAATTATTTCCACACTATATTTTGGTATCCGGAGAAATAGCCCCAGTTACCCTGACAAAATTCTTTAAATTATTATTTCCTCTCATGTGTCTTTCATAAGACAGCCTGGGGACATTATTGGGCTTTCCCGTTCATCTAGCTGTTCATTAACTAAGTATACTTTTTTACTTCCTCTTTTTACTTCCCGATGTGTAAGATGTGTGAGAACTCTATTGACATGGTCTTCAAAATCCCATGGTCACTTCCATAGCACACAGTGGAACAGGATTTTGCTGGAGAGCATGTGGTACTGGGAACAGAATCTGGCAGCAGCAGAAGGAAGATGCCAATGGAAATTTACTAAGGAGCTGTTTTTGTAACATCTGGACCAGGAAGAATCCCCAAAATGAGAGCCTCCTTTACAAAGATAGAGAGATGAAAGGACTGAGTAAAAATAGGTTCCATAATACCTTGACATGGTACTCCAAGCAACCCAATACTTCATGGATGTCCTTCTGAATGCCAATTTAGTCACATTGAGTCCCTGCAAATATATGTCCTGATAACTGCACTTGACTAAGTTTCTAGAAACATCTTTTATTTATTATCTATTTTATATGTTGTCCTTGTGAGACTCGTAGTAGGTAGAATTCAGTGAAAGTTGGATTAGATGACTTGTAAAGTCTCTTTAGCTTTAAGTTTCTATGATTCTATAATAGGCAATTTACTTGCCTCCCCATTCTTAGTATGGTACTCTTGCACATTACAGCAGACTGCCTTCCTGCCTTCCCAGGCACTTGAATGGTAGAAGGGAAGACATATTGGAAAGATTGAATTAGTCAAGAGTTTGAACAAAGTGCAAGTTTTTGTCTAGTTCAAGAGGGAGGAGAAAAGCTCTTCTGAAGCCCATTTATGTAATCAGAAGTAGAGACTGTGTTCTGGGATAAGCCATGGAACCAAAAAATGCCCTTAACTGATAATCTGAAGAGATCAGTCCTTTAGGATTTCAAAGTTACATGATTTTGTCCCTGGGGATGATTCCTCCACTTGATCAGATTTCATCCTCTTTTGCCATGTAGACCAATTTTATAAATTTCCATGGTTGCAAAACATGCCCTAACCTGGGTATTTTTATGATAAAATGGGTAAATTTATGATGATGATCATCTCCTAAATTAGCTAGGTTGGTTTTCAGTCTTTTTAAAAAAATTAGATCCCATTAATTCAGTAAAGCACTTTCCTCACAGTGACTCTGTGAGGTAGATAATTAGCACCATTTCCCCTGTTTCACCCCACCCCACCACAGTGTCAAAATAAAGAAACTGATACCTCCAAAGGGGAAGTGATTTGCTTAAGGTCACATAGCTAACTAAAATAGCAGAGGTAGGGTAAGTTCCAAGGTAATCTAACTCCAGACCTAGCATTCTTTTTCCTACATCATGGGACCTCTTCAGGTTACCAAAGTGTAAAATGTCCCAGACAGATAAAACTGGGAACCTTGTTTGTCAGTATGATGCAGTAATGGAGTCTGGCTAGCACACTGCCTTTCAACTCTAATTGGGTCACTTAATATATTGTTTTGGCTTGAGGTTAGAATTCATGGAGTGGAATAACAAAGAAATCTGCAAAGGTAGGAAGTAGCCAGATGGTGGGGGATGCTAAATGAAAGACTGAGGAGGTTGTATTTTGTCCTAAAAATAATAGGGAGCCTCTGAGTTGGTTCTTGAGTTAGGAGAGTCACATGGTCATAGTTGTGCCTTAGAGAGATTTTATTGGCTATTGTGTGAAGAATGGATTGGAGAAGGAATAGGAAGGAATCCTATTGTACTGTAAGAAATTAACATGGTGTAACTGACAGTTTCAGAAAAACCTGGGAAGCCTGGTGTGAACAGAGAGGAAGCAGAACCAGGGGAACAATTTGTACTGCAATAACATTGTCAAACTGGACAATTCTGAAAGACCCAAGACCTCTGATTAATGCAATGCCAACTCTGATTCTAGAGGACCAACAATGAATCATGTTGCTCACTTCCTGACAGAGAGATGTAAACTCAAGATGCAAAATCAGGTAAATTCCTTCATTGTCATTTCCAGAAACGTGCTTCATATTCTACATATCAAGTCTTTTCGTTGTCAGGAGGTGGGTATCATGTTTCATCATGAATCATTTGGAATCATGATGGACTATTTTCCCTATTAGGATTTTTCAAATAACCTTTCAGAGTTGTTCATTTAAAAATGTTATTATAGTATAGGGTTTTCTTTTTCTTTTCTTTTTCTAGTATGAGGGATGGAAGATAGGAGAGAGAAAATTGCTCATTAATTGAAAAATTAATCAAAAACAAGATAAATAAAAGCTATTTCACTTTAAAAAAGAAAAAAATTAATTGGAGGACAGACAGAGTAAAGGCAGGGAGACAAATTAGGAATGAGTTAATTAACAAGCATTTATTAAGAGTTTACTACATGCAAGGCATTGTGCCAAGTGCTAGTGATACAAGAAAAATTAAAGAAACAAAACCAGTGCCTGAATGTAAGGAGTTCTTATCCTGGGAAACCTATATTCTGTATATAGGAAATGGAAGATAATCTTTGAGGGAAGACACTAGCAGCTGAGAACCAAGAAAAGTTTCCTACAATTTCAGTTTGAGTCTTTAAGGGAATGACTTTTAGGGAAAGACAGGGAAACTAAGAGGCCAGGTGAGGAAGAAGAGCACTCCAACAATGAGGGATAATCAGTGGAGTAAGGATTAGAGCAAGGAGACACTAGAGGCAGGGAGAGCAACTAGAAGGCCACTGCAATAATCCCTGAGGTGAATGAGTGGTCATCCCTAGGGGCCTCCACTTCCTCTCCTCTTACTTAATTCTAAACTCTCTGAAACCTGGTTTCTGATCTTATTATTCAATTGAAACTGCTCTCTCCAAAGTCACTGTAGTAGCAGCCTGATGGGCCTGGGTACAATTAGGGACACTATGACTATGGAGAAATGTGGTTAATCAGCTTGCTGGGGTCAGTTAGAGATTACTCTTTCCTTGGAGAAATAAAGTAGTTGATTAACCAGGTTGTAGTTGGTCAAACAGATAATAAAGCAGCCACCCAGAAAGCTGGGCTCCTTGAATTTACAACATGAGTTTAGTTTGGAGCCAGTCATGTTTGCTATGTGATTAGGACCCGGTAATGACAACAATCTCAAGTTAGAAATGTGGAATTTTTATTATTCATATATCCAAATAGTTAAAATCATCATTTTCCAGGCTACTGTAACTTTTCAGCCTTAGGTCACTCCCCCCACCCCCTTCTTCTTCTAATAAAATTGTCATCTTCTCTTTTGTTCAGGGAGTTGAAGTTATACTTCTCTTCCCAGCCATACTTCTAGGGCTGTCTGATTAAACCTCCCCAGGAGTTGAAGTTAAACTTCTCCCAGCGATACACATATGGGCTGTCTGATTAAGGAACATGCCATAAACCTGTACCTCCTCAGGAGTTGAAGTCTAGAATTCTTCTCCTGACCATGTCTCTGTGTGCCAAATAATAAAAACTGACTCTAGAGAGTTGATTATTAATTTTTTCAGGGTGATTACTTATACCTTGGAAATGGCAAATGCTACAAAGCACGGCTTGTTTGGGGGGGGTTGTCTTTAAAAGTATTAATAATTTTGATTATGCCCTGTACATTTTTTTTTTGGTGGGGCAAAGAGGGTTAAGTGACTTGCCCAGGGTCACACAGGTAGTAAGTGTCAAGTGTCTGAGGCTGGATTTGAACTCAGGTCTTCCTGAATCCAGGGTTGGTGCTTTATCTACTGTGCCACCTAGCTGCCCCTGCTCTGTACATTTTTTTTAAAAATTGAGATGGTTGCTAAATATTTACCAATACACCTCAGATTATGTGTCTTAGTGTTATAGCAAAGTTTTTTTTTTTTAATTTTCCCTAGAAAGAATTTATTGGTGTCTTGTTTTCTGTGTTCAGACAAGCTGGGCACTTTTCTTCTATTATTTCTTGCATTATGGTTTCAGGTTTTTTGACTTGTCATGTTCTTCTGAGAAGCCTACAATCCTTAAGTTCTCCTTATATAACCTGTGATCAAGATCAGGAGGTTTTGCTTTAATGGAAATCATGTTTTCTTTTTTTGTTTGTTTGTTTTCTTTTCTTTTTTAGAATTCCTATATTTTTATTGTCAAAATTGGCATATTTTTGAAAGAATTTAAAATCTCTTCCATTATTTATTTATTTGCGAGGCAATGGGGGTTAAGTGATTTGCCCAGGGTCACACAGCTAGTAAATGTCAAGTGTCTGAGGCTGGATTTGAACTCAGGTCTTCCTGAATCCAGGGCTGGTGCTTTATCCACTGAGCCACCTAGCTGCCCCCTCTTCTATTACTATTTAATGAAAAATCTCCAGACCACCATAGATAAGACAATTTAATAGCCACTACTGATTTCCTGTTTGTTATGTATATGCCCAATATTCACTTCTATAGCAGGTGTATGACAAAATCCAGACTGAATTTCCCTCCCCATTTAAATTAAAAACACAACTATTGCAAAGCTACAATAGTTACATACTATAGTGGTACTTAATCACATGCTTTACATAGTTATTCTGAAAATAGAATTGATTTGTACTATTCCCTGATGTAAGGCACTTGTGAGCACCTGCCTGAGAATGTCCACATAAACAGTCATACAGTACATCATTTTAAATAGCAAAGAACAAAGATTTTTCACACAGTTTGACCTAAACTTAAGGGAACAAAGAAGAAAGTTTTCACCACAGCCCACAGCAAAAAAAAAAAAAAAAGCAGGATCTGATTCACAATATAGACTTTTAACCAAATATTACAAAGAAAGAGTTTAAGCCACATGACCCCCTATAAAGCATCATCAATATTTCATATTTAAAAAGCCACATACTATTTGAATATAAAAGCATGGTAAGAGCACTAGACAGGGGCAGAACATCTAGGTTCTCACTTCTGCCATTAACACTTACCCTCGAAGGGTCTCAGTTTCCCCAATAACAAAATTAGGAAGCTGAACTAGCGGACATTTCCAAGGCCTCTTCCAGCTCTCACTTTCCATGATTTAGTATTCTGACCAGGTCAGAACATAATAAAATAATAAAAGTGGCATCGAAGAATGGGGGTGACAACCACAATACGAAGGAATTATGGGTCATCCGGGCAGAGGGTGAGCTAGAAAACCCCAAGCCAGAATCAAAATAGCCTTTTCTTTGAACCTCACCAACGGACATGCTTGCCAGAGAGATGGGTTATGGTGGAGAAAGGGAATGAAAACTGCTGGCTTAATAGATAGGACCGGCAGGGGAAGTGATATTCTATTAGACACAACATTTTATGAGTGTTTCAAGTATGAAAAGCACAAATAGGAAGCTCCTCAAAACAACGTTTTGAGTAACACTTCGCTCCTTCACTCACCACGAGGAAAGCAGAGGCAGGCACCTAGACAGAAAGGCCATTGACTCCCAACTACTTACCTGTGCTCTTCCTCACAAGTAAAAATCAGCCAAGTGACAAATGAGCCAATGAAAACACGATTTTCCATGGCTTGCCCGCAATCCCCAGCGCTGACTGTGTGCATGCCCAATCCTGGGGGTGCCCAGCTGCGGAGGGAGGGCTGCTGGATGCGGCCCGAGGCCAGAACCCAGGCAAATTCCTTACCAAGAAATGCCAGTTGCCAGCACATGGGGAAAGGGCCGTTTTGGGGAAAGAAATGATTTAGGATTCCTTCATCAGCCCAACTGGAAAGTCCCGAAGCCCATGCTCCACGACGGACATCGGGTGAGGAGTCCCATGTCCACACGAAAACTGCTACACATTTGTGTGTTTGTACCTGTGACAATCACGATGCACAGAATGCGCTTTTCAGGCATGAGAAGGACCCTGGAATTTCCTGCCATATGCAGATTTAAGAAAGGAGTGCAAATATACAGGCTGTTAAAAAAAAATACAGAGTACAAGCAACTGCCAAGAGAAATCATTTATTCAAGTGACACTACAGTTTGTCAAAAACCGTAAACAATGGCACACGTTAAATACAGAACTCACATACATAAGGATCTACATTTATTTTCCAACTATCTAGTTCATAAAGTTAATCCTAACGCACAAACGGCTACCAGAAAAGAACGAGAGGAGTAAAATCCTAAAAACGCTTCAGTCGTGAACTGAGGCACCCTTCTTGATGGCATCTTTAGAATTGCTGAACTTAGGAAGAACTTCTAGAGGCTGTCCTCACACGCCATCTTGCTCTAGGGTCCCAAAGGGACTGATGGAAGGCAAAATCCGATCTGTGAATAACTGTGTCATCCACTGATCGCTTGAAATGTCGCCGAAAGTTGGTTCTCCACCTAAGGCGGCGTTATTTCTTCCTCTCACGTCCAAAGAGAAGGCACACGGCTGCTCAGCGTCACACGCCCTTCCACAGTAAGGGCCTCCATACGCTGCCTCGTAGCCCGGATCATATTTTTCTTCCTTAACAGCTATCTGCTTTGCATCCTCTTGGGCGAGCTGCAAATCAAATGAGTATTGCACCTCCTGCACGTCCGAGTTTGGTACCACGCCCTTCAGCTGATCTCTCAAATACCTTAGTTTGATGTAATAGTGCACTTTATCTTGTGCCCGCGGGAACTGAGCACATCTTGCGCTGGATGACGGCATGACAAAGCAGAGGGTTTCTGTGCCTGGGACCTTATGGGGCTGAAGCCCAAATTCCAACTTCTTAACTTTTACTCCAAAGACTTCTTTACTAAAAATTTCATAAATACATTTTCCATTGAAAACCGCTATTCGAGGTTGGTACTTCTGTAATTTCTGCAACAAAATGCGCCCTCCTTCTCGAAACTCTTTACTGGAAAGATCCTTGCTTCCTGGGGTGGTCCTTTCAACCATATTTGTAAAGCCGATCCCATACTTTACTGGCAAAGTATGGTCATCCATATGATTTAACTGGACTTCACTCAGCCCAGACATGAAGAGACACTTCCAAAAATGGTTTCCAGGTCCCGGGTAATGATGCCCTTTGTAAGCTGCCATCAGTCCTGGGTTTATGCCAATAATGACCATGTCCAGGTCGAAGGTCAAAATATCAGGCAGGGTCTTAGTCAGAAGTTCAGCTTCTGAGACCCCATTAAAACGATCCACTTTCCTTTTCGCTTTGAAAGTGTCTGTAATTTTTTCTTGTTTCCCTCTGGATTTTGCTGCCTTGGCTGCTCTGGGGGTTCTAGCGGTTTTTTTTGGCTCTGGCTTTTTTGCCTCCGATGATCTGGTTCTTTTCCTTCCCTTTTCTTCTTGAACAGGTTCACGGTCAAAGACTGGGGCTGGAATTTCTGGCAGAGCTGGTTGCTCATTCGTAAGTTCCATGTTGGGAGCTGCAGACATCACTGCATGGAAACTGGTCAAATCCTTGAATTTGCTCAAAAGAGTATCTCTTTACGTGGATACATCAGCAACAATTTAACCAGAATTCAACAGGCTTGTAGTGAAAGTTGTAGCCTCAAGTCAGAGCAGGGTTCAAACTCTGTCTCTGAAGGAGAGTCCTGGGTGAGTGATTTCACTACCAAGTGCTTCCTTCTTAAATAGTCGCTGAGGAGCCTTTGGTGAAAGGAATTTGCTAACCCACCAATAACAAAATCACAGGCCCCTCCTAATCTCTACCAGTCAATGGCTATCAATTATCTAGGCTTAAAGTCTGCAAAGTGCTTCACACATAAGGTGAGAATTCTTTTCTTAAAGGTGTGAATTCTTTTTCTTTTCTTTTCTTTTTTTTTTTGCAGAAGGTGTGAATTCTTAATACACCTTTAAGCTATCTATACCTTAAACAATCAAAGCTTAAAGCAGCACCAAGGCCTTTAGAACCACCAATATTTGATCACTTACAAGATCCTCACAACACCCAGTAGAATAGGTGCTATTATTATTCCCATTTGGAAAAAAAAAATCCAGAAACTGAATCTGAGAGAGGTAAGTACCTTGAAGGTAATGACTGTTTTAGGTCAATACACATTTTTAAAAGCTTAAATAAAATTTAAAGGCTTGTTGTTTATTCTTGTCTGATTCTTCATGATCCTGATCACTATGATGTCCCTGGAGTTTTCTTGGCTAAGGTACTGCAATGGTTTGCCACTTCCTTCTCCAGTGTACTCAGGCAAACAGAGGTTAAGTGACTTATCCAGGATCACTCTGCTAGTGTCTGAGGCTCCATTTGAACTTGGGTCTTCCTAACTAACTCCAGGCCCACTGAGGCACCTAGCTGCCTCCAATCAAAATTTAAATATTTAAAGGCTTAGTTAAGTTAAATTTAGGTGCTTGGATCAAATTTTAAAAGCTTAAGTTAAACTGATTGTAAAAGTTAAATTTAAGAGGTATAATTAAATTTAAATGCTTAATCTATATTAAATTTAAATTTTATGTTAAATTGAATTTAAAAGCTTAATTAATTTTGAAGCTTAAATTTAATTTTTTCCCAAGTCTATGAGATATTTTATTTTTTCCGTTACATGTAAAGATAGTTCTCAACTTTTGTTTATACATGCTTTACAATTTCAGATTTTTCTCCCTCCCTCCCCCCTCCCCTAGACAGCAGGTAATCTGATATAGGTTATGTCCATATATCTCTATACATATACATATAAATATAGATATATACACACACATATATATATATACACATAATAACATTAATCCTATTTCTGCATTAATCCTGTTACAAGAGAAAGAATCAGAGCAGTGATGCAAAACCTCAAAATAGAAAAAAAAAAACAACAGCACCCAAAACAAAAGAAATAATATGGTTCAATCAGCATCTATACTCCACAGTTCTTTCTTTCTTTTTTTTTTCTTGGATTTGGAGATCCTCTTCTATCATGAGTTCCCTGGAACTCTTCTGTACCATTGCATTGGTGGGAAGAATATAGTCCATCACAGTAGGTCAACACTCAATGTTGATGATACTGTGTACAATGTTCTTCTGGTTCTGCTCATCTCACTCATCATCAGCTCACGTAAGACCCTCCAGGTTTCTCTGAACTCTTCCTGCTCATCATTTCTTACAGCACAATAGTATTCCATTGTATTCACATACCACAACTTGTCCAGCCATTCCCCAATTGATGGGCACCCCCTCAACTTCCAATTCCTTGCTACCACAAAAAGAGCAGCTATAAATATTTTTGTACATGTGGGTCCCTTTCCCCCTTCCATGATTTCTTTGGGCAAAAGACCTAAAAGTGGGATTGCTGGGTCAAAGGGTATGCACAGCTTTATCGCCCTTTGGGCATAATTCCAAATTGCTCTCCAGAATGGTTGGATCAGCTCACAGCTCCACCAACAATGCATTAGTGTTCCAATTTTCCCACAGCCTCTCCAACATTTATTATCTTCCTTTTTTGTCATTTTAGCCAATCTGATAGGTGTCAGGTGGTACCTCAGAGTTGTTTTAATTTGCATCTCACTTTCAATCTTTCCTGGTAAATTTAATTTTTTAAAAAAAGTACCTACTGGGCACTTTGCTAAGAGCTGGAGAAACCATGAAATGCAAACTCCTCCCTGTCCTCAAAGAGCTCAAAGTCTAATGGGAGAGGCAACATGCGCATATTAGACACTTGCTAGACACCCTGGAAATTGCAGATAATTAATCAACAGGGTGATTGGGAAAGGCTTCTTGCACCAGTTTTACTCCATTTCTGCATCCTGCTGTCCCTAACAGAGGTCGACACCTAGTAGGAGCTTTAACAAAAGCTGGCTAATGACCAAAAGGAGAAAAGAGGAGCAAGGGTGGGGATGTAGGGGGTAAGCAGCCAGATTCCCCGGTTTGGGGAGCGGGGAAGGGCCAGGCACCTGATTATAACCTAGGCCTCCAATCATGTTTTCTTTTAGCACTGTTCCTCACAGAGATTATCCTTCACCTGCCTATTTTTATGTTCCTAATAAGTTATTTTCTCTTTTGTTTCTTTGGTGAGGCTTGCAACCATGGATTCCAGTTTTATTTTGCTTTTTAAAAAATTTTGCTCATTATTTTTGCCATGGAAACCATAAATTCTGTTTTCACATTTCTTATTTTCTTTTAAACTGTTAAGAAACATCCTGCTGCAGTCCCATGCTCTCTTGGTTACTCTACAGTTTCCTTTGCCTCATTAGGCCTCGATTCATTTTCCTTCATCTTACAATACTTATTTCTAGATGCCTGCACTCCTTTAGCTGATGATGATCTGAAGGGCATATAAAATTCTGTTTTATATATATATATATATTTTTGCGGGGCAATGGGGGTTAAGTGACTTGCCCAAGGTCACACAGCTAGTAAGTGTCAAGTGTCTGAGGCCGGATTTGAACTGAGGTACTCCTGAATCCAGGGCCAGCGTTTTAACCACTGCGCCATCTAGCTGCCCCTGTTATTAATATTTTATTTGTTGTCTCATTTGCTCATGGCCAAGATCTTTACATGTATTTTCTTCTTCCTGAAATTGTTGATCATTCCAATCTTTTCTCCTAATTTTCCTCTATTGCTTATTTTCTGAATCCTTCCCCTTTAATTGTGGTTTTCCTTGGGGCTATGGGCATACTTGCATGCTGACATTTCAACAGCCTCAGTCTCTATTCTAATTGACTTCTAGGGGGACAAACCTGAGGCCATTTGGGTGCTGGGATCTTTCCCATTTCCACCTTCACAATATTTCTCCCAAGCATCACCTTCTCTCGTCTGATACAAGCACTACCCGGGTGCTGGCTGGCATTGATGTCATGCTTTTGTTGTTCAGTTGTTGTTTTGTCATGTCTGACGCTTGCTGACCCCATTTGGGGTTTTCTTGGAAAAGCAACTGGAGTGGTTTGTCATTTCCTTCTCTAGCTCATTTTACAGATGAGGAATCTGAGGCAAACGGGGTGAAGAGGCTTGCCAGGGTCACACTTTAATATCCTTGCCAGGAAAACCCCAAACGGTGTCATGACTCAATATGTCACAACTCAACAAAAAGAAAATTCTTCATTGCACTTGGAAACAAATTGCTTTGGAAGAGGGAGAGGAAAGCAAATGGAAGAGGGAATAGGCCACAGTAAAGTCTAAGGTTTGAACTTGGGTGACTGAGGAGTTTGGTGTTACTTTGATAAGAAAATGCACAAGACACTGGTTCGCCAGAAGAATTTGCACATGAAACTCAAGGAGAAAACACACACTCACACAAAAGGGGAAGGGAACCCCAAGATGAAATTAATGCAAGCTGAGCTGTAATAACAGAAATTTTATGAGAAAGGAAGTGTTACAATGACAGAGTTTTATAACTAGAGCTAAAGATGAAGAATTTGTTTAGATTAAACTCTGGATCATAGATTTTGAGCTGGAAGGCACCTGTGATCTTTTTGAGGCCAACCCCTTCTTTCTTTTCTTTTCTTTTTTTAAAGTATGAAAGTATTTTATTAGTTTCCAGTTACATGTAGAGATAATTTTCAACATTTGTTTTTATAAGATTCCTAGTTTCAATTTTTTCCCTCCCTCCAGTCCCCCACCTCCCTGAGACAGCAAGTAATCTGATATAGGTTATATATCACATTAAACATATTTCTGCATTAGTCATGTTATAAGAGAAGAATTAGAGCAAAAAGAAATAACCTCAAAGAATAAAAACAGCACCAAAAACAAAAGAAATACTATGGTTCAATCTGGATCTATATTCCATAGTTCTTTTTTTCCGGATTTGGAGAGCCTTTTCCATACTGAGTCCTTTGGAACTATCTTGTACCTTTGTATTGCTGAGAAGAATCAAGTCTATCACAGTTGATCAACACATAATGTTGATGATACTGGGTACAATGTTCTGGTTCTGCTCATCTCACTCATGATCAGTTCATGCAAGTCCTTCCAGGTTTCTCTGAACTCCTCCTGCTCATCATTTCTTGCAGCACAGTAGAATTCCATTACATTCATACACCACAACTTGTTCAACCATTACCCAATTGATGGGCAGCCCCTCAATTTCCAATTCCTTGCCACCACAAAAAGAGCAGCTTTGAATATTTTTGTACATGTGGGTCCTTTCCCCTTTTTTATGATTTCTTTGGGAAAAAGACCCCAAAGTGGTATTGCTGGGTCAAAGGGTACGCATAACTTTATAGCCCTTTGGGCATAATTCCAAATTGCTCTCCAGAATGACTGGATCAATTCACAGCTCCACCAATAAAGCATTAGTGTTACAATTTCTCCACAGCTTCTCCAACATTTATTATTTTCCTTTTTTGTCATATTAGCCAATCTTATAGGTGTCAGGTGGTACCTCAGAGTAGTTTAAATTTGCATTTCTCTAATCAATAGTGATTTAGAGCATTTTTTCATATGGTAATAGATAGCTTTGATTTCTTCATCGGAAAACTGCCTGTTCATATCCTTTGACCATTTCTCAATTGGGGAATGACTAGGGTTCTTATAAATTTGATTTAGTTCCCAATGTATTTTAGAAATGAGGCCTTTATCAGAAGTACTGGCTATAAAAATTATATCCCAGTTTTCTGCCTCCCTTCTAATTTTGGATGCATTGCTTCTGTTTGTACAAAACCTTTTTAATTTAATGTAATCAAAATCATCCATTTTGCTTTTCATGATATTCTCTATCTCTTCTTTGGCCATAAACTGTTGTCCTTTCCAAAGATCTGAAAGGTAAACTATTCCTTCCTCTCCTAATTTACCTATGGTATCACCTCTTATGTCTAAATCATGTACCCATTTGGACCTTATTTTAGTATAAGGTGTAAGATGTTGGTCTATGCCTAGTTTCTGCCATACTATCTTCCAGTTTTCCCAGAAGTTTTTGTCAAATACTGAGTTCCTATCCCAGAATCTGGAGTCTTTGGGTTTATCAAACAGTCCATTACTGAAGTCATTTACTACTGTGTCTTCTGTGCTTAACGTATTCCATTGATCTTCCACTCTATTTCTTAGCCAGTACCAAATAGTTTTGATGACTGCTGCTTTATAGTAAAGCTTCAGATTTGATACAGCTAACCCACCTTCCTGTACATTTTTTCCATTATTTCCCTTGATATTCTTGACCTTTTGTTTTTCCAGATGAGTTTTGTTATTATTTTTTCTAGCTCTATAAAATAATTTTTAGGTAGTCTGATTGGGATGGCACTGAAAAAATAAATTAATTTAGGTAGAATTGTTATTTTTATTATATTAGCTCAGTCTATCCATGAGCAATTGATATTTTTTCCAGTTATTTAGATCTGATTTGATTTGTGTGAAAAGTGTTTTGTAATTGTGTTCATAGAGTTCCTGGGATTGTCTTGGCAAGTAGATTCCCATGTATTTTATATTGTCTACCATTGTTTTAAATGGAGTTTCTATCTCTTGCTGCTGGATTTTTTGGTCATGTATATAAATGTTGAAAATTTATGTGGATTTATTTTATATCCTGTTACTTTGCTAAAGTTGTTAATTGTTTCAAGTAATTTTTGAGTTGATTTTCTAGGATTCACTAAGTATACCATCATATCGTCTGCAAAGAGTGATAGTTTTGTTTCCTCCTTGCCTATTCTTATTCCTTCAATTCCTTTTTCTTCTCTGATTGCTAAAGCTAACATTCCTAATACAATATTAAATAATAGAGGTGATAATGGACATCCCTGTCTCATCCCTGATCTTATTGGGAAGGCCTCTAAGTTATCTCCATTACATAAAATGCTTGCTGATGGTTTTAGGTTGATACTGCTTATTATTTTAAGGAAAGCTCCACCTATTCCTAAACTATCTAGTGTTTTTATTAGGAATGGGTGCTGTATTTTGTCAAAAGCTTTTCCTGCATATATTGAGATAATCATATGATTTTATTTAGTTTTCTTATTGATGTGGTTGATTATGTTAATAGTTTTCCTAATGTTGAACCAGCCCTGCATTCCTGGTATAAATCCCACCTGGTCATAGTGTATTATCCTGGTGATCAATTGCTGTAGTCCTTGCTAATATCTTATTTAAGATTTTTGCAACTATATTCATTAGGGAAATTGGTCTATAATTTTCTTTCTCTGTTTTTTCTCTGCCTGGTTTTGGTATCAACACAATATTTGTGTCATAAAAGGAACTTGGTAGAACTCCTTCCTCACCTATTTTTTCCAAATAATTTGTATAACATTGGAATTAATTTTTCTTTAAATGTTTGGTAGAATTCACTTGAAAACCCATCTGGCCCTGGAGATTTTTTCTTAGGGAGTTCATTAATGGCATGTTCAATTTCTTTTTATTATATGGGCTTATTTAAGGATTTTATTTCCTCTTCAGTTAACCGGGGCAGTTTGTATTTTTGTAAATATTTATCCATTTCATTTAGATTGTCAAATTTATTGGCATACAGTTGGGAAAAATAGTTCCTGATTATTGTTTTAATTTCTACTTCATTGGTGGTGATATCACCCCGTTCACTTTTGATACTGGTAATTTGGTTTTCTTCTTTCTTTTTTTTAAATCAAAGTAACCAATGGTTTATCTATTTCATTGTTGTTTTTTTTTTAATAAAACCAGCTCTTAGTTTTATTGATTAATTCTATAGTTTTCTTGCTTTCAATTTTATTAATTTCTCCTTTAATTTTCAGGATTTCTAATTCAGTATTTAATTGGGGAGTTTTAATTTGTTCTTTTTCTAGCTTTTTAAGTTGCATGCCCAATTCATTTATCTCCTCTTTCTCTTTTTTTATTCATGTAAGCAGTTAGAGATGTAAGATTTCCCCTAAGCACTGTTTTGTCTGCATCCCATAGATTTTGGTATGTTTTCTCATTATTGTCATCCTCTTGGATAAAGTTATTGATTGTTTCTATGATTTGGTGTTTGACCCACTCATTCTTTAGAATGAAATTATTTGGTTTCCAATTAATTTTCAGTCTACCTTTCCATAGCTCTTTATTACATGTAATTTTTATTGCATCATGATCTGAAAAGGATGCATTTACTATTTCTGCCTTTCTACATTTAACTATGAGGTTTTTGTGCCCTAATACATGGTCAATTTTTGAATATGTGCCTTGTACTGCTGAGAAAAAGGTATATTCCTTTCTATCCCCATTCAGTTTTCTCCAGACATCTATCACATCTAACTTTTCTAACATTCTATTCACCTCTTTAACTTCTTTCTTATTTCTTTTTCAGCTAGATTTATCTAATTCTGAGAGGAGAAGATTCATATCCCCCACTAGTATAGTTTTGCTGTCTATTTCCTCTTGTAACTCATTTAATTTCTCCTCTAAGAATTTGGATGCTATACCACTTGGCGCATACATGTTTAGTATTGATATTTCTTCATTTTCTATAGTACCTTTTAGCAAGATGTAATTTCCTTCCTTATCTCTTTTAAGTAGATCTATTTTTTGCCTTTGCTTTGTCTGAAATAAGGATTGCAACCCCTCCTTTTTTTTTTTTTTTACTTCAGCTGAAGCATAATATATTCTGCTCCAACCTTTTACCTTTACTCTGTATGTATCTCCCTGCTTCAAATGTGTTTCTTGTAAACAACATATTGTAGGATTCTGGTTTTTAATCCACTCTGCTATTCGCTTCTGTTTTATGGCAGATTTCATCCCATTTACATTCACAGTTATTATTACTAGCTGTCTATTTCCCTCCATTCTATTTATCCCCCTTGTACTTTACCCCCCATCTTTCACCTTACTCCTCCTCACTTTTTACCTCTGCCTCCCCCAATGTGCCCTCCCTTTTCTTTACCCTTTTCTCTGATGCTTCTGCCCTCCCTTCTATTAGTTCCCCTTTCCCCCTTTCCCTTTTACTTCCCTCAGGAATATGCTCAGTTTCTTTATCCAAATGAACATATGATATTCCCTCTTTGAATCAAATCTAGTGAGAGTAAGGTTGAAGCAATGTTCCCTCCTCTCTTATTTCCCTCTATTATAATAGCATTTTTGCACCTCTTCATATTCACCCCATTCCATCTCCCCTTTCCTCTTCTACCCATAAACTACTTTTTAAGCACTTAATTTTCTTTATATTATCACATCAAAGATAATTTATATTTTCTACCCTCTGTCTGCCCAAATATATCTACATTTGTATCTATATCTATATATCTCTATATATCTCTATACACACACACACACACATACACACACAGAGTAGTCAAGAGTTATAGATATTATTTTCCCATGTAGGAATGTAAATAGTTCAACCTTATTGAATAACTTCCCCCCCTTTTTACCTTTTTAAACATCTCTTGAGTCTTGTATGTTAAGATCAAATTTTCTATTCAGTTCTGGTCTTTTCATCAGGAAACCTTGAAAATCCCCTATTTAAGTGAATGTCCATCTTTTCCCCTGAAAGAGAATGATCAGTTTTGCTGGGTAATAGATTCTTGGCTACAATCCAAGCTCCTTTGCCTTCCAGAATATCATATTCCATGCTTTGTGATCCTTCAATGTTGAAGCTGCCAGGTGCTGAGCAATCCTGACTGTGGCTCCATGATATTTAAATTGCTTACTTCTGGCTGCTTGGAGTATTTTCTCCTTCACCTGGTAATTTTGGAATTTGGGTACAATATTCCTTGGAGTTTTCCTTTTGGGGTCTCTTTCAGGAGGTGATCAGTGGATTCTTTCAATGATGATTTTATCCTCTGATTCTAGATCAGGGCAGTTCTCCTTAATATTTTCCTGGAATATGGTGTCTAGACTCTTTTTCTGATCATGGCTTTCAGGAAGTCCAGTGATTCTTAAGTTGTCTCTCCTGGATCTGTTTTCCAGGTCAGTTGTCTTTCTAATGAGGTATTTTCACATTTTCTTCTATTTTTTCATTCTTTTGATTTTGTTTGACCGATTCCTGGTGTCTCATGGAATCCTTAGCTTCCAACTGTCCAATTCAAATTTTTAAGGCATTGTTTTCTTCAGTCAGATTATGCACCTCCTTTTTCATTTGGCCAAATGAATTTTTTAAGGAATTTTCTTCAGTCAATCTTTGTGCTTCATTTTCCAGACTGCTGATTCTTTGTGCTTCCTTTTCTAAGCTGCTGTTTTTTTGTTCTTCCTTTTCCAAGCTGCTGATTCATTTTTCATCATTTTCTTGCATTGCTTTCGTTTTTTCTTCTACTTCTCTCAAATGATTTTTAAAATCCTTTTTGAGCTCTTCCAAGAAGGCTTTTTGTTTTTGAGACCAATTCATCTTCCCTCTTGAGGCTTCACATGTAGGCAATTTGAGAATATTGTCCTCATCTGAGTTTGTGTTTGTCTCTTCCCTGTTGATACAGAAGCTCTCAATGGTGAGAGCTCTTTTTTGTTTCTTGATCATATTGCAACTTATTATTATATTATTATTTTTTAAGGTTGAGGTCCAGTCCTTGGGCACCAGGGTCACTGTTTCAGGCCTCTTGTGTTGGGAGATAGGGGCTGTTTCTCTGGCTTTCTGCTCTGAGGCCTCTGTGGCTTGCAGATTTCTCCCTGCCTCCTGTGTCCATGCACTGGGATAGACAGCCCTGGTCGAACCTGTCCTGTGGGTGGCCCCTAACTGGTAGCCTGCCCTCTCAGCTGGTGCTGGTGGATCTCACCACTGGCCCACTGTACCACTACCCTGCTGAACCAGGATCAAGAGGCCTCAGTTGCTTCCTGCTGACTTTCCCCGACCCCCTCCATGCTGCACCAACCTCAGTGCTGCTCCCCTGCCCGAGTGAGACTGACTTTTCTTGAAATCTTTTAAATTATCTCTGTTTGGAAGATTGTGATCTTCTTTTTTTTTTTTTTTTGTAGGTTCTGTAGCTTCAGAATCTGTTTAGAGGCTTTATTTAATGATGTTTTTAAGGGAAATTTGGGAGAGCTCTCGCAGCTTACTGGTTTCTTTCCACCATCTTAGCTCCCCCCCCCATCAAAAAGAGGACAACCCCTTCTTTTAATAGATGAGAAAACTGAGGTCCAAAGAGGTTAAGTTATTTATCATGAACAGACAGCTAGTAAGTATCTGAGGAGAGGTGCAAAGGCAGGGCTTCCTGATTCCAAGTCCAGTGTTCTATGTACTAAATCATGAGACTTTCTTGTACGAGGAGAGGCTACTCTGATTTGAGATGACAGATAGCAATTCTTTATCTAGAAACAGCCACAGAGTGAAACTGTGGCATTTGAAAGTTCAAGAGACATAGTTTCTGGGTAACTTCATCATTTTATTAATAAGACCAGTATGTTTATTAATAAAAGTATGGTCATTTGGCTGTCTCTCTTAGACCAAAGACCCCTCATGGTAGTGGGCTCACAGCTTGAGGCTGGGGACTTTGCATAGCCATGTCTCACTTAAATCCAATTCATGTTCAAGCCAAAACATCACCTTCCTGATGTTACTGGTCCTCTAAGAACAAAGGGCAAGCAAGTACCTGCCCCACTGGGGACCCAACTGGCCAGTTACAGTTGGACAGTGTTGCTTCTTCCTACCTGCCTTCCTGCCTTCCCTTTCCCTTCTTACTTCCCTCCACCCTCTCTGTACACATGGGGAATCATACCTTTACATGTGGGTGCTCTGTCTAAAGGAATATAAAGGAATATACATTTTGATCCTTGAAGCCTGGCAAGATATATTGGCATTTGGGGGGTAAGATTTTGATTTGATTTGATTTTTCTTCTCTTCCCTACTTATTTATTATATAATTTAAAAGAACTGGGACAATTAACTCTTTTGTCCCATCTAGTATCATTTATGATTCCTTGAAATCTAGCTCTGGAAACCAGGCTTTGACAAAACCCTTTGGGATTCAAATGGAGCTAATTGACCATGACAAACCCAAATCACTCTCTCAGTGATTGGTCAATAATAGGTCCTAGCATAAGCCTCTCTTGGTCTTTGTTTGGGTTTTGATGGCTCAGGGTGAATGTAAATAGCAATTGTTTTTGTTCTGCACAGAAATCCTGAGGGTCTTCCCTTCTCTTATTTTTTTTTTTGAGGGGAGGGGAATAGGCAAACCAAACCATTTTTTGCTTCATTTCTTACCTACCCTTAAATCACTGAATGGGTGTTGCCTCAGATAAACTGAGACCTGGGAAAGACCTTACTTAAAAAGGTCAGGGTCGGGGCGGCTGGGTGGCACAGTGGATAAAGCACCGGCCCTGGATTCAGGAGTTCCTGAGTTCAAATCTGGCCTCAGACACTTGACACTTACTGGCTGTGTGACCCTGGGCAAGTCACTTAACCCCATTGCCCCATAAAAAAAATAAAAAAAATAAAAAAAGAAAGAAAAAGGTCAGGGTCTCCCACTGCATGGGAGCCAACTCCAGTTATCCTGATCTATATCTTGCCACTAGACTCAGATGACTCTGGAGAGGAGAATGAAGTTGGTGACTTTGCACAGCTCTGCCTCACAAGTCCAATTCACTTGCAAGTCAAGACATCACTTCCCAGATGCCATTGGTCCTTTTTGAGAATGAAGGACAAACAACAAGCAGAATAGTGTGGATGACCACTCATCAGGTATGTTATAGTAGAGTCTTTTTTGTATGTGGATTGGACTAGATGGATGCCTTAATGTGTTCCAACTCTCAGATTTTGTGATTTTGAGTTCACCATGGAGCCTCCTGCCCTTGCAATTTGGCCTTCTGGGCAGGTTGAGGCATGAGTAGAGACAGCCCCATGAAGATGACAGGGAATGATTCTTGTGTTGGCTACATGTAGGCAGAAAAAAAATCCCCACTAATATTTCAGCTTACAAATCCATCTTGTGCCCCAGCAACCAAGTCAGCTCCCTCACCTCTCAAAGGAGGTAATATGAAGTGTTCTGTGATTGCTTATCTTTTTTTATTGTTGTTGTTCAGGTATCATCACTGAAGGGAACTCTTGTTGAGAAAACTCCCATAACAGATGGAGCCTAGCAATGGCTTCTTATAGCCTTAGGAAACTATCTGAGTCCTTGAGAGGTTAAATGACTTGCCCAAGTTTACATAGTCAATCTGTTGTCAGAGATAGGACTTGAACCCATATCTGGGCACATCCTGGTTACTTCACCCTAATTCCCCTTCTGATTAAAGTGAATTCATGTAAAATTTGTTTCCTGACGCAGTAATTAGTCAGGAAAGTGATCAGAAGTTCTCAGTTTATATTTAGAAGGGACCTTTCACCTCCCACATTTTACTAAATGAGAAAACTGAAGCCCAGAGAGATAATTTATATGTGCAGTAAGTATTTAAACTAGATTCAAACTCAGGTCTTCCTTCCTCAGAGTCCAGCAATCAGTGCACTACACCTCCCTGCCTTTCTTAATGGCAGTGTTAAGTCATCATCACAATAAAACTAGTCACTGACATGGGAGGCTGAATGAAATAATCTCAGAGTCATGAATTTTTGTTGTTCAGTCATATCCAACTTTTCATGACCCCATTTGGATTTTTCTTAGCAAAGACACTAGAGTGTTTGCCATTTTCTTCTCTAGCTAATTTTACAGATGAAGAAACCTAGGCAAATGGGGTTAAGTGACTTGCCCAGGATCATACAGCTAGTAAGTGTCTGAGGTTGGATTTGAATTCAGGAAGATGAGTCTTCCTGACTCCAGGCCTAGTGCTCTATGCACTTCACCACCTAGCTTCCCCCATAGCTGTTTGGCACATTGTGGGTACTTAATAAATGCTTATTCTCCTTTCCTTTCCCCATCCCCTCATGGTCTTGTTTATCAATTTGTCATCTGCCTGTTCTCAAGCCTCCCCTCATCCTAACATCTCCCCTGCCCCTGCCCTGACATGATTTGTCTTTTAAAAGTTTATTTGAAGATATTATTATTATTATTATTTGCCTTTGGTAGGTTTTGTGAATCTTTCAGTACTTATGTTTTGTGAGATTTTCCCCAGGTGTGAAAAATGGGATTTATGGCTCTGGTTTTAATGAACCTAAACAGATCTTTGTTAAATACTTTGTGTATAAAATGCCCTGTGCTAGCCCATAAGAATACAAAGGTAGAAAAATCATGGTATGTGCAGGAGACTGAGGGCTCTACCAGGGGACTAGAAGCCCCAAAGTCAACCCTACCCCAAGATAGTCATTAGAGATGGATGCATTCCCATATTTCTCCCATACATCTCCACCTGTCTGTCCTTGCTTTGTCTCCTATTCAATATGGCTAAATAGAGTTCAACCCCCTCCCCCAGCTCTTCCTCCTGACTACCCTATTTCTGTTCATTATAAACCAGCTCTTCCATTAAACCATGCTTGAAGCTATGGGGAGGGTCATCAATGACTTTTATCTTTCCCACCTTCATTATGAGCAATGGTAAAGAAAGGAATGGCCCAGTTGAGACGAATATTCTCCAAAGTGAGTGATCCTGAAGGGTAATTGTCAGGCACATTACTAGGACAGCAAGGTGCCACAAGAACACAGTCACTCTGAAATGTAATCCATGTAAGACAAGCATTAAAGGGGTACTTTTAGTGTGTTGTGAAAGTGTGTTGAGGAAGAAGGGAAATACTGTGATGACAAGAACATATAGAAATCTCCAATAGGATCATTGGACCTTAGAGGGTTTAGCCCTTTCATATTTATAGATGAGGAAACAAAGACTGAGGGACATGAGATGACTTTTTTATAGGTGCTTGAGCCAGCTTGAACCAGTTCTGGAGAACTGATTGTTAAATTTTCAGCATGAGCACTATTTGTACCTTGGAAATTGGAAAAAAAGACTTGATTCATTGATTTGTTGATTATCTAGACTTAAGAAAGTGATGAATAAAATATTAATAATGCAGATTAAACTTAAAGGTGTGTCCTATGTTCACTTTTTCCATCCTAGAAAGCCAGTTGTTAAATATTTTCAAGCATACTGCTGCATAGAGAGTAGGTAGAAGTGCCAGGACTTGAACTCAGAATTTCTGGGATGGAAAAAAATCTAGTGCTCTCTCCCTTGAATCAAGACATCTCTCAGTATAGGAACACAGTCAATAACTACACATAATATTTAGGACTGGAATGATTTTAATGATCATTTAATCCATCTAGTTCATTTTAGAGATGAGGAAACTAGGACATAGCCTGTAAAGAATATTGGAAAAAGAGAAAGGGATGAACAGAACTTCTTAATATATTTCCAGTGCTTTTTAGGTGCTTTTACTATAGGTGCAGGATCCTGGGTTTTGGTTTTGGTTGTTTATAATAGCAATATTCCTTGAATGGAGAAGGATGCTTTGCGAGATTACCAAACCTTGTTAAAGATAGTTATTAAACATATTGAAATGCTCTGCTTTATCTTTGCATTTACTAAACAAGCTTTTGTTTTGTAATTTGGTTTCCTGGGTGGATGTGCTAGGTCAGAAAGGAAAGGCCTAGTGTAGGTGACTAAGCTTCCTTTCATAATGAAAACCCAAATGAGTCAGTCAGATGGCTTTAATTTTGCCTATGCTCAGGGTGCAGTTTTGAACTTAAGGAAAGAACTGCCTTATGGACCTTTATAAAAGAAAAAGTTGGGTGTGAGTCAACTTGTCACTGAGGGGTCAGAAGAGCTTTATGTTTTCATAAACTTCAGCAACATCTTCTTGACTTATCTCTGCAGACTTGGCCTTCTCTGAATCTCTAGGTCGATGTTTCTTCTTTACCTCAGCATAGATAACTGAGGAGTCCTGGAAGGGAAAAGACTGGAGTGAGGAAGTGAGGGAGGGAGAGAAGGGGCAAGGGAGAGAAAAGCCAGGGAATACAACTCACCTTGTCCTCTGGAGGGTTCTCTGTGTGGTTTGCTGTGGAAGAAAGGGAAATTTTGAGTTGTAGGTAATGACCTTCCCACTTAGAGCCCATGGTTTGCTCTTTAGCTGAGGTCTTCCCTTTGGTCACTCTTGTCTCTTTCTCTACAGCACTGTTCCTCTCTCCCATGCTGGTCTATTGGACTCACCTTTATGCTCTTTCCATCCCTTAACTCTGCCTTTTGCTAAGTTTCTCAAGAGTCCCATTGATCTGTAGTCTTCCCCAATGTCAGAATGACATAGATGCTTACAGGTTGCAGTTTCTAGTTTCTGTGATCACAGCAATTTCCTGACAAAAGCCACCTCTGATTATTCCTTGAAGGCAGGGACTGTCTTTGCTTCTGGATTTGAATACTGAGAACTTAGTGCAGTGCTTGGCAAATAGGAAATGTTTAACAAATGCTTGTTCATTCATTTTTATTCTTCCATTCATTTCTCTGAGACAACTCTCAGTCTTCTGCCACCTGTCCTTCCTTTCCCAGTGTCCTGCAGGGGAATCTGCAGTGAGAAGGAGGGGCCAAGCGTGATTCCTTTCACTATACACATGAACATTTGAATTATAAGAAGAGAGAAGATGGGCCCTAAGTCAGACAAAAACTTCTTACAGAGACAGATGGGGAAAAGGAGTCAGAGATGTCTCAATGTTTCCCTTTTCCCAGGGGCATCTGGGGTAGTTAAGTTCACCTTCCCATCCCTACTCCAGTACTCCAAGTCTCTAGCAATTGGGGCCTAGAATGCTTTCAGTTCACTGAGGATACAGTGATGACTAAGCCCTAGATTGTACTCTTTTATTGGGTAGACCATGTGTAGTGGAAGCAGGAGAATAAAATATAAACAAGGAAGCATGTAAATGCTCTGGAGAGAGCTGCCTCATGTGGACTGGGCAGAGAAAAGTCTATGGGGGTTTCCCTGAAAGCCTGCGAATGTTTAGGAAAGACATCCCAGAGGGAGGGCCAGAGAAGCCTGAGTCACTCAAAACAACAGGATCCCACTCACTCCTTGATCCTTTCCCCAGATTCTTCTTCCTTCTCCTTACCTGCCCCCGTGCAACAACTGAGGCCCTATCTCCCAATTGGGGAATCCTTTCCCAGAGCCACTATTTTGGGAAAGGCCCCATGTCTTCCTTCTTTCCTTCCTTCCCTCCCTCCCTCCCTCCCTCCTTCCTTCCTTCCTTCCTTCCTTCCTTCCTTCCTTCCTTCCTTCCTTCCTTCCTTCCTTCCTTCCTTCCTTCCTTCCTTCCTTCCTTCCTTCCTTCCTTCCCTTGCCTTCCCCTCCCTCCCTCCTTCTTTCCTTGCTTCAACATTTATTCTCTCTCTCCCTCTCTCTCTCTCTCTCTCTCTCTCTCTCTCTCTCTCTCTCTCTCTCTCTCTCTTTCCCCACTTAAGAAGCTAGGTCATACACTGGGCCTTGAGTCAAGTATATCTGAGTTCAAATTCAGCATCAGACACTTACTAGCTATATTACTCTAGACAAGTCATGTAACCTCTGCCTGCCTCAGTTTCCTCAACTATAAAATGGACATCATACCAGCACCTCCTTTACAGGTTGAGAAGGATCAAATGACATAATACCCATAAAATAATTAGTATCGTCCCTGGCACAGAGCAGGTGCTTAATAAATTCTTGTTCTTTTCTCCTATCTATTCACCATCAAAAGTGATTGTCAATCTAGAAATTAACCCTCACATGAAAAAAAGAATTAAATCCCAGGAATATGCTTTTGCAAATGTCTGTTCACCCGTCACTGATATAATCCCCCCACTTCTCTCTCTCTCTCTCTCTCTCTCTCTCTCTCACACACACACACACACACACAGAAGACAGAGAGTTAAAAGAAACCTGAAATATCACCTAGTCTTGCCCTCTCTTTTTAAAGATGATGCACAGAGATGGACAATGACCTGCCTATGGTGACATAGGTAGTAAGTAAGAGAATCCTCTGGCTACAAATCCAACAATCTTACTAAGTTTTAGATTTCTCCAAGAATGAACAATATGTCCCTTTAATGCACTTATCCTATGAGAGTTTATATTATAGTGATTTGCATATGCATCTTATTAACTTATTAGATTGAAAGCTCCATGAGGATAGGGACTGCATCTTATCTAATTTTTCTCTTTCCTCTGGGATCAATATAGTAAAGCACTGAATAAATGTTTGCTTAATTACATTATAATGGATTGAATTGAACTAAGTGAGAGGCAAAACCTTAGTCCTAATTCTTTTTGTCCCTATACCTTCTCCCTTGTTAATTGAAACACTTTCATGACTTTATTTAATCATTTTTTAGACTCTTTGTGGCCTTGTTTGAGGTTTTCTTGGCAAAGATAGTAGTGTGGTCAGCTATTTCCTTCTCCAGTTTATTTTACAAATAAGGAGACTGAGGCAAATAGGGTTAAGTGACTTGCCCAGGTTAACATAGCTAGCAAGTGTCTGAGGTCAGAGTTGAACTCAGGAGGATGAGTCTTCCTGACTCTAGGTCTGGAACTCTATCCACTGTGCCACCTAATTATTATTAGCTATTATTATACTGGACATGGTATTTTTTTCTTTGTCTGAAAACATTTCCTTTCCTATATCTATATATCTAGTCTGCATTGAAATCTCACACATCATTCTAGGCCCATCTCAAATATCACCTACATCATGAAGCCTTTCAGGAGCCTCTCTAACTGAATGTGATCATTTCCTTCTCTATAACACTTTCTTTTTTTTTTTGCAGGGCAATGAGGGTTAAGTGACTTGCCCAGGGTCACACAGCTAGTTAAGTGTCAAGTGTCTGAGGCTGGATTTGAACTCAGGTCCTCCTGAATCCAAGGCCAGTGCTTTATCCACTGCACCACCTAGCTGCCCCTATAACACTTTTTAATTCTCTTACAGCACTTCTAATCTGGTTTGTATTATAGTTAGTAATATTCTTGCCTTACCTCCTTACTGGATTTTGTGATTTGGGGAGGGCAGGATCGATGTTGAATTCTTTTTGCAACCTTCTGCACCATCAAGCACAGATCTTATAAACAGGAGTCACTTGATAAACATGATGGGTTAAAGCACTGAGTGAATCTTACCTTCCTTTCCATGTTCTTTGTAAAAGGCCTCAGAATAAACCACATCTCCAACTACAGGATTTACTGAAAGAGAAGACAAAGTTTTCCAAAAGATATTGGCCAAATGTTAACACCATAGACTGGAAAGGTTTCAGAGGTCATCTAATCCAAGCTCCTTCCCAATGCATGAATCCTTTCTACAACCATCCCACTTAGGTGATCATCAAGCCTTTTTTGGAATACCTCTAGTGTTGGGGAACTTACTATTTGTAGTGAAGCATATTTCATTTTTAGACTCTGATATTCACTGTTATAGAGCAATACCCTAAGATCCAGTAAGATATATTTAAAATACAATCACTTCCTGTTAACTCATCTTTACTTGATTTTCCCTGCTGGGTACTCCAGGGCTCAGAATAGACTACGTCTTTAAGGATTCACTGCAAGAGAAGAAAAAATTGACCAAGGGGTCTTGGGTGAGAGCTTGGACTACTAGCTCTTCATAACCATCTTCCTTAGAATACTCCTTACTTGATGATGAGATAAGCAAGTCAGCCAGACTGCAGCTGTAAACCATCCTGAGGGAGAGATGGGAAGTGGTATGTGCCAAGCAAGTCAAACCACTGCCCTGTCTCAATCATTATCCAGAGAAACACAAGCTAAGACCCTGAATCCAAGACTCTTGGGAAAAAGAATATCTCACTGACCCTGTTTCCAATCTGGACCCCACAGCTAATATTGATGGGAACAATCATGATGGAGGATTTGAACTGAATAATGTGTAGGATCCATTTTTTTTTCTCCAAATACTGACATCAATTGCTGACCAACTGCCATTGATGGTCAGGTCAGGTAAACCCAAGAGTCCTGGGACATATAGGACAGCACTCCCAGACTTTCCTTTCTACTTCCAACCTCATTCCCAGAGTTACCATCCTAGGAAGTAATTCTAAGGGACAAGGTGAACCTGTCTCAAGTAAGGCATGGCTGCAGGATGCAGTGGCAGTGGCCAGCATACTCTAAGGTGAGAGAGACTCGCAGGGCAGGAGAGAAAGTTTAAAACGCTGTCAGGTAGTATTCCTTGCTTGTTTCTACATTTAATTCTAAGTTTGTTTCATATAAATAAACCCAGCTTTGATTATTTTTAAAAAAGAGGTGTTTGCTTATCAATTTGGGAGAAGCAGTTGTGGGAATTTTTAAACGGCCTATACTAAATTAAAAGCAGTCAGATAGCCAGCCAAAAGTCCACAGATTAGGCCAGTTAAGTTAAAATGTTTTTTTTTTTTTACAACTGGCAATGACTTTAAAAATTCATTTGCACCTGTTTGTCAACTGTACCATGGGACTTTTCCATCTGACTTGCAACTAAAACCTTTATGTGCTGTCTTCCTCATTAGAATGTGAGTTTCCTGAGAGCTGGGACTGTCTTACTTTTTGATTTATATCCCCAGCACTTAGGACAGTGCTTTGCTTATATAAAATATTTAATAAACACTTTTTCATTCTTTCATTCAGTTATTATTCTAGGTATGCCATTCATCAATTTTAGGTGACTGGGCTTGAGCAAAGCCCTGAGTATATACAAAGACTTGATCCTGCTTCCCTCATGTTCCCTTTCCTCTGCCTCACTCTACTCCCATGGCCCAGTTCTTCAACCCTTGCCCAAAGGTGAGGTCCTTACCATTACCATATATTGGCACCAGTTCCATTTGGGGGGATGAATTTAAGTAGACAGGTTCTTGAAAATTTGAGATGGGAGAGGCCCTGTGGGAAACAGAGACACAAGCTATGCCTTGGAACAGAAACACAAATGAATGTAAGTAAGTCATGGGCAGAGCTCTGGAAGCAAAAAGAATGGAGATGGTATTGAATTTTAGGGAAATCAGGAGCCAAAGGATCACAGAGAGTTCTGGGTATTCTACGAGGTGATAGTTATTCCTTAGGAGCATAGGCATCAATTAGAGTCATCTTATGTGGGTTCTTTGAAGAGAAGAAACAATGTCATGGGGTAGTCAAAGAGGGAATAGTCTAAGTTGGGATGACTTTGCAACAAGGCCAGTCTATAGATAAGAATCTCACTGATGAATGGCTAAAATATCTGTCCTTTTCATTATCATAATAATTCTCAAAAGGAATTAATTCACCACCTTTATTTGTCTTTGGTCTGGGTTAGGTGATACATAGAATTGGTTAGAAAAACACAGCCCATGCTGCTTGGGATCTCATGACCTAGGACTGAATTCCTGACACAAAAAAGGTTAGAGAAAATTGAAATGAAAGGCATTAGTTGAGTCTGTGAGGTAAATAACCATATTCATATTAGGCATAAGTAGATCACTAATTGAATGGTGAAGGGGATGCTTTGGGGAGAGTGATGAGGGACACTGTCTTGTGAAATCCTCTGCACATTTAAAAAAAAAATTAAAATTTTTTTGCTGGGCAATTGGGGTTAAGTGACTTGCCCAGGGTCACACAGCTAGTAAGTGTCAAGTGTCTGAGGGTTGGATTTGAACTCAGGTCCTCCTGAATCCAGGGCTAGTGCTTTATCCACTTCAACATCTAGCTGCCCCCCTACACATTCTTTTTTTTTTTTTTTTCAGGGCAATGGGGGTTAAGTGACTTGCCCAGGGTCACACAGCTAGTAAGTGACAAATGTCTGAGGCCGGATTTGAACTCAGGTACTCCTGAATCCAGGGCTGGTGCTTTATCCACTGTGCCACCTAGCCGCCCCCATCCCCTACACATTCTTAAAGGTGTGATGACAGCTCCTTCCCCAGAGACAAAAGGTTTCTGCTGCGGTGGGTGGGGCAGTGTGGTGGGGGAGGGGAGGGCAGAAAATATGAAGAGCAGTAGAAGCAGAGGTCTCACCTGTGTTGACTGGGGGCAGAGTGTCCTCCTAAAAAGCACAAGAACAGGGTGTTGGAAGAGGAGCAGATCTTCCCTTTTTTCTTCCTTCCTTCCTTCCTGCCTGGCTTCCTGGATGCCTGCCTTCCTTCCCTCCCTCCCTTCCTTTTTTCTCCTTTTATTGACTCCCTTCATCCCTTCTTGTCTTTCTTCCTTGATCTCTCTTTCTGTCTTTCTTGCCCTCTGTTTCTCTTTTTCTCTCTCTTAACTTCTCTGTCTCTTTCTTACACACACACACACACACAGACACACACACACACACACACACGACTCCCTCTTTTCAGTTTCTTTTTGGGCAAAGAGCATCTTTTTGCCTTTCTTTGTGTCCCCAGAGTGTAGCATAGCACAGGGCATGGCACAGAAGGACACTTAACAAAATCTTGTTGATTGCCTGACCATGAGAATATCAAAGGCAGATAATCACTTGTGAGATATGATATAAACTGATATTTCTGTATCACTTTAATGTTTGCAAAGCTCTTTACATCTGATTTCTACCTCACAACAAGACTATGCTTATTGAGATATGGGTTGGGCTACCTGGTATCTGAAATCTCTCCCAACTCGAAGTTTCTGTGATTCTATGATATTAGCCACCTGCTAACTTACCTAGAATACTTTGTCTGGAGATAAGGAGAGTGTCTTTCCTGTAGAATGGATTCTTTGAGGGCAGAGAAAGCTAGATGGGGCTTTGGAGAGGTTGTTGGACTTGGAGTGCAAAAGACCTGAGTTCAAAGTTGGCCTCAGGCACTCACTAGCTGTGTGACCCTGGGCAAGTTACATAACTATTCTCTGCCTCAGTTTCTTCATCTGTAAAAGGTGGCTGGGGTCAGGTAGTAGCAACTACCTTATAAGATTGGTGTGAGGACTAAATGAGATAATATTTGTAAAGGGCTTTGCAAACCTTAAAGCTATTTGGGGAATAGCACAGTTAATAATCTAATTTGCTTGAACTGGATTAAGAAACTGACAAGAGGGAATTTTAAAGAAGAGAATAAAAAATTATAGGCCTGGAAGAGGTTTTGTTCTTCCCCCATCAATCAGTGAATTATAAAAAAAAATTTGTATGCCCTCATTTCACATAGACTTATTGAAATCCATAACCCCACATAAAATTACCTACCATTTTAGGAAGAGGGGAGGGAGGGAGAACAACTTGGAACTCAAAATCTTATAAAAATGAATGCTGAAAATTTTCTTGACATAATTGGAGGAAAAATAAAATACTGTTACAAAGACTCTACATGCCCACCTGCATTTGTCTTCTGCTTGTCCATGTTTCACTGAGTTAAGAACATAAGCACAAGGCAAAGACCACCAAAAATGCCTTTCTTGAATAGAATCCAATGCAAAGCAGATTTAGAATTCAAATTCAAATTCAGCCCTCCTACCACCACAGCCATGGTTCAATCCCCAGTCAGGAAAGGCCTTTGAAAGGCAATGGAATGATCCAGTAGAACAATCAATTGATTTAGAAAATGTCAGTTGAAATCCTTCTTCTCTCATTTACTACCTGTGTGACCATGGGCAAGTTAGTTACTTAATTTTTTTGAACCTTAGTTTTCCCATCTGTAAAATGAGTGGGTTAGACTAGATGGCTTCTCATGTCCCTTCTAATTCCAAATCTGTGAAATCTCTAAGAGAAGGCTGAATAGTCATCTTGGAGTTGGGTATAATTTCATATGGGGATTAACCTCAATGATTTGAAACTAGAATCAAGGATTGTGCCTCATTCTTTGATGTAATTTCTCTCAATATTAAGCAATAGCCAATGTCATTATGTAGTACAGTGGCAAAAAACTGTTTTCCCAATAAGAGGCCGAGTTTGAGTTCTGACTCTCCTACTGACTGTGTGAAATTAGAAAAATCTCTTAGTGCCTCAGTTTTGTTCTGTGTAAAAAAGAAGGGTTTGAATTTCCAAGATTCTTTTCAGCTTTAAATTCTATGATCTTTGTTCTCATAAAGTTGAAGTACAGTTGGGTCAGTCACTATTTATGAGGCTTTCCCATAGGAGGATAAATCTTCCTCAGGGCAAAGAGGAGAGAGAGGGAGAGAGAGAGAGAGAGAGAGATCATAAGGCACTAGCTTCCCAAACACTAGTCAGGGTTAAGGGTATGATAGACTGGAAATTCCTTAGTTGCTGCAAGAAATCACCACTATAACTATGCTTTAGAAGTGTCTTGTTCTGCACATTCAAAATATGTTATAGAGTATACAAAAGGAAAATAAAAAGGTTTAGACCCTTAGAAAACAGACCTGTTAACAGGTTAAAAAAACCAAAACCTGAACTCCATTTAATTATACTTTAATCACCAAACTTGATCCTGAACAAAGGATGAAAAATTGTACCACTCTCAACTTCACTCAACTTGATTTGAGAGGTGGGAAGACAAGAGGGTATGGAATACTGCATATAATGTCAATTTACATTGATAGGTTGCATAATTTTGCTGAAAGACCTTCTTCCCCCTCTACTTTTCTTCTTCCTCCTCCTCCTTTTTGTTCAGAGGGATGTCTCTCTAACAAAAGTTATTAATAAAATGAAAAAATAAATAAAAATCTATGTTAGGAATCCATCCAGCAGAACCAAGTCATAAAACAGAAATTATAGATGTGTAGAAATTGCTTGCAATATTAAAAATTTGTATATCTTCCAGGCCTGGAGCCAGGAAGTCCTGAGTTCAAATCTAGCCCTAGATATTTACTAGCTGCGTGACCCTGGCAAAGTCACTTATCTCTGTTTAACTCAGTTTTCTCATCTATAAAATGGGATTAATAGCACCTACTTCCAAAGGTTCTTGTGAGGATCAAATGACATAATAATGGCAAAGTGCTTAGCACAGTGCCTGCTACATAGTAAGAACTATATCAATGTTAGCCATTATCATTATACTTCTCTCCCCTTTCCCCATTTTACATTGCATTTAAAAAATGTTTTGCACCTATTTATTTATAGACATTTTATCTCCTATAATATAAACAGATTGAGGGAAAAGATATTTTGTTTTTGTTTTTGTATTCTAAGCACTATGTATAGTGCCTGGCCCATAATAGGTGCTTAATAAGTGCTTAATTGAGCCTCAGTGGAATCTAAGAGGCCAAGGTTTTTATTCTCATTGGTGGAAAACTTCACAGACAAAATGCTGGGTTATGAGGCAAAGCATGTGAAATAGGTGTGCCAAGATATTGTCCTGGATTTATTCTTGTCCTAGGGGTATAGCTTTTTGTTCTGGCATTGATGCAGGGTTTTTTTTTTTTTTTTTGCTTTTTTTTTTTTTTGCTTGTTTGTTTGTTTTAGTGAGGCAACTGGGGTTAAGTGACTTGCCCAGGGTCACACAGCTAGTAAGTGTTAAGTGTCTGAGGCTGGATTTGAACTCAGGTACTCCTGACTCCAGGGCCAGTGCTCTATCCACTGCACCACCTAGCTGCCCCTGCAGTTTTCTTAATGAGGCATGAAATGCCTCTACAAGGTAGAAAGTCTTCACTGCCAACCTGAGGAGTACACACCCATGGTTAGTTGGATGGGCTAACTGGTTGGTTGTATGGTTTCTCACCATCGTGTGTGTCTACTGGCTTTTATCTCTCTGTCGGAACCCTCAGATTTCCTTTTCTTCTCTCTACAGATTTCCAAGTTGAGGCATGGTAGATGAGGTTTCTGAACTGGCTATGAATCCCTTACTCAAATCAATTATGATGTCAATGGGGACAATAAGGCAAGGAATTAACACCTTATCAAGGGGTTACCTTGTCTAAGGGATTTTCTGCAAATTGGGAAGGAGACAGTATCAAGCTAGAACTTGTCTTCATCTGGTAAAGACAAGGACTTTTTCAAAAATGCAATGAATCAATAAATCAACAAGCAATTCTTGTTGGTGTGTTAGCCAAGGAAGCCAGTCCTCATACAGTTGCTCTGGATAACTGGATAAATGGGGGGGGGGCTCTCAAGCAAATAAAAATATCTATTTTCACACCTGTTCCCCTGTGAAGAAGGGAAATTCTAATATATAGTATGGACATTACAGCCAACAAGTAATTCTTTAACACTTACTATGTCCTAGGCACAGTCCTAAGTGCTGAGGATCCAAACAGAGGTTACAAACCATCCTTGCCCTCAAGGAGTTCCCATTCTAGTGAGGGAGACATCATGGGAATAACTAGGGACATTCACAATCTACACAGAACAGAGGGAAGGAAATCTAAAAGGAAAAGCAGCTCAGGGGATGTGGCAAGGCTTCCTGCAGAAAAGAGGATTTGACTAGAGACTTGAAGGAAGTCAGGGAAAATAGCAGGTGGAGGCACAGAGAGAGGGTCTTCCAGGCATAGGTCGACCAACCAGTGCAAATGCATAAAGATGGCAAATGGAGTGTTTGGTGCAAGTAAAACATTTTGGTGATTCAGTGTTTAACTAGAACATAAAAACCATATAGAACTCACTTGGCAGCTTGGTATGGAAGTCAAGAGGTTGGGGCTGTAGTCTTGATTCTACCATGGACACCACTACCTAAACACAAATCTAGCATATCAAATTGATTTCATGAATATATAGGCTTCACAAGGGGTAACCAAGGTGAGCTACAAACCTGAATTTCTCAGGAGTTTGAAGTAAAACATGAAAGTGATGGTGGTGAGAATAAGAATGCTGAGCAGGGCAACAATGATTCCCACGAAGGCCATGTTCTTCTGACTTCTAGGCACTGTGAGGAAATAGCTATCGATGAGACTTGGAGGAGACATATCTGGGACCCAAAGCATCTCCAGATATTGGAACATGGGTGGAAAACAGTGGTATGTGGATGGAGTTGGGTGATCTCAGCTGTATTTACCTAGTACCTTGAATTATAATTTGCCAAATACACACCAATATGGGGAGAATTATTATAAGTGGCTTTGGAGCTGTGGCTTCACCTCATCCCACCCCTTTATGACTCAAGACACAGTTAGAATATTGAGTAAACCAGTTTCAGAGAATATTCCCCTATAATCCACCATCATCAAAATTTCCCCATAATTTTTGTCAAGCAACATCAATCCCAGAGCATTTTACCTACCTGAGATTGAGAGTGTCAGAATTTCACTGAGTTTCCAACTGAAACTGTTGTTGGCCTTACAGAAGTACTCCCCAGAATGCCCAGTTGTCATGGTGAGGTTGAAGAAAGCTGCACCTCCAGAAGGAGTTATCTTGTTCTCAAGGATTGCCTTCCCATGATACAATTGATACTGAATTGGAAAAGAACCTCTGAGGACTTTGCACTGAAACTCCACCACATCCCCCACAGTGGAGTGTGCCCCCAGTGCACTGACACTGAAGAGAGGCTGAGACACTGGAACTGACAGAGAAAATAAAACATATCAGACAAAGATTCTCTCCTTGCAAGAGATCAGAATTCTTTATCTAAGATGTGAGAAACCGGAAAATGTCTCAGGTCTTTCCAGGCTCCATAGTCCATACATTCCATATTTAGTAATGAGTTATTTCTTAAGATACTTTCTAGATTTTGCAGTATTTTCCCCCAGCAGAGCTGTCCTCTGCAGTTATAATTTCTAAGATTAGGTAAGCAAGACCAGAATTAATCAGACATCTAAGTCTCATCTTCAAGGAATTTAAGGATATCAACTGCTGGGGAAATAACTGTTTATTTGACAATTTTCAAAATATTGCAAAACAATCTGGTAGAAATTATGTTTAGACTAACATTTACACCATATGCCACAATAAGCTTCAAATGGATAAACACTTTAAGTATAAAATTACAAAATATTAAGGAAACTGAAAGGAGCTATCTTGTACAAAATTGACTAGAAGGAGAACTCTTTAATGTTTAGTCAAATTCTCAAATAAATAAGGGATAGAAGTGATCACAGAAGTCAGAATGGACAGTTTCACTCACATAAAATTGGAAATCTTTAATAAGAACAATATCAAAGTTTCCTCAACTCTAAGATGGAGATGATAATAGCACCTACGTCACAAGGTTGTTGTGAGAATCAAATGAGATAATATTTGTAAAAATGCTTATGAAAATATTTGTAAAAGTACTTAGTGCAGCAGGGCAGCTAGGTGGGACAGTGGATAGAGCACTGGCCCTGGATTCAGGAGGACCTGAATTCAAATCTGGCCTCAGACACTTAACACTTACTAGCTGTGTGACCCTGGGCAAGTCACTTAACCACAATTGCCCCGCAAAAAAAAATTACTTAGTACATAATAAATGGTTATTCCCTTCCCTTCCCTTCTGTTCTCTCAAGGCAGCCAGAATTAGAAAGAAGCAGTTAATTGGGGAATATGTTTGCAGCACTATCTGTCATAATGATCTTATTTCCATGTTTATATAGGGAATTGGTGAAAAATAGTAGCAGAAGAAGCACCATTCCCCAATAGATAAGTAGCCAGAGGATATGAATAAGCAATTTATTCAATCATTAATTCAATAAGCATTTGTTAAGCACTTACTTTATATCATGCACTGTGCTATATCTTTCAGATACAAAGACTAAAATGAAATAGTTACTACCTTCAAGGAGCTTAAATTGTATTGAGCAAAACCATCTGTGCATAGAAAATTAAATGCAAAATATGGAAAGAAAATTTGAGGGGGTAAGTTCTAGTAAATGGAGGGATGAGAATCAGTCTTCTACAGATAGAGACATTTGAACTAAACATTGAATGGTGCTGGGAATTTTCTGTGACCAAGGTGAGGAGGAAGTTTTCTCACTTTAAAAAAAAAATTGGTATCAATATCACTAAACCCCAATCTCCTCCCTTTTCTTCCCTCTCTCCTCACCAAAACAGAAGTCCTCAATTGTAACAAATAAGTATAGTAATTAAAAACAAATCGGGGCAGCTAGATGGCACAGTGGATAGAGCACCGGCCCTGGAGTCAGGAGTACCTGAGTTCAAATCCGGCCTCAGACACTTAACACTTACTAGCTGTGTGACCCTAGGCAAGTCACTTAACCCCAATTGCCTCACTAAAAACAAAACAAAAACAAAACAAAACAAAACAAAACAAAACAAAACAAAACAAAAAAAACCAAATCCACACACTTTGGCAGTGCCTGAAAATACATGTCTCATTTTGAATCTTTAACTCATTGTCTCTCTGCCAAGAGGTGAATCTAGTTTTGATTGGTTATTGAGTTAATACTAGATCCTAGATTGTTGACAGTTGTTTTCCTTTATGATATAACCATTGCATAATTTTTTTCCTGTTGGCTCTGCTTATTTCACTATGAGTCATTTCATACAAGCACTCCCAGTTTTCTCTGAATCCATCCCTTTAATAATTTCTTTTATAAAAAATTATTTTCAGTTTTGAATTTTTCCCCTGCCTCTTTCCCCTTCTCTATCCACTGAGAAGGCAAGAAACCTATCATCATTTCTTAGGGGAAAGTAATATACTGTTTTAAAAAAATTATTATTATTATTATCTTTGGTGAGGCAATTGGGGCTAAGTGACTAGCCCAGGGTCACACAGCTAGTAAGTGTCAAGTGTCTGAGGCTGGATTTGAACTCAGGTACTCCTGACTCCAGGGCCAGTGCTCTATCCACTGTGCTACCTAGCTGCCCCAATATACTGTTTTACTTGGTGAACTTATCATCTCCCATGGATTTAGTTATCATCCTTATGCTGATGATTTTCATACCTCCTTATGCCACCTTAACTTTGGTGCTGACCTCCAATCTGGAATCTCTAATTGCCTAATAGACATCTCAAATTCATTGTCCTATAGACATCTTAATCTTCACATATCCCAGACTGAACACATTATCTTTTCCCCCTAAACTTTCTCCCCTTCCAAATTTTCCTATTACTTTTGAGGTACCATCATCCTCCCAGTCACCCAGTCTCAAAACCTTCTCACTCCTTCTCACCTTCCATATCGAGTCTTTTGCCAAGGTCTTCCAATTTTACTTTCTTAACATCTCTAAGACATATTTCCTTTTCCTGACACTGCCACCACCCTGTTGCAGGCTTTATCACTTCATATTGGGACTATTGAAAGAGCCTACTGGTTAGTCTCCCTACCACAAGTCTCTCCTTACTCTAGACTATCCTCCAATTAGCTGTCAGAGTGGTCCTCCTAAAGTTTGGGCCTAACCATGTCACCACTCCTCTCCCTCATTTATTTATTTCCCCCACTCCTATTCAGTAAACTCCATTGGTTCCCTATCCTATATAGGATCAAATATAAAATCCTCTGTTTGGCATTCAAAGCCTCTCATAACCTATATCTCTCTATTTTCCTTTCTACCTTTCCAGTCTTCTCATGACTTACTTATACACTAACATGTATTCTGATTCAGTCTCCTTGTTGTTTCTCAAACAAGATGCTCTATCTCCTGCCTCCAGTCATTTTCACTGGCTGTTCCCCATATTTGGAGTTCTCTCCTTCATTTATGCCTCCTGGCTTTCCTAGCTTCTGCCAAGTCCCAGCTCAGATCCCATCCTCTACAGAAAGTCTACCCCAAACCCCTTCATTCTGGTGCCTTCCCTCTGTTCATTATTTCCAATTTATCTTATAGATAGCTTATTTGAAAATAATTGTTTGCATGTTTTCTTCCCTATTAGACTGTGAGATCCTTGAGAGCAAGGATGATCTTTTACCTTTAGAGCTTAATACTGTCTTGCACATAGTAGGCCCTTAATAAGTGTTCATTGATTGCTTGACTACATTCACATACTGTAATTTTTTTCCAGCCAGTTCTCAATAGATAAGGAACTACTTTGTTTTTTGTTTCTTTGTTTTTAATAGATATATTTATTTTAGTCTGAACTTAAGAAATAAAACAGGCATTTGCATAATAAAGTGGGTTAGAAAAACAGAGGATTCTCCTGAGATTGCCAATCCACTATGTACAACTGCTATTCCTTTCAAATATACCACCCAGTTATTATGCAACTTTCTTTTTTTCTCCCTTCCTTTCCCCACAAACTTCTAGATAGCTACCACTAGAAATAAATCTGTATGTGTGTGTGTGTTTGTACACACATATTTCAATTCTCTTTTTCTGCATTTGAGCAGCTTTTTCTTTCATAAAATCTTTGTGGTAATTTTGGGTATTTTTAATAGAATAACTTGGTTGCTCTAAGTTGTTCTTAAAACAATATTCCTGTTACTGTATAGAATGTTCTCTTGGTTCTACTCATTTTGCTTGCCATTATTCCATGTAGGTATCTCCATGCTTTTATAAAATCATTGAGCTCATAATTTCTTATAGCAGAGTAATAATCCATCATGAACATATACCAAATTTTGTTTAGCCATTCCACAATTGATGGACATCCCTGTGATTTCCAGTTTTTTGCACCACAAAGAGAGTGACTATAACTATTTTAGAACATGTAGGTTCTTTTCCTTTTTCCCTAATCATCTTGGGAAATAATCCAGTGAGTGGTATTTCTAGGTTGAAGGGTATAAACAATTTAATAACTCTTTGGGCATAATACCATATCTTTCTCCAAAATGATTGGATCACCTCACAATTCCACTAACAATGCATTAAGCTCCCATTTTATCCCTCCAAATTTTGTCACTTCCTCTTCTATCATTTTAGCCAATCTGATAGGTGTAAAATGATAACTCAATGTTGTTTTAATTTGCATTTATCTAATCAGTAATGATTTAGAGCATTTTTTTCATATGGCTATAGATTGTTTTGATTTCTTCATTGGAAAACTACCTGTTCATATCCTTTGACTGTATATCAATTGGGGAATGACTCAGATTCTTATAGATTTAACATAATTCTTTGTATATTTGAGATGAGACCTTTATCTGAGGAACTATGAAAATTTCCCCCAGTTTTCTGCTTTCCTTCTGATCTTGGCTTACATTTGTTTTATTTGTATAAACACCTTTTAATTTAATATAATCAAAGTTATCCATGTTATATCTCATAATGCTCTCTCTTGTTTGTTTATACATTGTTCATTTATCCATAAATCTGATAGCAATATGTTCCATGTTCTTCAAATTTCCTTGTAATGTCTCCCATTGTATCTTGGTGAATGGTATAAGATAATGATCTAAGTCCACTTTCTTTTTTTGTTTTTGTTATTTATTTATTTATTTGGTGAGGCAATTGAGGTTAAGTGACTTGCCTAGGGTCACACAGCTAGTAAGTGTTAAGTGTCTGAGGCCAGATTTGAACTCAAGTACTCCTGACTCCAGGGCTGGTGCTCTATCCACTGCACCACCTAGCTGCCCCTAAGTCCACTTTCTGCCTGACTTCTTTCCAGCTTTCCCCAAAATGTTTATTAAACTATGAATTCTTATCCCCCAAACTCTTCTTTACCCTTGTCAGACACAAGATTACTATCTTCATTTGCTACTGTAGATTGTATGTATACTTTGTTCCACTGATCTGTTTCTGTTTCTTAGCCACTGCCAGCTAGTTCTGACAATTACTGCTTTATTGTTTAAGATCTGATACTGCTAAATCTCCTTCCTTTACATTTTTTTCCATTAGTTCCTTTGATATTCTTGACCCTTTGTTCTTCCAAATGAATTTTGTTATGATTTTTTCTAGCTCAGTAAAATTTTTTGGTAATTTAATTGGGATGACCAAATATGTAGATTAATTTTGGTAAAATTGCCATTTTTATTATATTGGCCATGCCTATGCACGAATGATTTATATTTCTCCACTTATTTAAATTTGATTTTATTTGTGTACAAAAGTTATCTTATGGAAGTAACAACTTTGTTGAGGATAGAGTTTAAAAAAAAAGAAATACAAGCAAATAACAACCACATGAAAAAATGCTCTGCATTTTATATAGAAATTAAGGGGTTTATGTACCCATCAAGGGAAGGTCTGAACAAATTATGGTATATAAATATTGTGTAATTATTACATCATAAAATGACAAAAGAAATATTCTCAAAGAAATCTTTGAAGATTTGCATAAACTGATACAAAATGAAATGAGCAGAATCAATAGAACAATATATACAATAACACTATGCAGAAAACAAATTTGAAAGATTTAAGAATTCTATAATCAATGCAATAATCAACCATGATTCCAAGGGATCAATGATGAAGGATGCTACCCACCTGCACTGCCAGAGATGGATGGATTCAAGAGGCAGAATAAAATATATATTTTCAGACATGACCAATGTGAGAATTTGTTTTACTTGACTAAGCATATTAATATCAAGGGTTTTTTCTTTTTTCTTTTTAGTGGGTTCAGGACACATTACATGGAGTGCAGACTAGGGTTGCCACCACCAACAAAAAGAAAAAGAAAAAGAAAAGAGGATCACTGAAGCATTTTTTAAAAAAAGTTTTGATAGAATTTTATTTTCCAAAATATATGTAAAAACAAAATTTAAACATCAATTAAAAAAAAAACTTTGTGTTCCAATTTCTCTTTCCCCTCCATTTCCACCCCCCACAAGAACTCAAGCAATTAAAAATAAGTTATACATGAGTAGTCATGGAAAAATTCCCATATTAGCTAGTTGTGAGAGAAAACAGTAAAAAAACACAAAACTTCAGATTAAGGAATTGTCAAAGAGGAAAAGAAAGAAAAAATTTAAAAATGTGTTTCCATCTGTTTTCAGATACTATCAATTCTTTCTCTGCAGATGGGCTGCAATCTTCATAAGTCCTTCAGGGTTATATTAGATCATTCCTTGCTGAAAATAACCACATGCTTCCCAGCAGACCTTCCTCCACTGTTGCTGTTATTTTGTATACTGTACTCTGCTTCAGTTCATGTAGGTCTTTCCAGGTTTTTCTGATAGTATCCTCTTCATTATAACCCGTATATAGCACCATAAGCTTGACAGAATTTTCTTCATAAAAGCCCAGCAAAGTAGGTACCATACGTTTTGCCATTATAATCAATCATTATAACCATTTCCTTCCATCCCACTCCCTTCCCATGACATTTACTCTATCTTCTTTTTACCTATTCCTCCTCAGAGGTGTTTTATTTCTGACTATCCTCTCCCTCGCTCTGCACCTCCTTTTCACCCTTCCTTCCTTATTCTCCTCCCCACCTACTTTCCTGCAGGTTAAATAGATTACTCCTCCCAATTGGCTATGAAATCTATTCCCTCTATGAGCCCATTCCAATGAGATCAGGGTCCCTGAGCTAATTCTGTGTTCTAAATTTTTCTTCCTCCCTCCCTCCTCAACCCTCTCTATGAGATCAAGGAATTCAATATGTCATACTGGTGCAGTAATGCAGAACATCATCATCTTCCTTGAAAGTGTTTTGCTTTTTACTGCTCTCTCCCCCAATCTGCCCTTTCCTCCTTCCCTTCTTTCCCACTCCCCTTTTCTCCCTCCCCCCTCAGGGCAAAAATATATTACTATACCTACTTGAGTATGTATGTTAGTCCTTCTTTGAGCCAATTCTGACGATATTAAGGTTCACTCACTCCCCAACTCCTTCCCCCTCTTCTACTCTCCTCCATAAGCTTTTTTCTTGTTTCCTTCATGTGAACTACCTCGCCCCAGATTATCTCTTATTTTCTCCCTCCCCCAGTTTATTCCTCCTACTCCTCAATCCTATTTTAATGATATCATCATGAATTAGTTAGGTGGCACAGTGGACAAAGCACTAGCCCTGGACCCAGGAGGTCCCAGGTCCAAATCTAGCCCCAGATATAAGACACCCTACCCTGTCTGCCCCACAAAGAACAAAACATAAATGTTTTACAGATATCATCCCTTCATATTCAGTTCAGACCTGTGTCTTCTGTGAGTTTCTTACTGAGATAGTTCTTATGATTTCAAAGTATTATCTTCCCATGTAGGAATGTAAATGGTTTGATCTTTTAATATCCCTCATTAAGTCTTTTTCCTGTTTACCTTTTTATGCTACTACAGGGTCTTGTATTTGAAGGTCAAATTTTCTATTCAGTTCAGGTCTTTTCATCACAGATGCTTGAAAGACCTCTTTCTCATTGAAATCCCATTTTTGCCTTTGAAAGATTATACTCAGTTTTGCTGGGTACGTGATTTTTGGCTGAAGTCCCAGTTCCTTTGCCCTCTGGAATATCATATTCCATGCCCTTCGGTCCTTTAATGTAGAAGCTGCTGGATCTTGCTTTATCCTTATTGGAGCTCCACAGTATTTGAATTCCTTTTTTCTAGCTGCTTGCAGTATTTTCTCCTTGACCTGGGAGTTTTGGAATTTGGCTATAATATTCCTGGAGGTTTTCCTTTTGGGATCTCTTTCAGAAGGTGATTGGTCGATTCTTTCAATTTCTATTTTAGCTTCTGCTTCTAGAATATCAGGGCAATTTTCCCTCACAATCTCTTGGAGGATGGTGTCTAAGCTTTTGTTTTGGTCATGGTTTTCAGGTAGTCCAATGATTTTCAAATGATCTCTCCTAGATTTATTTTCTAGGTCAGCTGTTTTTCCAAGGAGATATTTCACACTTTCCTCTATTTTTTCATTCAATTGGATTTGCTTTACTGTGTCTTAGTTTCTCATAAGGTCACAAGCTTCTATTTGTTCAGTCCTAATTCTTAGGTAGTTATTTTTATCAGACAGTTTTTTAATATCCTTTTCCATTTGACTTTTCAAACTGTTGACTTTTTCTCATGACTCTCCTGCATCGCTCTCATTTCCCTTTCTATTCTTTCCTCCTTTTCTCTACATCTTCTTTCTATTTCTCCTACTTTCTCTTCAAAGTCCCTTTTGAGAGCTTCCATGGCTTGAGACCAGTTCATATTTTTCTTGGAAGATGTGGATGTTGGAGCTTTGGCCCTGTTATTATCTTCTTCTTCTGAGGTTGTATTGTGGTCTACCTTACTCCCACAGAAGTTTTTGATGGTCTTCTGCTTTCTCTGCCTACTCATTCTGGCTTACTATTTCTTGGCTTTTAACTCCTTCTTAAAGTGTGGTGCTGCTTCCAGGACACACTGTTCAAGCTACAGCATGGCCCAGGGGATAGTTGGGCTTCTTCTCAGCTTGCCTGGCCTCACATTCATTTGATTTTAAACTCTACACTGGGGTAGGGGGGTGGGGGTGGGGTTGCTTCTTGGCTCCATTCCTGTTTCCAGCTTCAGAGGGTCCCAGGTGTTTTGGTTTGGGGGGGGGGGCAGGTTTTAATGTCACCTAGCCTGTTCTCAGGTCTAGAGATAACCTCAGGTCTACTTACTAAGCAACCAACCAGCAAAGCTTTCTGTGGTGTGATTTTTAGCTTCCAATGAGCCTGCCTGCTCCCCTCCCCCACCTGGGCCTTCTGCCACTCAGGATTTCTTCCTGGTTGCCCACTGGGGTGGGATATCCAAATCCTTCACCCCAGTCCACTGGTATCCCTGCACTTACTCCCCCACCCTGACCAGAAGTTCAGCCCGATTGTGCGCTTGGTTCCAGAAGATGCAGGTGCTGCAGCCAATTCAGAGGCACTGGGGCAAATTCCTCTGGTGAGTGTCTGGTGTGTTGGCCCAATTGCGGGGTTAGGCTTTATTCATGGCCCAGCATGGCCCCCTGAAATCTATCTATAGCTGTAGAAAACTTTCAGCCCAAATTTTTGTGTGTTTTTCTGCCCCAAGGGTTCTTTTATTGCTATTTTTGGGGTGGCTGTATCAGGACCCCTGTGCATTTAATGTCTTTCCTCCACCATCTTGGCTCCACCCCACCCACTGAAACATTTTTAATAAACATCCAGAAGAGGAAGACCAGAAAGAATCATAAGTAAGCAGAATATCTTTCAACGATCCCTGTTGAATTTATTATTTACTTTAAAAGAAAAGCATGTTGACATCATAGATATATATTTTTTATGTGCCATACTCTTTTTATGTTCTGCTACACATATGAAATTGCTCCTAATAAAAGATGAAAAAGATGAATGATGAAGGGGCTATAATAAGACCAGTCCACTAATGCAATGTTGCTGGAACTACGGATTGGTCTAACTATTCTGGAAAACAATTTGGAGTTATGCCAAAAAAAAGGTCACTGAATTGTTCATGCTTATTGACCCAATACTAGGCATATACCCTAATAAGGTCCAAGGTCTCATATATATGTACACCAATAATTATAGTAGCACTTTGTTTTTCTTGTAAACAAAGTATATGCCCCTCAAGGGAAGAGTTAAATAACCAATCAGACAATCAACAAGCACATATTAAATACCTACTATTTGAGACAACACCAAAGAGAAAACACCATGTTTTCTAAAGGGCCTAGAAAACATGTAACATGTCCCTCTCCCTTTTCCTTTTGTGTTTGCCATTTTGGCAAGTCACTCAAATGCTCTTTCCTGAGCTTCCCTGGGAAGGAAATAACACGCCGTGAAGCTGAGGAGAAGGAGAAAAGCGTAGAGCTGTGGGAGCCCCGTGTACCTGGAATGCTAACCACAAGTTTTTGGTACAATGCAAAGTTCTGGATGGGGCAATGCTTGTGGAGGGAATTTGTGGGAAATAACAGTGACATGAAAATAACAGAAGCATCAACAAAATACTAAAGAAAAAATCTTCATCTCAGATGAACCAAGGCTAACTGAGATGAATGGGGGTTGAACTTACTTTTCACTGTGACATTCACTCTCAAGCTGCTCATGGCACTGATTTTGTTGTCAGCAGTACAGTAATACTTCCCTGCATCACTCTCATTGACAGCAGAGAGCACCAACTTCTCCTCCAGAGAACATTGAGTCTTCCTTCCCAGACTTGCATTAATGCCCTCTCTGTGCCAGGAGAATGTGATGTTTCCTGTGCCCTGAGATACTGAGCAGGTGAGAACCAGCTTCTCTCCTTCAATCACCTGCCCCTCAGAGGGCTGGGTTTCCATGAGGATGCCAGAGATGGGGATTCCTGGGTGAACACAAAGTGACACATGAGGTCCTTCCCTGACTTTGGGGGATATCAAAGGTGGCAGGGGAAGCTGCACCCAACTTGTACATGTCTGTACAATGGGAATTTAGGGAAACATATAGTAAGGAAGGAGGAAATGGGTCACTGGTATATTAAGATGGGACATGGGGAAATAATCCTGAATATATTAATAGGGAAGGGTTATCTTTTAAGGCAGTGTTGATTCTCCACCCGTAGGATTCTGAACCACAACTTTGGCTTTGGGCCGTTACAAGGTTACAGGACCTAGAGAGGAATTGAGACATTCGAGTGATGCCTCACTGGGTAGACATTTTTTATCAGATAGGATAGAGAGGCTACTGAGAAGTGTCAGCTCTACCCTAAAGTGGCATCATTCAAGATATTTCCACTATATTTGCCTTCAAGATGCAGATAAAAGCTTTCTTTTATTCCTCTAGTCCACAATTATATCTCTTTTATCACCTCCTCTTCTAGAGTCAGTTGATGAACACTAATCTGTTCTCTGATTGTTTCCTGGGAATGGCTTGCATGTCCTAATGCCATTGTCAGTTCCTTGCATTCAGCAGCCAAGCCTGAAGTGTCTTTGTATTTTATCATTTTACCCTGATCCCCAAGAAATGAGAATGATTTTGGGCATGAAACTAATGCTCAACAAATACTTTTTTGGAAGTGGCTAGACCGGCATGAAGAACAATGGGTATAGGGTTGTAAAAATATCATTAACTAATCCTGCAATTCTGGGATTCCTTCATTCATTTTAGTCTTCATGAACACAGCTCTAATTTGACTGGTGCAACTGGAGCTTTGCTTCAGGTCACCAAAAGTTAAATAGCTTGAAACATAACAATGTATTTTTTCAGCAGCATAGAAGACACTGTATTAAGAAATTTCCCTCCTCCCTCAACCTCTAATGAATTTACCTCATTTATTTTTTTGCAATATCGTTGCATTGAAATATTTAAAAATTTATTTGAGGGGGGCTGTGTCAAATTTATAGAAAATAAGAGTCATTCCTCACTTGATAAATGATCAAAGGATATGCATAGGCAGTTTTCAGTGGAAGAAATTTTAAAAGAAACTATTAATAGTCACATAAAAAAATGCTCTAAATCATTAAGAATTGGGGAAATGCAAATTAAAACAACTTAGAGATACTGTCTAAGACCTATCAGATTGGCTAACATGACAGAAAAGGAAAATGACATGCTAGAGGGGATGTGGAAAAATAAGGACACTAAAATTCTATTGGTGGAATTGTGAACTGATGTAACCATTCTAGAGAACAATTTGGAACTATGTGCAAAGGGCTATAAAACTATGCATACTATTTTATCTGGCAATTTATTTATTACATCTGTATAAAAAGATATAAAAGAAAAAGGGAAAGGACATATATACATATACATATACATACACATATCTAAATGTTACCACAATTATAGCAGCTCTTTTTTGTGATGGCAAAGAATTGGAAATTCAGGGGGGAATCCCATTACTTGGGGAATGGCTAAACAATTCATGGTATATGGTTATGATGGAATACTATTGTACTATAAGAAATGATGAGAGGGATGGGTTCAGAAAACCTGGAAAGACTTATATGTACTGATACAAATGTAAGCAGAACCAGGAGAAGATTGTAATATTGGAATGATGATCACCTGTGAAAGACTTAGCTACTCTGATCAATACAATGATTCACACAATTGCAAAGGACTTATAATGGAAAATGCTATCCACCTTCAGAGAGAGAACTAATAAACTCTGAGTACGGCTTGAAGCATTTTTTAAAAAAAACTTTTCCTTTTTGGGGGGGTGAGGGGGAGCAACAAGGCTCATATGGAAATGTGTTGCATGATTTCACATTTGATATCATTTTATTTGCCTTCTCAGTGAGTGGTGAACATGGCTGGAAGAAGAGAGGGAGAGAATTTAGAAATCGAAAAATTTTTAAAATTAACATTAAAATTGATTTGAGGGTGCTTTCTCAGGATGAAATTTACACTGCTTGCTTAGAGAAAATTTCTGTTGTTGGCTCCCAGCAAGTCATTTGCTCATAACTCTATTGATGCCTGAATACAAGAGAAGACCCACAGGAAAGCTAATTGACTGTTTCTAACACCACTCCCATTCCCAGAGGAAGAGGAAAAACACATTAGAAAGTATCCCAAGGTCTAACCTGATGCCAGTGCCCTTCCCTCCACTTCTCAATCCCAGCCCTGCATCACTGACACTCACTTTTCACACTGATCTTCACAGGGTTGCTCTGTTTCCTGATATTTTGAGCCACTGCTTTTGCCTTACACCAGTATGATCCTGAGTCTTCCTTCCAGATGTTTGGGATGTGGAGCACCTGGGACTTATTCCAGCCTGATGTGATGACCGTGCCATCTCTGATGAAGGAGAAGTGCAGCTCTGTGCCTGACCTCTGTGGATGGCACTGGGTCTCACAGCTCAGGGTCACTGGGGTTCCCTCAGTGGGCTTGGAGGTTGTGGTTTTCAGCTCAGGGGGTGAAAACAGTTCTAGAGAGGGGAGGCAAACACAGTGCCCAGGACAGTGAGTGTCTGAGCTCCTGGGGTGACATGTCTTGTGTTCTCAGCTGAACAGATGAAGAGACACCCAGATGACTCCATCTTATTTCCCTTCTATGCTCCAGCCATGAGCTCTCCCTCCTGTTATGTGACCATTCACCCTTCCATACACTGACCCAGGCCCAGAAGATCCCTTTCCCTTTTTCCTTCTGCACCCCCACCCCCCCAGAATTGAAGCTCATACCTTGGACTTGGAGCTGTACTTTTCTTGAATGTTTTCTCCAAGGAATATATTGGAAAACTGTGCAGTGAAACTTGCCACTGTAACTTAAGTCAACTTGTGGGATGGAGATGGAGAGATCGGAGTCTTTAGGGTAATCAGGCAATTCCTTTCCATCTTTATAATATGTCACATCTTTACTTGACCTATTATTCCATTCTCGGCATCTCAGGACCAATGTGTCTCCTTCAAACACAGAATATGGGGTCTGCAGGATCGGTGAATCTGGAAGAGAACCCAGGAGACATTGGACATTCAAATTCCACATTTCTGTCCCATCCTCCTTCCAATTTTCTTTAAAGAGATATGCACCAACCTGGAGATTATCTGGTGTATGGTGGGGGAACCAGGTTCCCCCTGTGTTTCCCACTTGACCCAGATATCTCACCAGCTCCCTCTCCTGGAACAAGGAGCTTTCCTAGATGATGTTCTCTCAGATAAATCCCAACCTATCTGCTTTGGGAAGGGAGTCCCATCCTTCACTGTATTACTCTCAGTGGTCAGGGTTAGCCCCTCGCTGCCAGGGGATCTCAGAGTATCCAGCTGATTTCTGAATGACTAAAGGAGAGTCATGGAGGGTGGCACCTTCAGTTCTGCTGCTGCCCCAGTGATATCATATGGCATTCTAGAGCCTCCAGTTCCTCTCTCCTCTTTTCCCTTCCTCCCTCCCTATGGGAGGCTGCACTTAGAAACTCTGCCCTGAGGCTTGACTTCTCTCTGTCCTCACCAGAAGAAACTACCAGGTTCACAGGATCACTGAGGGCTGAACCCTGGGTCTGGCATCGGTACTGTCCAGTCTGATTAGTCTCAATGCTGTTTGTAGACCAAAATGCTTGCAATTGTTGGTTTTTGTACCACTGAGTTATCGCTGATTTGGAGGAGTTGAATCCATGGCACGTCAGAGTCACTTTCTCCCCATTGAAGATAGTAGTCCATGGAGGGCTGAGGTGGACCACAGCCTTCTTTGCAATTGCTTGATGGGAAAAAAGGACAGCATAAGTTGAAGGTGCCTGCACATAATTCCCTGGCATATGGGAGAGGAAGGACAGGAGCAGGGAAGTTTTGGCCCCACACTCCCCTGGGATGGGACCCTGAAGCTTGGAGTTCTAGGCTTAGGTCTCCTGTCCTGGCCTCCAACACATACACAGTCCATTTACCAACCAGAAATCTAATCAAAATCAGAGAATAGCACCCTGGCTTCCTAAAATGCTGAGCCTCCATCTGATTCCAGTCCAAACTCACAGGGGAGGTAAGAGATTGAATAAAGATTGGTGGGGGGAGGGAATTAAAAGTGCCAAAATGAACCTAGGAGATCAGGACTTATGCTGTTTTAATGATAGGCCAGGTCCCCAGGAGACTGGCTTGGTTCTGAAGCCTCCTTGGAAACTGACATCCAATCCAATTAGACATTCAAGATGTGGTCTCTTTCCCTCTTTCTTTCTTTCTTTCTTTCTTTCTTTCTTTCTTTCTTTCTTTCTTTCTTTCTTTCTTTCTTTCTTTCTTTCTTTCTTTCTTTCTTTCTTTCTTTTTTTTTGCTGCGGGGCAATGGGGGTTAAGTGACTTGCCCAGGGTCACACAGCTAGTAAGTGTAAAGTGTCTGAGGCCACATTTGAACTCAGGTCCTCCTGAATCCAGGGCCAGTGCTTTATCCACTGCACCACCTACCTGCCTCCCTTTCCTACTTTCTAATGCTGTTGATACATGTTATCACATTCCATCTTTCACCCATGTGAAAGAGGCAGTGTGATTGTTATTATCACCATTTTACAGATGAGAAGGTTTGACTTGGAGTTTAAATGACTTGTCTAAGGTCACACTGGCAGGTAGTTTCAGAGTCTTTTGATTCCAAGTCTAATACTCTTTCCACTTCATTGTTGTTGGAGGACCCAAGTTTGAATTCTAATTTCAAGCTGTGTGATCCCAGACACATGATATCACCTAATTGGGCCTCAGTTCCCTTTTCTGTAAAATGAGAAGATAAAAATAGATCATTTGTAAGGTCTTTCCCAGAGCTAAAATGTAAGAGTTCAAAAGATGGTGCTATTTGGATCAGGTTGCCCCAGGGACACCCTGTAAATCCTCAAAATAACAGAAAACTGTATCAATATTCATGTCTGGTGGGCAGAAGAATTCTGAGCAAAAATTATCAAGGGACTTAGGGTAGCTTGAGCCTGACCCATGGGATCAGTCAGGGAAGAGAATTGTGGCACTGCAGACCTCAGCCAAGAGGTGTAGGGCAGGCAGGGCCACCCCAGACAGGCCTCTGTGGGCATCCTGTGGTTCTGAAGGAGACCGAATTACCCAGAGACCCTGTAGAGCAAGGAAAAGAGTAACTTACAAACTTGTCTGCTGACCAAACCTGTGGAAGAGATAAGAGCCAGATGTTAAAGCGAGTGGAGATTTCTGAAACTTTTCAACTTTTCCAACTTCTTAGGAATTCTTCAGATCACTCTGTGATTTTATTTACTTTTTTTGATCAATCACCTAGCAACACTTGGTATAAAAGAAACCTCCTAGATCATGACTTTTTAAAATAGTATAATATTTTTTGTGATTATGTGTAAAGACGATTTTTAACATTCATTTAAAAAAAATTGAGTTCCAAATTTTCTCTCTCCCTCCTTCCTCTCCCTCTTCCCTGAGAAAGTAAGAAATCTGATATAGGTTATATATGTACAATCATGTAAAATATGTATTCATTTTAGTCATGATATGAAAGAAGAAACAGACCAAGAGAAAAAATACATGAAAAAAATAAGGAAACTGAAAACTGTGTGTTAGGCACTGCATTGAGACTCCATCAGTTCTTTCACTGGACATGGATAGCATTTTTCATCATAAGGATCATAACTCTTTTCCTTTTTAAAAAATTTTATTTATTTATTTTTAAAACTTTTTAAAATTTTCTATCTATTTATTTACTTATTTATTTAGTGGGGAAATGAGGGTTAAGTGACTTGCCCAGGGTCACACAACTAGTAAGTGTCAAGTGTCTGAGGCTAGTTTTGAACTCAGGTCCTCCTGAATCCAGGGCCAGTGTTTTATCCATTGTGCCACCTAGCTGCCCCAAAAAGTCCTTCACAACCTGGCCCCAAACTCTCTTTCCAGCCTCACCTTATGTTATACTGTTTCATGGGCTTTGTGAACCTGCTACTGTGGCCTGTCTGTTTTTTCTCCATGACACTTCATTTTTGGACTCTTTCCTTTGCACGGTCTCTCACCCATGACTGGAATGCATGTCCTCTTCACATCCATTCATGAAACCCCTCTTTTCCTAAGGATACACCTCAAGTACCCACCTCAGCATGAAGCTTTTCCTGATCCCTCAAATATCAGTGCCCTGCCTCCTAAACTACCCTGAATTTAATAATTTGTATTTTTTCTATTTACACCTATGTCTGTGTCATTTATCTCCACTGATAGCATGCAAGAGAGTAGACATTATTATATTCTTTGTATTTGTATCTCCCAGAAACTAGCTCAGTGCCTGGCACATGGTAAAGCTTTAATAGATATTTGTTGATTGGTCAATTTATTCATCTATAAACACTAAACAGATAGATGTTTGGAACTCAGAATTCCAACTTGTTATGATTCAATTCAATAAACATTTATTAAGTGCCTACTATGTGCCAGTCACTGTACTAAGTTCTGGGGATACAAAAAAGGGTAAAAGATAGTTCCTGCTTTCAAGGAGCTTATAATCTAATGATGCCTTTAAATTCTTGGACTATCAAGTCTGGAAAGCTATGGTATCAAACACAATAAAGTCACAGAAGGGCAGTAGATAAATAATTTCCTCCTATACACATGGGAGTCCTGACCTAAAGGCAATGGAGTAGAGTGGAAGTAACTTCCCTAAAAGAGTCAAGAGACCTGGGTTCTAGCTCTGATTTTTTGCTAGTTAAGTGACTTGTTCAATTCACAACCTATGAGGTCCTCAATTTTCTTCTCTTTAAAATCAAAAGGCTGAAGTAGAAAGCTTTTTGAGGTTTCTTATAATTTTTACGTTCAAGAGATACTTACTGACTCATGTCTTGAAAGAGATCATAGTGGGGCAGCTGGGTGGCACAGTGGATAGAGCACCGGCCCTGGATTCAGGAGTACCTGAGTTCAAATCTGGCCTCAGACACTTAACACTTACTAGCTGTGTGACCCTGGGCAAGTCACTTAACCCCAATTGCCCCGCAAAAAAAAAAAAAAAAAAAGAGAGAGATCATGGGGCAGCTAGGTGGCACAGTAGATACAGCACCGGCCCTGGATTCAGGAGGATCTGAGTTCAAATCCGGCCTCAGACACTTTACACTTACTAGCTGTGTGACCCTAGGCAAGTCACTTAACCCCAATTGCCTCACCAAAAAACAAACAAACAAAAAAACCAACCAAACAAACAACAACAAAAAAAAGAGATCATAGAATCACAGATCACAAAATCTCAGAACTTTGAGTTGAAAGGGAACTCATTAACCATCTATAGGTATATGCAAATTATTTGGTCAAAGTAAAATAAATTTATGACTAGTTATATCTTTAAAAAACTTAATGTGCAATATTTATTCTTTTTGATTCAGTCACTTATTTTATATGATTTGGCATCTAGTTCACAAAATTGTGACATATTCTTTAGTTCTTCATCACAAAATCAGACCATATTGGATTAGGCAAACCTGCGGTGAATAGCCCATTTTTAAAAGCCTAGGATTTTAATGGGGTTTAAATTAGGCAAGTTCTTAGTCCTTTGAAGCATTTTGATTTCTTTTTCTTGGAATTTTTTTGGCGGGGCAATGAGGGTTAAGTGATTAGCCCAGGGTCACACAGCTAGTAAGTGTCAAGTGTCTGAGGCCAGATTTGAGCTTAGGTCCTCCTGAATTGAGGGCCAGTGCTTTATTCACTGTGCCACCAAACTGCCCCAATAAATATCTTTTTTCTTTTTAATTTTTTCCCCCAATAAATATCTTAATGTTGTGACTTGAAGTATGTTGAAGGATTCCATTTCATTTGGTAATTTATGTAATTCCAGAGCAATTCTGCTTTTCATTCTATCAATACATTTCAGTGTCCACCATTATGTCAGTAGGAACAAAACTTTAGGCTCAGTGGAACTTTGAAAAATCCCCCAAACATTTTTTGGAATGTTTTACAGTATGATAAAGATCTTATAATATTACAGGCTCCTTTGGATTCTTCTCAGCAGTTGTGGTATATCTTTGAAAAATTGAGTTTCTTCAATAAGAAAAAAACATTTTTTTAATGTTTTCAGTACTTTATGCTTTGTATTTTATTGCACACAAGAAGTATTGTATTTTCCTTCATCAGAACAAAGCTTTACAGCTATTCTTCCCACCCCCCTTTCCCCCAACTCTTTTGGCTTCTTGCAACTTCAAGAAGAAAGATCAATAAGAGCATAGATAGCTACCAGGTTCCTATGAAGGTCTTTGCTTGTTTCCCAGAGATTAATTAAACCCTTTTGCATCAATATTTTGTCATGCTGTATCAATAATTTGTCTTAGTATTGTTTTGCCTTTTTGACTTGATTTTTCCTTTGTGGGGCTAATCCTGATTCATTGGTAGGTTTGAGTGATACTTGAAATAATTGCCTTCTCCACATCAACAGCCTTACAATAACTCTAATGGTAAGTGGAGTGTGATTTACAAAACTCAAACTTCTGTATATTTCCTTGGAGTAATATCTATTCTTAAAAATCACAAAATTAAAAACAACAAAAACATAACAACAGACATTTGGCTCTTGTAAGACATTTGTATGACATGAAATCCAACACTCAGCTGTCAGAGAACTGACTGAGTCTGGGACACATTGTCAGTGTGGTTTTATCTAGTCAAGTTCAGGTGAGTCTGAGTCAGCTTAGCATCAGTAGAAGCATATACATGACCACTACTGTCACAGAATGAAACCATATCTTAATTCTTATTTGTCCCACATAATTGTCATGCTTCTACATTCTGGTCCTTATATGAAAAGGGCTTTTCTCTAAAAATACCTGATATGTGGTCATCTAGTCTTTCCCTAAGGAACTTGCAATGGGGGGAAACCCATTAATTCTTGAGTCAGGTCAGTTCACTGTCAGCTCAGATTATTAGGACATTTTTCCTGATACTAAAGATAAACTTGGTTCTTTTCAAGTTCTGTTGTACCCTTTTCTGTCCTCTAAGATTAAAGACAATAAGTCTAATCCATCTTCCAAATCATTTCCCTTTGGATATTTGAAGATAGATATCATTGCTCCCTGAGTTTTTTCTTCTCTAGGTAAAACATCTTTAGTTCCTCTAATCAATCCTCATATGATATGGATCATTCTGCATTCTGGCTGTTCTCCACTGGACATTCTCCAGGTGATCAAATTCCCTAAACTGTGGTGCTCAGCAAAATAGAATTCACAATATCAATAGAGACGAGTAATAAAACTATATTATGCTTAAAGGAACCATAGACAATGAATTAATGTCAGTACTAAACATATATGCATCAAATGGCATAGCATCTAAATACATAAATGGAAAATAAGCTGAATTCCCAAAAGACATATGCAACATACCTATCTCATAAGAGACTTTCATACTTCTTTTTTAGAGCTGGACAAATCCAACAGAAAGATAAACAATAGGGAACATACAGAGCTGAAAAAACTGTTGGAAAATTTAGAGCCGAAAAACTGATGACATTTAAAAAATCTCAGTACTATCTGTTGCTTTTATAAAAACAGACCACATACCAGGACATAAATAGTAAACAGGGGCAGCTAGGTGGTGCAGTGGATAAAGCACCAGCCCTGGATTCAGGAGAACCTGAGCTCAAAGCCAGCCTTAGACACTTCACACTTACTAGCTGTGTGACCCTGGGCAAGTCACTTAACTCTCATTGCCCCACTTAAAAAAAAGAAAAAGAAAAAGACATAAATAGTAAATAAGTATTAAAAAGCAGAAATACAAAACCCTGCTTTTTTAGATCATAATGTGATAAAAATGGCAACCAATACAAGGGGCATAAGTAAAAGATCAGGACCTAAATGGAAACTTTAAAATAGCATTATGAATGTGAGTCAATTAAAAATGATTGAAAAATATGTGAAAGACAATGATAAGACTGAGAAAACATGTAAAAAACATTGGAAATATACCTAAAGCAATCCTTAGGGGAAAAATTACAATCCTAAGGATATATATTTTATGAAAAAGAAAGCATTAATGAATTGACTATGTAAATAAAAAATTAGGAATCAAGAAATCAACAAACCTAAAATAAAAACAAAAGATTTCCTATACAAACCCTCTCACACACATGCATATATACTTAAATCTACATAGTTAAGTCATCACCTTTTTATCTAGAGGTGGGTATCACATTTTATTATGAGTTCTCTCAAATTGTGGTTGGTCATTACATTGATCAGAGTTTCTATGTCCTTCAAAATTGTTTACCTGCATAATATTTTTATTATATAAATTATTCTCATAGCCCTGCTCACTTAATTTCACACCAGTTAAGATAAGCTATTCAAGGTTTCTTTGCAACAATTTTTTTTCACCAGTTCTTACAGTGAAGTAGTATTCTATCACATGCAGATGTTATAACTTATTCAGTCTTTCTCCAATTTATGGATACTTCCTCAGTTTCCAATTCTTTGGGAACACAAAAAAGGGTTGCTATAAATATTTTTGTTGATAGGGATTCCTTTTTTCTTTCTTCAATCTCTATGGGTGGTATAGAATTAGTGACAGTATTGTTGAGTCCAAAAGTATGCTCCATTTTGTTTTTCAAAGCGTTCAGACCAGTTTGAAGTTCTACCTACAGAGCATTAATGTACCTATTTTCCACAGTCCCTCCAACATTTGTCATTTCCTTTTTTTTTTTTTTTGGTCAACATTTCCACTCTAATGGGTGTGAGGTGGTACACTTATTTTAATTTGAATTTCTCTAATTATTAGTCATTTAGAGTAGTTATTCATATGTCTATTAATTGTTTGAATTTTTTCTTCTGAAAACTATTTGTATCCCTTTGAACATTTATTGACTGGGCAATAGCTTTTTTTCTTATAAATTTGAAATAGTTCACTATATATCTTAGAAATGAAATCTTTATCAGAGAATCTTGCTACAAATAATTTTTCCAATCTTCTCTTCCAAATTTGGCAGCATTGGTTTTATTTGTGCATAAATTTTAAAATGTATGTATTTTTTGTTTAGATTTATCTAGGTCTGAGAGAGGTCAATTAAGGTCTTTCACTATTTTCCCCCTCTATTTCCACCTATAACTTATTTAACTTTTTCTTTAAGAATTTAGATACTATGCTATTTGATGTATGTGTGTATATATACATATACATAATACATATACATCCATGCACATATACATATATACATATATATGGTATTGGTATTAACTCAAAGTGTATGATGCCTATTAGTAAAATATAGTTTTCCTGTTTATTTCTATTGAATTAATTCTTTTTTTAATTAATAAAGTTTTTTTTCCCAATACATGTAAAGATAGTTCTCAACCTTTGTTTACACAAGCTTTACAATTTCAGATTTTTCTCCCTCCCTCCCCTCCCTCCCCCTCCCCTAGACAGCAGGTAATCTGATATAGGTTATATCTATCTATCTATCTATCTACACATAATAACATTAATCCTATTTATGCATTAGTCATGTTATAAGAGAAAAAAATCAGAGCAATGATGGAAAACCTCAAAATAGAAAAAAAACAACAGCATCAAAAACAAAAGAAATAGTATGGTTCATTTAGCATCTATACTCCGCAGTTCTTTTTTTTTTCCCCCTGGATTTGGAGATCCTCTTCCATCACAAGTTCCCTGGAACTCTTCTATGCCATTGCATTGGTGAGAAGAATATAGTCCATCACAGTAAATCAACACTCAATGTTGATGTTACTGTGTACAATGTTCTTCTAGTTCTGCTCATCTCACTCATATTGAATTAATTCTATATTTACTATTGCTTCATCTGGGATTGCATTTGCTACCCCTACCTTTTTTTTACTTCAGATGAAACACAATGGAGTATACTATAACCCTTTATTCTAACTTTCTGTCTATCTTCCTATTTCATGTGTGATTCTTGTAAACAACATATTGTTAGATTCTGGTTTCCAATCCATTCTGTTATGCTCTTCTGTTTTATGGATGAGTTCATCCTATTAATATTTACATATTTATTCATATTTAATTTGTTAATTATGGATTTCCCTCTATCCTGTTTATACTTTCCCTTCTCTTTATTTTCTGCCCCATTATTTTGGGGTGAGGCAATTGGGGTTAAGTGACTTGCCCAGGGTCACACAGCTAATAAGTGTCAAGTGTCTGAGGCTGGATTTGAACTCAGGTCCTCCTGAATCCAGGGCCTGTGCTCTATCCACTGCACCACCTAGTTGCCCCTCTGCCCCATTTTTAAGGATTGGTTTTGCTTCTGACTAATTCCTCTCTTAATTAACCCTGTCTCTTATTCTTTCCTTTCCTATAACCCATTTCCCTTCTATTTCCCTATTAGGTAAACTGTATTTCTATACCCAACTGTGTGTGTATAGAGAAATTCTTCCCTCCTTTGACCAGTATAGCTGAGAGTGAGGTTGAGATGCTGCCCTCCACTTCCATCCTCCTTGTTGAATAGACAAATCACATTTATGTGATTTTCAAGTATACATATAATACAATTTTACATGTTGCTCACCTGTGCTTCCTTCTGTATTTCATTTTCTCTTCTTTGCATTTAAAAAAAGTTTCAATGGCCATCTTGTTTTCTGTCATCATTATTTCTAATCCCATCTGCCCAAATCCATTCCCAATTAAAACCTGAAATAAAGGTGTGGGGGGGAAGGGAACCTCTAACAAAGCATAGTTAAACAAAATGAATCCACACAATGGTTTCTTCTCCTTTCCCCTCTTCTTCCCATTCCTTTCCATTCTTATTTTAAGATGCTCAAAACATAAGGCCCTCTGTCTAATTAAAAACATCCTCCTCTGATGAAAGAATTTTGAAGAAAAACATATATCATCTTTACATACTTTAAATGTAAATGGTTTATACCTGTTTCAGTCAATAAAATTTTATGAAATTCCTGCATTTGTAAAGGAAAAGGAAAATTATGGTTCCTGGCCACAAGGAAAAAACATCTCATGGAGAAGACAACAGGCAAATAATTGCATCCTGAAAAGCTACAGACAACATTAATAGGAAACAATCAGCAGAGGGAAGACACTCGAATTAAGAAAGATCAGGACAAGATTCCTGTGGAAGGTGAGATTTTAGGTTGTTGCTTTTGTTCTTTGTCCTTCTTCTGGAAAAAGATTGATGACATCAGATTTTAGGTAGCCAGGAAGCCAGAGAAGGAAAGAAGCACAGGAGACACAGGTGAGGAAGGAGAGGATGCCACATAATGGGCATGGCTAGGGAAAATGCCTAGAGTTGGAAGATAGAATGTCTTGTGGGAGGAACAGCAAGAAGGCCAAAGTTACTGGATTGAAGAGCAAGTGGGATACAGCTCAGAGTTGGAATAGCATATAAAAGTTAAGAAGACTGGAAGTGTGTGTGTGTGTGTGTATGTGTGTATTTGTGTGCATTTGAGCAAGTGCCAGATTAGGAAGGGCTTTCAACAACAACAACAACAACAACCATGGACTAAAACAAAGTGGAATGAGCAAAACCAGGGTACAATTTATGCAAGTACAAAAATACTGTGAAGAAAAACAACTTTGAGAGACATAACTCTGATAAATGTAATCACCAACTATAACTCCAAAGGAAATGATGAAATATGCTACTCACTTCCTGACAGAGATGAAAGACAAAGTGTAGAGGGAGAAATGCATTTTTGAACTGCCCATTGTGTGGATTCATTTTGTTTGACTATGCTTTGTTAGAGGTTCCCTTCCTCCCACATCTTTATTTCAGGTTTTAATTGGGGATGGATTTGGGCAGATGGGATTAGAAATAATGATGATAGAAAACAAGATGGCCATTGAAACTTTTTTTAAATGCAAAGAAGAGAAAATGAAATACAGAAGGAAGCACAGGTGAGCAACATGTAAAATTTTATTATATGTATACTTGAAATGCAGGCAATATAAATGACAGATTCATTATTTCATACAAAATAGTCTTGTATTCTGCTATGTAAATGGAAATGTTCTTTTTTGATGTTTTAGTTTAAAATTTTAATTTAAAAAGCTCCAAGTATCTGGTAGTAAATCTGCCAAGGCACACTCAAGATCTATATTTATACAATAACAAAATACTTAAAGGAATAAAGAACAATTTAAGGTTTTTTCTTTTTCTTTTTGTTTTGTTTTCTTTTTTGTTTTTGTGGGGCAATGAAGGTTAAGTGACTTTTCCAGGGTCACACAGCTAGTAACTGTTCAACTGTCTGAGACCTGATCTGAACTCAGGTCCTCCTGAATCCAGAGCCGGTGCTTTATCTACCACACCACCCAGCTACCCCCATAATAATTTAAGTTAACTGGAAACATATTTAGTGCTCTGAAATGACAGTGTCAATATCATAAAAAATGGTGATACTACCTAAATGAATGTACGATCTTTTTGCTATAGCAGTTAAACTATCAAGGGAATATTCTATAGGCAAAATAGTAAGACAATTCATTCAGAGGAACAAAATATCTACTCTTAAGGAAGATAATGAATAGAAGTAATCATGATGGGAAATACTACTTGCAGACTTCAAATTATACAATAAATAAATAATAAGAAAAATTATTTGGTAATGGTCACCTCCCTAAGTTATCCACTATCCTATTCACCATGCTAACTTTTTTTTTTATGATAGCTTTTTCAAACCTTTTCATCTTTCCTCAAACCTCTTCTTCTCCTCTCAGTTGAGAATTTTGCCTCATTTAAAAGTTGAGTCCATTTACTGAGAATTCCTTCTCTCCTCCTTATGTCAAATTACTCAAATGCCTTCTGCTATCATCTCTTCCTTCACCTCTATCTGACATGAAGAAGTGGCTCTTCTCCTTGTCAAAGCAAGCCCCTTTTAACGTGCACAGGTGGTCCCATTCCTTCCCATCTTCTCCAGCAGATTGTTTCCTCTATCATCCCCACTCTCACTAATCTTTGACCTCTCCCTGTCTATTGGCTGCTTTCCTACTGTTTACAAACATGTCCATCTCTCTCCCCTCCTCAAAAAACCCTCAATTGGTCCATCCATCCCAACTACCTCTTGCCCTATATCTCTCCTGCTCTTCATGGTCACATGAAGCTTCTCTTCAGTTGGTGCCTCCACTTCCTTTCCTCCCACTTTCTTCTTAAATCTCCACAGTCTGACTTCAGATCTTATCTTTCAGTGAAACTGTTCTCTCCCTAAAGTTAGTAAGGACTTCTTTAATTACTAAATTTATTGGAATTTTCTCAATTCTCATCCTTCTTGACCTCTCTGTAGCCATTTGCATTGTCAGTCACCTTCCATCTCCTTGATACTCTCTTCTGTCTAGGTCCTAGTGACACTACTCTGTTCTGGTTTTCCTTCTACTCTCTGACCACTCCTATCTATATGACTATTCCTCAGTCTCCTTTGCTGGATCTTCTTTCAGGTTGTACCTACTAACCCTGGGTGTACCACAGAGCTCTGTCCTTGGCCCTCTTCTCTTCTCCCTTTATATTATTTTGCTTGGTGATTTCATCAATTTTCATGTATTCAATTGTCTCCTTTATGCAGATGACTTTAAAATCTCATTGTCCAGCCCTAAGATCTCTCCTGATCTCATGTCTTGCATTTCCAACTGCCCCTTACATATTTCAAAGTAATTATCCCAGAGACATCTCAAAGTCAACATGTTCAAAACTGAATGCATTATCTTTCAACCCAATCCTTTTCCTCTTCCTAACTTTTTCTACTGCTATTGAGGATACTTTACATCCTCTCAGTCACCCAAGCTTACAACCTAGATATCATTCTCAATTCCTTACTAAATCTCATCTTCCATATCCAATCTGCTGCCAAGGCCATTAGTTTTACCTTCATAACATCTGTCATGTATATTCCTTTCTCTCTTCTGACACTGCCACCACTGTGGTGCAGGCCCTCATTTCTTCACACTTGGACTATTTCAATAACCTGCTGGTTGGTCTCCTGCCACAAGTTTCTCCCCAGTCCAATCCATCATCCAGTCAGCTGTCAAAATGATCTTCCTAAAAGCACAGAACTGACCATATCATACTCCCACTCAGTAAACTCTAGTGGCTCCCTATTACTTCCAGGATCAAATATAAATTTTCATACCTTCAAAATCCTTCATCAATTGACCCCTCAGATTTTCATTTTTCCCACCCCTTACATGCCCCTCCTCCCAAATACACTCTGTGATTTTATGTCACTGGCCTCCTTGCTGTTTCTTATGCAAGAGACGCCATCTCGTGACTCTGGGCACTTTCATTGTCTCCCATACCTAGAGTTCTCTCCTTCTTCATCACCACCTCCTGGCTTCCATGGTTTTCTTCAAGTCCCAATTAAAACCCTACCTTTTACAGGAAGCCTGTTCTGATCCCCCTTAATGCTATTGCTTTGCCAATCTTGTTTGTACAGACATTTGCATGTTATCTCCCCTATTGGACTGTGAGCTCCTTGAGAGCAGGGACTGTCTTTTGCTTTTCTTTGTATCCCCAGTACTTAGTACAGTACCTGGCACATAGTAGACAATACCTGTTTAATGACTGACTGATTACTCTACTCCAGGCCCTAATTACTTCTTGCACAGACCACTGCAATACTTTCCTAATTGGCTTCTTTTTTTCAATCTCTCTCTTCCCCAATCCATCTATTCTATAACACCAAGTTATTTTCCTCAAACATAAATGAGACCATATCACCCTCCAACTCAAAACTTCTTAATCACTCCTTATTCCCTCTAGGATAAAATTTTTAAAAAATTCCTCCTAGCATTTAAGTCTCTTACCAGTTTGCCTCACACTTATCATTCTATTTTCCTATTGCTTGCCTTGGTATACTTTCCATTTCAATCAAACTGATGTGGTAGTTGTTGCACCAGGACAAATGCAAACAGAAATGCATGTCATTTGTAGAGGATATAAACCATTTATATATCTCCTGCCTCAGTGCCTTGGCACAAATAGTCCTCCCCAGCTATAATGGGTCCCTTTATTGACTCTTCCTCTTGAAATCTCTAGATTTCTTAAAGACACACCTCCAGTTTGTCTCCTGTCTTTCCTTAGACTAGTCCTCTACCCACTCACCCTCTTGAAAGTACTCTCTATTACTGTGAATATGTTTTGAATTTAGTTATCTGTGTAACTTGAAGATAGACCTTATTTCATTTTTGCTTTTGAATCCCCAGCTCCCTTGTTCAGTGCCTTGCTTTGGATAAAGGATTTTCGAGTTGAATTGGTTCCTTTGCTAAGAAACTCACATTAATCCATTTAAAAAATCTGTGTCTAGTCATTTTTTGTGAGTTTATAAAATTAAAAACAAACATAATAGAGACCTATAATTTGATGTTTGCATTTTCTGCAATATGGAGCTTGTCATTTTCCTATTTTTTTTTAGCAACCCAGTTTTGCTTAGTCCTCCCTCTCTCCAGCTTTTGCCCTGGTCTTGCAGCTCTGAGCTTAAGGAAAAGACTGAGATTCCCATTTCCTTGAAGAGATAGATTCTCTGTCTATTCCAGCTTCCTCAGGGCAGGGCCTTTTATTGTAGGTAAAATATCTTCTCAGAAAACCAAAGAGTCTATCTGGATCCACTCCCAGGTCCTCCCCCTCCTCAGTTGCTATACTCACCAGGGACCAAGAGCAATAACCACAGCCACATGAAGGGTAGATCCAGGGATACAGGGAGGGGAGGTTCTCTAAGCAGTAGAAAGTGTTAACTCAAAGATCAGAATCAGAGATCTTCCAACCTGCTCTTTAAAAGATAGCTGGTAAAATTAGAAAAACGGAAGTCAAAGGGAACTCCCTCAACTGCTAACTCACATTTCCTCTCTTGTGGACACTGAGAAAATACAAGACATTCTCTTTGCTATCACAGTTCAAGTACACATTCATTCTCCATCCACCCCCTCTTGGCCTGTGATGATCCTTAACTTCTTCATCTGCTACACTCTAACAGAATAGGTTTCTTCAGGTCCAGTTTTGCAAGAGAAATTGCCTCAATGTACTCTCTCTGATTTCAGAGAAAATGTTGGACTGGGCTCCTTTTTTAATCCCATCTATATCTGGTTTGCATCTTTCAAGGGGCATGTTCTTGCACTACTTTGAGATATATTGAGTTTTTTCCTCATTTCTAGTCACCCCAGTGAAAATATGATCACTCACTTAAGGGCCACAGTCTGATGGGTCCCTCATTCTGATTTCAAGCCAATGAGTTTTCATCTTTATCTTTTTTATCCTCCTCCTCTAACACCCCAGTTAGTCATCTAACTCTATTTGGTGCTATGCCACTGGTGAAGAGATACAATCCCTGTTCATGGGAAACCTAAGAAAGGTACACTATTAAGTAGATATGTCTAAGACCAAAGGAAAAGAAAACATTTAACTAATATGTAAACAAACAAAATAAAAGTATTTAAGTGGCATACTTCAAAGATATATATTTGGGGTGAAGAGATAGGAAAGAGACAATGGAGCTCCATGACCAGACAAGTCAGGAGAATTTGAACTTTTTCCTGATCAATCCAAGAAGGCTTCTTGAAGAAGGTAGGATTTCAAGAGCTCTGAGAGTTAAGACAGAAATGGCTTACCAGACTAAGGAATGTGTTTTATGTATGTAGTATAGATTATAAGCATGCTTAGGATAGGGAGGAAAACAAGATATGAAGAGGGAAGCATATTTTGTCCCCTGTATCCCACCCCCAAAGGCAGTGGTATGCCTTTGTGGTATGACCTGAAGGGTCAGGTGTACACCAACTCACTTTTCTAGGTTGGCTCATTTATTCCAATTTTCCCTCACCCTGCTAGGTCTAGATTCCCAATGACAGAATTGTTTTTGTTGAGTTGTTTGCACTCATGTCCAACTCTTCACAACCCCATTTGGGGTTTTCTTTGCAATAAGAGTGGTTTGCCATTTTTTTTTATCCAGCTCATTTTGCAGATGGGGAAACTGAGGCAAGCAAGGTTAAATGACTGAGGCCCAGCACTCTATAAGCTGCCATCCATTCCCAATTACACTCAAACTTTCTTAGAGTCTTAGTGCTGATCCTATTATGTTCCATCTATTCAACCATCCTAGCTCTTATGTCCTCATCAGTGCCTGCCTATTTACATGTTTGTAATGCATCCCCATAGATGCACGGTATTTACACAAGTTAGCCACTCAATAATGATACTTTTATATATTAAAATAACAATTTACTAAGTATTAAAGCAAGAAATTAAAAGTATTGAGGCAGCTAGGTGTCTCAATGGATAGAGCTCTGGGCCTGGAGTCAGGAAGACCTGAATTCAAATCTAGTCTCATACCTTTACTAGCTGTGTGACACTGGGCAAGTCACTTAACCCCTGTTTGTTTAATTCACTGGAGAAGGAAATGGCAAACCACTCCAGGATCTTTGTGAAGAAAACCCCATAGGTAGTGTAACGATTGGAATTGGAAGTCTTTTCTTTGGCGTCAGGGAATAACGTTTGCTGGTGGGAGGAAAAAGGGGGGAGCCTGGTGCTCTTTCCTGGGGACTCTGCCAGAGAGCAGAGCTAGAAATGTGCTCTCCCTTTAATAGATAAATGAATGTAGGCCTTTCTCTCTCTCTTTACCAAATTCTTATTCTCCTTAATAAATGCTTAATAGTTTAACTCTTGCTAAAGCTTATAATTTATTGGCGACCACTCATTAGATATTTTAGACAGACTAGCTAGAAGAAAAGACTCCTGGTCTTGCCCTCAAAGACCTTCCCTTTATGGCGGAGCTTTTCTACAGTAAGTCTCCAGCAGGCGGCGTCATTCCAATCATTACAGTAGTATGATTAATAGGGTCAAAAAGAGTTAATTGTGACTGAATAATCAAACAACAACAAAGGCAAGAAAAATATTAATATCACACATGTACTCCTATTAAAGTACAAAAGTCTTAAAAATATCACAAGTCACTAAAAAACTTGTATCACACTCTCTCACCAGTGCACTCAATATCTTTGCAGTAGGGTGAGGAAGTACAGTAATATGGTAGGGAACAAAGGACGGAGAAAACCCCTGTTCTGGAGAAACTCACAATTCTGGACAGCTGGCTGGAAGGTAAATGAATATTAGAAGATTATCCAGGTATAGGCCTAGCTCACAAGCCTGTGTTTGCTCCCTCTATGAACTCCCAGATATTTTCTGTGAACTCTAGCTATAGCTTCACTTGGAAAATTGCCCCTGTTTTGACTGAGAGTGGGAACGTGAAGGAGGATACCCTGCTGGGATCTTGGCCAGGTCCCTTCTAGGCATATCTCACTGATTAACTGCCCAAGGTTCCCCGGAACTAGCCATTCCTGGGGACTATAAACAATTCCAGGAGTAGGCCTGGGGGATTGGCTCCCCCTCAGGAGTATGTCCTGAGAAACTAAAAGTTTATTCCAACTTCTCTTGCAGTGATCCTGTGCGAATTCACTTGGTATCAATCATAAAATTAGCTCATCATACAAGCCACTATTGGTGGCTTCAAGCCACTTTTGTTTAAGGTACTATATAAGTCAAAGTAAGGTCCCACCTCTTTGGAGTCTCACCCGTGGAGAGGATGCTCTGCCAGGGATGTTCCCAATTGGGACTCTGGGAGGCTGCACTGGGACCCCCAGGCAAATGGACCCAGAAGTTGGTGCTTCCCCTATTTGGTGATGTTATTTCTCTTTAAATCTCTACATAGTGATTGCTTTTGCTTTAATAGTTACATTGTTAGGCTACTTACTTTATTGGTATTGCAAAACTAATATCTCTTTTCCTGTACTATAATACTCATGAAATTTAATTTTCTTCACCTGGTGTTGGAGTGTCATTTTTGTAAGAGCGGATCTGAACATTATCCTTAACTATATACTGGCTTTGATGGCTGTTGTTGTTTGTCCTTTGTTCTTGAAGAGGACCATGACATAAAGGTGCCCATGATTTGCAGTGAATTAGGTTTAAGTGAGGGAAGGCTGTGCAAGGTCACCAATCTCACTCTCCTCCAGGGCCATCTGGGCCCAGTAGCAAGATATATTTCAGGACAACTGGAGATGGCCCCTGATATTTTAAGGCAATTGGTGTTAAGTGACTTGCCCAGGATCACACAGCCAGTAAGTGTCTGAGGTCAGATTTGAACCTGGGGAGGTGGGGGGTGGGGAGGGCAGCTAGGTGGTGCAGGGGATAAAGCACTGGCCTTGGATTCAGGAGGACCTGAGTTCAAATTTGGCCTCAGGCACTTGACACTTACTAGCTGTGTGACCCTGGGCAAGTCACTTAGCCCTTTCTTTATTGATTGCCAATTAGTCCTCACCATTCTTCAGCTGGGAAAATTCTCTTCTTTTCTATATTTGAACATAGCATTTACAAATTCTTTCAATTTACAATCATCCTTCAAAAAGTCATTAGAAAATGTTACCTTTCAATGTAAATACCAGTTCCCTTTAAACCAAAATGCTGCTAGTTGTCTCTGCACTGTATAGCTCATCCTAGACAGTGATTCATTTAATCAGATGTTGCATTATCCATTCACAGCAGAATTCACATCAATTCAGGTTAACTTTTTTTTTTGAGCCAGTCGAGGTTAAGTGACCTACCCAGGGTCATACAGCTAGTTAGTTTCTGAGGCTAGATTTGAACTCAAAAAGATGTTTTCCTGACTTTAGGCTCCCCACTTTATTGACTGTACCATCTATGTGAAAACAAGCTGAGGGATCATTGCCTACTCCATTATTTGGAATTTTCAACACCACCCTTAAACCTCTTTTCTGTCCTTAAATTGTGTTACAATTCTTATTTAGTAACCACCCAAGTTGTATCACATCTAAGTTTTCAAATATTCTGTTCATATGGTAAATATTGTTCTTATTTAGTTTTCTGTTGTATTTATCTATATCTGAAGAGGGCACATTAAAGTTGCCAGCACTTATTGTTTTTCTTTCTAGTCTTTCCAGTAATTCAGTTGATTTTTCCTTTTAGTACTTAGATGATATATATTTTTAAGTGCATATGTATTTATCACTGATTTTATTTTGTTGTCTATGGTGACCTTAAGCATAATGTGGTTTCTTTTTTAATGATGCTTATTTTTACTGTTTGCCAAAAGAACTCCAAATAGAGTCATGAATTGGACATGACTAACTGACTTAACAACAAAAGTATACTAATATAGATTTTTTTTGTCCATCTATTTTTGTGATAATTTGTTGTTTGATTTGGCACAGTTTCTCACTGTTCTTCAGATGGCTTTAGAGGAGACTGACTTTAGTTTGACCTTTTCTTTATCTTTATTTTTCTACAACCATATTTTATGTGGGCTCCTGGTCCTTCTTGCTAAGTTCACTCACTGAATAAAGTATGAACTAGCCTCACCTCAGAGTAATTTAAGAAAGAGTACCAGAAAAGAAAGTCAGTTATATAAACTGAAGATCCTTAAAGAATTCGATGGGTTTAGGGTCTAGGATCATAAGGTCAGGAAAGCAGGACATTTTCATAATTTTCTGTAACATCTTCATGGCTCCCATCCATGGCCCTATCGTTCCCTGTTGATTCACTGGGGCTATATGTCTTCACCTCAGAATACATGACTGAGGAGTCCTAGAAAGGAAAAATAAAAGAGATGAGGACATGGAGAAGAAAGAGAAGGAGCATAGGATAGAAAAAGCAGGAGACATGACTCACCTCATCCTCTGTAGGGTTCTCTGAGGTGTCTGCTGTGAAGGGAAAGGAAACATTTAGTTGAATATAATGACCTTCCTACCTAAAGCCCATAGCTCACATTCCATGTCTTAGTGCCAGAGCTCCTTTGCCCTCATGTTTCCCTCTACATTGCTTTTCCTTTCTTCCCTATCTCTCTTTGTTATAACCAAGACAGCTTCCTGTTTCATCTGTTATTTAACTCTTGCCTTCTGCTAAATCTAAAACCCCATGAATCCATGAAGTCTTCCTTTAAACATCACACTTTTCCCATCTCTTCCCCCAGCCTTCACCTAAGGAATGTCTGAAGAGTGGCTGCTTTTGTTTCTATGATTGCAAGAACCTGATAGGGGCTTCTTCTGGTTGCCAAGAATGTCTGTTATTGTTCTCTTAATGTAATCATCTCTAATGGTTAGCACCTTTGTATAGCAGATGCCTACAAGATTTGTGGTTCTTTATCTTCTCCATTAGTTCCTTAATGAAAGGAAGGAACAAGTGTGTTCTCACTATGCACATTAGAAACTGGATACTCAAGAGAAGTAGCCGGATCTCAAGTGACTGTAGTTTTCCAAAGACAGAATCAGGAAGAGAAGTTATTAGAAATATATCTATATCCTCACAAAAGACTCCAGTGGAGGTGAGGAGGGAGGGAGAAGGTTAGGCTAATAATCTCCCACTACTATTCCCTTTCATAATGTGTCCAATAGTATGAACCTGGAAAGTAGCTAGTCACTAGCCACATGAGAATACTATCTTTCTGCCGTGCCACCTAGAGACACTATTGTAGACTCACTCTTCCAATTGAACCTCTAGCCCTTGGCTTCGGGTTGTGCTAATTAGTGAGAGCTCACTACCTCTAGAAGACTCCAGCCATTCCATAATAGCATCTTTTTGCTCCATTAGCAGCAATTGTTCTCCACTTCATTTTCCCCATTTTCTACCTCTCATGCTGGGAACAGTAATGAAATCAAGACTATCATTGCTTATGGAAAGGGCACATCATTTGGTCACTCTATGACTGCTTATCATCCCTGTAACATTGCCTTTCCCTGGCCCCCACACTCCTCCACCACTTTCTCTAAATGAAAACTCCTTGAAGATAGGGACTGACCCTCTTTGGGACTTGTGTAACCAGGGCCATCCAATAGACCGTGCTCAGAGTCACCCTTCTTGGTTCTGCTTAGGCATGTGAGAGTTTTGTGGCTTTCATCTGCATATGTGGTAATTTAGTGATAAAAGGACTGGTGTTTTGAATGATGAAGGATGTTCTCATTGCTGCTGAGCAGTAGATTGTGGCAATAGCTGAAGGGTTTGTGGGTAGCTGCATCAGCAGAAGGGGTAGCAGTCTCCAATATATCTTGTTTGTATCTTGTTTGTATTTTGTTTGTATTTCTTTGTATTCCTAGGGATTAACATAGTATCTGAAACAATGTAGACTTAATAAATACTTGTTGGGGCAGCTAGGTGGTGCAGTGGATAGAGGACCCGCCCTGGATTCAGGAGTACCTGAGTTCAAATCTGGCCTCAGACACTTAATAGTTACTAGCTGTGTGACTCTGGGCAAATCACTTAACCCCAGTTGCCTCCCCCCACCCAAATAAATAAATAAATAAACAAACAAACAAACAAATAAATAATTGAATGAATGAATGAATAAGTAAGTAAATAAATACTTGTTGACTTAATTCAAATAAATAAGGGATACAATAGAATCTGGAACAGGAGATAAACCTGAGGAGCTGAGCAATGAGGTGCAATAGCCTATAGGTTCACTGCCTGAGCTCTCACAATGTGACTCCATCTGTTTCTGGTTTGAGTGACCAGAATGGGAGTAATGGTTGTTGACTTTCTATTTGGGAGAATAGGTACCAGACAGTGAAGGACTGTTTCCTTTCTGTCCCAGTAGGGCAGAAGCTGGTTCAAATGTATATTCCGTCCTTTAAAGTTATATTATCTGTATAAATAATTTTAATTTCTTTTATGGGATGTGTCAATCTGACTTAATTTCTGAGTTCCATCAAAACTCCCATGCTTTCTTCAGGTTGAGGGCTGAGGCCAATTAAGAGAGAATCTTGTTATTCTTATCTCTTAGTAACTTAAAAAAAAAACTTTACAAAAGGCAGAACTAAACTGTGCCTAAGGTTCTCCTTTCTTTGCTCTCTGCTAAGAAATTAGTTAGGGCACCATTTTATCATCTGGGACAAAATTGTGTTGTTGAGGCATGCAGCCTCACTTTCTCCTATTCCACTCTCCCCATTCCTGTTCAGAGAAAGCTCTCTTGAGGAGTGATGTTTGGGGAAATGATGAGAGAGGAGGAACTGATTGATGGGTGGAGAAAAAGCATGGTTAATTTTGGCTGATAATACATTCTTAAGGTTTTTTTGGGGGGGCAATGAGGGTTAAGTGACTTGCCCAGGGTCACACAGCCACTGTCAAGTGTCTGAGGCTGAATTTGAACTCAGGTCCTCCTGAATTCAGAGCCAGTGCTCTATCCACTAGCTCCACCTAGCTACCCCATGATAATACATTCTTTTATTTTTAATTTTTTTTTTATTTTGGGGGCAGGGCAATGAGAGTTAAGTGACTTGCCCAGGGTCACACAGCTAGTTAAGTGTCAAGTGTCAGAAGCTGGATTTGAACTCAGGTACTCCTGAATCCAGGGCCAGTGCTTTATTCACTATGCCACCTAGCTGCCCTGATAATACATTCTTAAGATGGTGGCCTGAGGGTCATGTAAAAATTTCTCAAGGCAAAAAGGGATTATGAGTGGGAAAAGTTTAAGAAGCACTGATCTAAACAATTCTTAGTACATACATGCTGATAAAATAGTCAAGGTTGGGGGCAGCTAGGTAGCACAGTGGATAAGGCACTGGCCCTGGATTCAGGAGGACCTGAGTTCAAATCTGGCCTCAGACACTTGACACTACCCATGTGACCTTGAGCAAGTCACTTAACCCTCATTGCCCCACAAAAAAATAGTCAAGGTTGGCCCCATCTTCTTGTCCATGGCTATCCTTTCTCTGCCACCAGGATGCTCTATTCATTGGACCTAGGACCTCCGGACCTCTCCAACTCACAATGTCACATCCAAATCTAGACATGTTCACCTTGAGAATGGTGCTTGATTATCAACTCAGGAAAGGAAAAAGAAAGCAGAAAAGGGTGCCAGGAACCCAGGTGCAGCTTGCCTAGTTCAGTTCATGTTTCCCATGGGGATGGCAAGAATCCAAAGAAAAGGTTCATTACTTGCCACATGGGAGAGTTGGAAATTTTCTTTTCTTTTAACTGACATGACTCCTCACCCCCTTGCCATTGTCATGTGGCAGGGAATGATTAAAGGACTGCTCAGGGTTTGCTATACCACACAAGGGCAATTCTTAGTGCTGTATCACTGGATTGCTGAGAACAGACCACATAGTGTCTGAGGCCAGATTTAAATTTAGAGATGAGTGCCACCTAGCTGCCCAAGACAGAACTCAATAAATAAGTGTTGAATAGAACTTTTATTTCTCTGCACTATGGACAACACTGTGGAATCTATCTATCTCTAAGGATAGGAAACACCAGAGAATACAAACTTTGCCAGGAGAACCTGATCAAAGGTTCACTCCATAGTCTCTTAGAATAATGGAAGGCAGCTAAGAGGTCATCTCATCCAACCCACTTTCTTATCCATAAATTCCTTTTGCCACCACAACCCATAAATGGTCATCCAGTCTCTGCTGAAATATCTCTGGTAATGGGAATTTATTGCCTTACAAAGAAGATCAGTCCATTTTGAGATATTTCAATCCATTGATACATCCCCTAAACCCTAGCAAAGATGAGATTCTGAATTGTAACCACACTGACCAACATCTTACCTGTATTTCTTTTTTTCTGATTCATATTCCATACTTCAGAATAGACCACATCCTTTGTGAATGGAGTCACTGGAAGAGAAGAGAAGGTTTCATAGGAGGTCCTGGCCATGGTTTCAAACCACTGAATCTTCTTCCCATCCATCTCCTATCCAATATTTCCCAGCATCATTCTAGAGAAGTCATAAGATCATAGATCAAACAGCCAGAAGAAACTCAGAAGCCAGTTAAACCAACTTCCTCATTTTACACTTTAGCAAACCCAATTTCAAGGAGACTGTGATGCTGGTATAGGCAGAAAATAGCAGGAACAAGATTTGAATCCAGGTATCCCCCTGTTTCTCTGTGTGTGTGTGTTCTCCCCTCCATACCCCCTTCTCTCTCTCTCTCTCTCTCTCTCTCTCTCTCTCTCTCTCTCTCTCTCTCTCTTCCTTCTCTTTCTCGGTGTCTCTATCTCTGTCTTCCCCTCTCTCCTTAGAAGGCAGCTAGGTGGCTCAGTGGATAGAGTGCTGAACCTATAGTTAGAAAGACCTGAGTTGAAATCCAGACTTAGATACTATTAAGGGGTCATCTGAACTTGTCTTTTTGGGTTGTCATGTTTTCTAGAAATATTGGATCCAGGTCACACAAAAGGGCCCGAATGTGTCAAGGATGAAGCTCCCCCTGAGCTGACATCATTTCTTGTTGCACTCCAAACTGGACTCCCTGTGTGTACTTGGGAGGCAAGATAGGTTCCAGCCATCTGTGCCAGACTGAGATACTGCTTGTACAGCTGGGGTCCTTATCAGATGAAACAGATGCTTCTATCTTCATAATCTAGTGTCTATCTTCTTAAACTGTGGGCTATGATCCCATATGGGGTCACTTAACAATGCAGGGGTCATGAAAAATTTGGCAACAGTAAAAGGTTATGTATACCTATTTTATATACCTATATACCCAGGCTTGTGTAGGTTGTGAGTAGCATATTGGTATATAAAGTGGGTATACAGGAACCTCTTACTGTTGCTAAATTTTTCACAACACCACATTCAGTTACATGACCCCATATGAAGTCGCAACCCAGAATTTAAGAATCTTTGGTTCATCAGTTCCCAAGGGAAAAGAACAAGGCTTTTGCTATCATCTTCTCCTCCCCATGGGGAGTGGTCTTGTCTTTTTCCCCATTTTTGCTGCACCTATGTCAGGCCCCTTTCTGTTATCCCCTCCTCCCTCTGTCCTGCTATTATAAAAATGTAAACTTCTGTAAGAACTCTGAATTCTTTGCTCCAGCTTTGGGCTCCATGTGCATGTTCATTCCTCTTGTAATAAACCTGGTTTTCATGTAAGTGTTGTGAAGGTGTGATTTCCTTTTGATAATATGTACTATCTGTGTGACCATGGGGAAGTCACTTAATCTCTGCTTGTTCTAGTTTCCTCAACTGTAAAATGGGGATAACAGCCCCTACCTTCCATGGTTGTTGTGAGAATCAAAACAGATGATATTTCTAAGAAGCCTTTAGAATGGTATTTGGCAAATAGATATGGATGATATAGATGCAGATGTAGATGTAGATGTAGATCTAGATATGTTTTTCCTTCCCCTTCCTCACTTCATGTACCTACCCTAGAACCCTATTCCAATGGGAAAATACTTTACCATTGGCATATATTGGCTGCTGCTCCACCGGGGTGATTGACTTTGAATGGCCAGATTCTTGGGGGTCTGTGATGGATAGGTCCCTGTGAGACACAGAAATATATGATATACCTTGGGACAATGACAACACTGCATGTGAGTAACTGTCAGGAAGAGAACCCTGGGAGAAAAGAGGATAGGTTGATAGGAACAAGTTATAGAAAACTAGAAGCCAGGAGCTCTGGACAGTTTATGAGGTAGCTTATGTGGGACCTTACATGAGAAAAAACAGACATTAAATAGCCCAAAGGGTAGTCTTAACTAGAAGATGAGGTATGACAGCCTGGAGACAGGTCTCAGAGAGTAGAGACCTGGAAAACAATATCCCACTAATGTGTTGGCCACTCTGGTTGCTTGGGTGGCTCAATCAGCTATCCTTATCCTTATAATTATCCTGTGGAAAAGGCACTGATTAAACGCTTTTCTATGTTCTTGTTCTAGGACTGGCTCATATGTAGAACGAGTTAGATAAACTCAGTGAAATTTACCTTAGGGCTTACAAATAATCTTAACCTAAGACTCTCTCATGAACAGAATTAGAGAAAACATAGACAAATGTATATCATCAAACAAGTCTGTAAATTAAATATTTAAACAAGCATGATATTAATGGTAGGTCTAAGCAGAGCAGTAACTGGATAGCCAAGGTAGTGAGTCAGGGTTGTTTTTGTTTATCCCAATGCATGTAAAACAGAAACTGTTCAGATCCAGCCCAAGGCACAAATGACAGAGACTAGACCCAGTTCCATGTTTTTGTAGTGTGGATGCCCAGAAAAAATGAGAAAAACAGAAGAGGCAGAGACCTCACCTGGAAGGCTCAGGGACAGGGCTTCCTCCTGAAAAGCAGAGTAGAGGAATAGCATATTAGAAGAGGAATGGAAAAGCAGTTTCCTCCTTCCCTCCCTCCTTTCCTTTCTCCCTCCCTTCATTTCTCCCTTTCTCCCTCTTTTCCTCCCCTCCTCCCTCCTTCAACCCCTTGCTCCCTTCCTCCCTCTCTCTCTTCCTTACTCTTTATCTTCCTCCCTCCCTCTTCCCTTCCTTTCCTCCCTCCCTGCACTTCTAAGAATCCATGAATGTGCAGTCAGCCACTAATGGGTCCTGTCATTGGCTCACGTGTGCTTTGACAAAGAGGAAGTGTAAATGAATAGCTTACGTTTAGAATGAGAGCTTTTTATTGTTTCATAGGCTTAAATCCTGTCTTTCTAATAATGCTGTAAATTCCAAGTGGGCAGAGACTGACTATTATTTTTCCCACAATCTGAAGGCTACTCCTGGCTCTGTCACTAGCTATGTATTCTCTTAGTCATTATTTCCCTTCTCTGCATCTCAGTTCTTTTACCTGAAAAATAAATTAGGTAAAACTAGATGATTTCTGGAAAAACAAAGAAAACACTTCTAACTCTAAAGTTCTATTTTTAAAAATTCTAGACCCTTCGTAATGCCACGTAGCATTGACTCATTTAGTACATACTTGTTGAATTCAAAATCCATTCATAATACTTTAATTGAAAAACATTGATAAACTATCTCTATTTACATAAATGTATATATAACACATATAAAACACATAGGTGCATCCATACACATATGCATATATGTACATATACTTTCATATATACATACATGTGTGTATGTATAGATAGAGATAGATGAAAATTGTGTCAATGGCTAAGGATATAAATCTTTTAAAAATTATTTGTGGGGCTCCTTAGCCTTGGAAGGCAACCCGCCTAGGGGAAGGAAACCCTGATTTTAAACCTCTGCTGCCTTGAGGCTATGCCCATATATGGGAAAGGCTTCGGGAGTTAACCCCGAGGAAAAATCAGGAGTCAGAGTCCCTTAGGCAGTTGAATGTTGGACATCACATCCCTCTGGCAACTCCTGCAGCAGCACTTTGGATCGACCGGTGTTGGGGAGAGGGAAAACCTGATGCATGGGTAACAACTTGTTTTCCATATTGATCTGCCCAGGCCAGCACCCTGGAGAGGACACTCCAGCTACTCCTCATGGGGTAGATAGAACACGGGATGCGCAGTTACCAGTTATAAGTCACTCAGGAGCTTCGGCTCCTGTATCAGACTGCACAGCCACACTGTGGCCTGTGGCTCTTCAAGGCGCTGATCCATAGTCGTCTGTGACTGGTGGAGGCCTACTAACTGTTCTCATGTCAGTAATGTTTCAGCACTTGTTGGTTAACTTGTTTAAAATATACATCTGGACACATTTTTGAGATTTTAATAGTAAATCTATTACATTTTAAACTGTAGAGGATGCTGGCTTTTTAATATGCTATTAAAAAAATACTTTTTTTTAGCATATTAAAAAGCCAGCAAGAAACCAATGTAAATCATGGTGCATTATTTATTCCATAACTATGTGTGTGTATGTGTATATACAAATCTATGTACATATCATGTCTTTTTCTATTCATTTCTGCTTTTAATATACTTATATAACTTGTTGTTACTGTTGCTTTTCTATTTCTCTTTTGTGAACTTTTAAATTATACAACAAAGTATGTATAGTCTTCTTTTGATCCATTTTTAATCAGTGTTAAGTATTGTTTTCTTTCAGTAAAGTACTGAAGCCTTTTCCAGTACCACAAAAAAGCTTCAATAGTTTCTTATTGCCTCTAGGATAAAATATAATCTGTTTGCTTTTGTTTTTGTTTTTGCTTATTAGAATGTTTAAGTTTGTCAGAAAAATAAAAATAAAAAAGAAATTCACAAATACAAGCTGTAGTAGGTATACTTTGAAAGCAGTTTGTCTGAGAAATATTTGGGGGTATTAGTGGATTTCAATCTCATTCTTAGGCAACAGTGTTAAAGGGAAGCTAAAATGTGAATGTGATCTTGGGGTAAATTAAATGAAACATAACTTTTAGGAAAAAGGAGATGACACTATCTCTGTCTTCTGCCATGGGTTAGCCCTGGCCCAGTTTGGGGCACCACAGTTTAGGAATAACATCAATAAGCTAGAGATAGTCCAGAGAATAGCATCCAGAATGGCAAAGCAACTGAAGTCCATGCCAAAGGAAGATCAGTTGATGGAATTAGAGATGTTTAACTTGGGGAGGTTGTTATAGCCACCTTCAAATATTGAACAGCTGCTACCTGGAAGAGGGAATAGCTTTGTTTTGTTGGGCTCTATGGGGAAGAAACAGTAGCGATGTGGAAGAGCAGATTTAGGCTCAAGTCAGAAAAAAAATTCCTTATAAATTGAGCTATCCAAAAGTGCTTTGGGCTGCCTCAGGAGGTAGCTGATTTTCCAAGCAAAGGTTGCACAGTCATTTGTTGTAATAGGGATTTTTTAAAAAAAATCAAGTATGAGTTGGAACAGATGGATACTCAGGCCACTTCTAACTCTGAAATTACGTGATTTTGTACTATTAGTGCTACACTCACAAGCCTGCTTTGACACTCAGAAGATTTCCTCATAGGCTAAGGCTGAGCCTGGGGATTATAGGCCTAGCTAATGATCTTGATCCATTAGCCTTCCTCACCATATCTTCGGTTTCAGAGTAGGATAGAAAATATTTTAGGGAAAAGTTGCCAGCCTTATTCCCTGATGGTAGAATAAGTTAAGAAATATTTTTTTTAAAATCTCCATTTTTTGCTACTCCCAAACAAAAACCAAACCAAACCAAACCTGTGAGGCTGATGTGACAGAGTGGGTATTACTTTCCCATTTAACAAGAAAGAAAAGAAACAGAGACTCGAAGAGATTAAACAATTAAATAAATTGTTCAACATCATACAAATTATTGACATTAATTAATAACATCAAATTATTAACACATAGTTCTAGGACAATGACCCAGTTCTCCTGGTTGCTTAGTTCTATTTTAACTACATCATCCTATGGTTCTCAGATATTCTATTTTTAAAATACTAACTACTTATTGTGATATTTATAATCATAAAAATAATTGATATTTACAAAGAGATTTAAGATGTGGGAAGTACTTTGCACCATACATTATATATTTTGATCTTTATCCAAGCCCTCTGAGATTAATACTATAGGCATTGTTATGAGCATGTTGCAAGTTTTAGGAAACTGAGTCTGTGATTGATTTTGTTTTGTAGTGTCTAAGATGGTATTGAAATGTTAATAGTGCAAGTGGAAAGAATGATGAATTTGGAGTCAGAGGAACTAAATTTGAAATCTAACTCTGCTACTTAGTATTTATGGGATCTTGGGAAAGTCACTTAACTGATCTATGCCTACTCATCCAGTGTAAGGCACTCATTCTTTTTGTTGTTGTTGTTTTGTTTTGTTTTTGCAGGGCAATGAGGGTTAAGTGAATTGCCCAGGATCACACAGCTGGTAAGTGTCAAGTGTCTAAGGCCAGATTTGAACTTAGGTCCCCCTGAATCCAGGGCCAGTGCTTTATCCACTGTGCCACCTAGCTGCCCCAAGGCACTCATTCTTATTAAAATTTAAAAGAAAGATGGCAGAGTAGGTCAGAAAACTTTTGGCTCTAAATTTCCTCCACAAAAAAGACAGAACATTATCTCCAAGCAGCAGAAATAAACAGGGGGTAATGAAGATGTCCTTCTAAGACAATTTGAGAAGACCCCAGAAAAGACCCAACCTCCGGGAGTAGAAGTTTGTCCTTAGTGAAGGCTGATTCTGCAGAATCAACAAACAACAAGTCTGGAGGAAGCTGGGTTGAGAGGCAGTCTCAGCCTTAGAGACTCATTTCACAATGCGTGGGACTAATGGCTGAGTAGGAGAAGATTGAACGACCTTTCACTGTAGAGGGATGCCAAGCACAGCTGTGCTGACAAGATGCATCCCAGGGTGTGAGTTGGGGGGTGGTGGCAGAAGGAGCTAGCACACAGGGAGTGAGTACAGTAGTGAGGGGCAGGAACTCTTTGACCTATGAGTACCTGCAGGAGATTAGAATCTTTTTTACATTTCCAGGGCAGAGAGGACAGCTGTAGTTAGCAGCCACCAGAGCGATCATAGGGAGCAAGATCACTTGAAGGACAGTGTGGCTGGGGGGCTTCCTAGCCATGGCTTAGGAGTGAAGAGGAGAGCTCAAGATTGAGTCTAGATAAAGACCTCAGAAAATAAATGCTACAAACAAAATAAATAAATGAAAATGAGCAAGCAAAGGAGAAAGAACCCAACCATAGATAGTTACAATGGGAATAGAGAAAATTTGGGTTCATGTTTAGAGGAAGATAATGGAACTTTAAAAAGCCACTCCATTTTCAATGAGAAATGTCAAATGGTTGCAAGCACAAAAAGACTTCTTGGAAGAACTTAAAAAGGACTTTAAAAACCAAATAAGAGAAATGGAGGAAAAATTAGAAAAAAAAATAAGAGCAACCGAAGAAAAATCAAGAAGATCATGAAAAGAAAGTCAACCAACTTGAAATAGAGAACTGTATGGAATTAATTGTTGTTTGAGGATTTTATGACCCCATCTTTTGGCTAGAATTAAAAAAACCCTCATGCACTGGCCTGGGGCTCAGGCCACCTCCACAAACACAAATGGCACAATGCTCCACCCACTGGTTGTAGCCATCACCATGGCACTGGCACCTCACATCATCACCACTTGCCAATGCCTACATGGGCCTGGCAAAATTATAATGACTGGAAGCCCATTGAGGGCAGTCATTTGACTGTCAGTCAGAGCTGGCAGCCAATTGGCTTGGGGCTGTGTGTGGTCAGCCTGGGGTCTGCTGGGAAGAAGGGAGGTTTTTCTGCCATTCTAGCTTGAAGCTGGTTGGTGACAGGCTGCTGCTGTGTGTTCTCAGCTGATTCCTGGGCAGTGGTGTTATTCAGGTTGTGTTATTTCCCTTTCCCCATTTTATTTCCTTTCCCTTAATCCTACTGATCCTGTTTGTGTTTTTTAAGTTTCTTCTTGTTAAATAAATCCTGCTCTGTTTTGAGGGAAGCTGTTGGTCTCCTTCCTTGACCCAATATTGTGGTGAGCTGCCTAACCAACACTCCCCAATTAAAAATTTGTCCCTACAGAACCAAAAACTTAAGCAAGAAAATAATTCCTTGAAAACTGGAATTCAGCAAGGGGAAGATAATAACATTCTAAGACAATAAGAAATCATAAAACAAAACTAAAAGAATGAAAAAAAATAGAAGAGGAAGTGAAACATCTCATCTGGAGAATGGAGTGAGGAGAAATAATATAAGAATAAGCAGGCTACCTGAAAATTATGATAAAAAAGAATCTTTATATAATATTATAAGAAATTATCAAGTAAAATTTTGTCAAAATTCTAGAATAAGAAGGCAAAACAGAAATAGAAAAAATCCACCAATCACCACCTGAAAGAGATCCCAGGAGGAAAACCTACAGGAATATCATAGCCAATTTTTAAAACTTCCAGGTTAAGGAAAAAATATGATAATCAACAAGAAAAATAAACAATTTAAATATTATGTAGCTACAATAAGAATTACACAAGACCTAATAGCTACTATATGGAATGACTTTAGGTCTTCTAATACTATATTTCTTAGAGCAAAAGAACTGGGGTTATGAGCAAGGGTAACTTACCTAGCAAAGTTAAGTATAATCATGAATGAAAAATAAGGCCATTCAATTAATTGAAAGACGTTCAGGTTTTTGTGACAAAAATTCCAGAACTTAAGAGAAAATTTAAAATATAACTTTCAGGAGAAATATAAGGTAAATGTTAAAGACAAATCACAAGGGACTCAATAAAAACAAAGTGTTTACTTCTTATATGTGAAAATATTAGCAGTACTTTTATGACTGTCATTATTATTTGGGCAGTTTGATAGAAAAGCTTTGGCTGACATGCTCATGGTGGGATGATTCTACAAAAAAATACTCTGTAGGGAAAGATAAAAAGGAGCAATTATCTCATGCAAATGAGGTGCAAAAGGAAAAATTAATGCAGAAGAAGCTAGTAGGAGGGAGGACAGGTAGTGATGGAACCTAATATTCATCAGGGGTAAAAGGGGATGCAGAGTGAGCAGAGGATAAAGGAGGGACTCTTAGAAGGGTGAGTAGTGTAAAGAATAGGAGGGCAAGGTAGTGGGTAGAAGTATAGTAAAGCAAAGGAGTGAGGAAGGATAGTGAGGAAAAATAGGAAGGAGAAAAATACACAACAAGTAATTGTAACTTAGAATGTGACTGAGATGAATTTACCCATAAATTGGAAGTGGGTAGCAAAATAAATATTTGAATTCAACAATATGGTGCATTTAAGAAGCATAAAAAATGAGAGATACATTCAAAGATAAAATTAAGAGCTGGAATAACATTTATTATGTAAAAAAGCAGGGATAGTAATCATGATCTCAGACAAAGTTAAAATTAAATAAATTTAATCAAAAGAGAAAAAGAGACTACATTATGTTTCAGCAATAGTACTCAATATTGTTTTAGACCATTTAAAATAACTAGACAGCATAAAATATCTGAGCTACCTACCAAAAGAGACACAGGAACTATTTGAAGATAAACATGAAACACTTTTTATACAAATAAATTTAGCTCCAAATAACTGAAGTAATGTTAATTGTTCATGGGTAGGTAAAGTCAATGTAATTTTAAAAATGACAATTTTACCTAACTAATCTATGAACCCATTGTCATCAAAATTAAATTATTAAAAAATTATTATACCAAGTTAAAAAATAACAAAGCTCATTTGGAAGAATAAAAGGTCAAGAACTTCAAAGAAACCAGGAAAAAAATGTAAAGCTAATAGTTTTAGCCATATCAGACCTTAAGCTACATTATAAGGTGAGAGCATTGTTGAAATATAAAATGGAGAATTTCAACTATTTTAAATTCAATTTTTCTTGTATAAATAAAACCATGTAGCCAAGAATAGAAGGAATGCAGAAAATTGAGGAAAAATTTTCGTGAACAATCTCTCAGATAGGATGTGATTGGATTGAAATATTGCTGTGGTATAGGAGATGATGAGCTGGTTGACTTGGAAAGGTATAGAAAGACCTGGACTTATGAAGGAAGATGCTAGCCACCTTCAGAGAAACAGATGATGAGTGGAAATAAGCATAGTATGGTCTTACATATATGTGTATGAGTGTCTATGTGTATATATGTGTATGTCTATAGATATCTATGTATATGTGTATATATCCACACTTAATTGCAGCATTCTTTATGGTGGAGGTGGGGGAGGGAGGGGAAAATAGTAAATAGTACACAGCAGAGAACAAAAGAAAATCAACAAGGATGCATAGAAAATGGGGCAGATTTGAAAAAGTGTGCAGTATTTATTATATGGGTTTTCTTGAAATGGAAATTGATTGTTTCATATTGGATCCTCTCCTGTGTTCTGCTGTATACATGGCAACAGAGAGAAAACCCGCCTTCACCCAGCAGCTCATGCTTCCAAAGAGAGCGAGTCCTAGTCGCTTCTGCCAGAAGACCCCTGTGGAACAGGAAGCTGGGCAGTCCCCACACACAGCTACAAGCTAATTGGATGGTCAATTGATTGACATGACTTACAGGTTGTCTATGAATAGAGGTAACTTCCAGACGCCAGGCAGCTTTTGCATGCTAGTCACATACTTTCTCATCAGGAGGGCATCACCCTGGTTCTCACAATGTCTTTTTCAGCAGGGGGTGGCACCCTGATATTCTCTCTCTCTCTCTCTCTCTCTCTCTCTCTCTCTCTCTCTCTCTTTCTCTCTCTCTCTATCTTGTCTATCCTGTCTCTCTGCCTTTCTTTCTATCTGTGGAACACATACTTGGTTCAGAAGAAGAGGCAGTTAACTTATATAGGGAAAGATATAATAGAATGAAAAAATGTTGGAGAGTGAGCATAAGCGTAGTAACATTGGGGACAAGCCCCACAATTAGCTATGGCAGAAAAGGTAGGATCCAAACCATCTTCCCAGCCTCTAATTAGTTGCTCAAATAACCCTTGGCTTCTCCTTGGGATCAAAGCCCATTCTTCCAGTGGATCTGAGCTTCTACTTTAAAGACCACTGTTCTAGGATAGGCCTTGAAATCAAATTGTTTTCATTGTCTTAACAGAGAGTCATCATAGGACCTACAAACCTGATTTCATCTTGAGCTTGAAGTAAACCAAAAGGGAAATAGCACCAAGTCCCAGAATGCCAAGCAAAGACACAGTAACTCCCATGATGAGTAGGACCCTTTCTGCAGGCTCTAGGGAAGAAAGAGAACAATTTGAACAAGAGTTCTAAAGTGTAAGGACATAAACTTCTTCCAAATACTATTAAGTATCCAGAAAACATTGACTTGTGGGCCAACATGAGAGGGGGTCTTTTTGTTTTTTACAGCCTCTTGGAGATTCTGGAATGGATCCCAGGACTTCTAACTTACCTGAGATGGAAAGTGCCAGAATATCACTGCGCTGGCCATTGAAGCTGTTGCTGGCCATACAGAAGTAATTCCCATTATTCTCAGTTGTCACAGAGAGGTTAAAGGATACTGCTCCTCCAAATGGGGCCGATATGGTCTTCAAGATTAAATCCTTATGATAAAACTGATAAAAGATTGGAGCAGAACCTTTGAGGACTTCACATCGAAACTCCACCACTTCCCCCTCAGCAGCCTGCATCTCAACTGCACTGAGGGTGAGAAGAGGATGAGACACTGGAACTGACAGAGATAATGAAACATATCAGAAGCTGGTTCTAGTCTTGAAATATACCCATGAACCCCATATCTGAAGGTTGTCAATCACAAATATTTCTCTATAGAAATTTCTGATTCCCATACTTCCCCAATTCCAGATCTTACTTGGAACATCTAGAATGTTATCTTGATAATATTTTTAAAAATTAATGACTCAAATAAAAGAATCAATGATATGTTAATCAAAACTTCAGGTGACTGAAAGCTAGGAGAGCTAACTAATCCAAATGATTGTGTCAGAATCCAAGAGTTTTCACTAACTTTGAATGTTAGGATGAATGGAATGAAACTCAATAGGGATGAATTTTAATTTCACACTTAGGTTTTAAAAATCAGCTTCAGAAATAGAAGACAGAGGTAGTATGGTGAGGGAGCATTTCATCTGAAAAGAATCCCAGGATTTTAGTGGACCACAGGCTCCGTATGAATCAATAGTTTGATGTAGCATGGAAGAGAGCTCATTTGATATTAGACAGCACTAAGTATAGTGTATAAAGCTAGAGAAATGTTAGTACAACTGTTCTCTGCTATGATTAGTCCATATCTGGAATACTGTATTCATTTCTGGGCATGACATGTAATACAGGACATTGATAATCTGAAAAGAGTCCAGAGGAAGGATGGTGATGGACCTCAAGATGATCTTATATGTGTAACAATTGAAAGAACTAGGGATGCTTAAGCTGGAGAAGACAAGGCTTAGCTTGACAAGATAACAGTTCAAGTTTTTAAAGGACTATCTCTGAAAGAGACATTAATTGCATTCATTTTTTTTGCTTGCCTCCAGAAGGTAGACCTAGAAACATTGGTGGAGGGAAGGGGAAGTTGCAACACAGCAAATTTACACTCGATGTAAGGAACAATATTCAAATGAATGTCATCTGAAAGTGTAATGGGCTATCTTAAGTGGATCTTTTTCATTGAAGACCTCCAAGCACAGTCTGAAAGAACTAATAATGTTACAGCTGCTTTTCTTGTTTAGATATTGGTTGGAGTAGAATTTATCTGGGGTCCTTTCAAATCCTGAGATTCTATGATTTTGTGATTCTCTGATTTCTAGCTAATGTTTTTTCTGGATGTCTACCCTGGCACAAGCAGGAGCTACGTGGCATAGTGGATAGAGCACTGGGCTTGTGATCAGGAAAATTCATCTTCATGAGTTAAAATCTGGCCTCAGATACTAGTTGTGTGACCCTGGACAAGTCATTTAACCCTCTTGATTCAGTTTCTCATCTGTAAAAGAGCTGGAGGAGGAAATGGCAAATCCCTCCAATAGCTTTGCCAAGGAAACCCCAAGTGTGGTCAGAAAGTCAGTCACAACTGAAATGATTGAAGAACGACAACAACAACAACAACAAAGACTTTTCTCCTGATGACTTCTCCTACCCTTGCCTTGGAACCTCCTTAAGACCCCATGAAGACTTTCTTACATGGACACTGGCTGGATGAGATATACGGCAACAGAACTCACTTATCACAGTGACAGCCACTATGCTGCTGTTGATGGTGTTGTTGTTATTGTCCGCCACACAATAATATCTCCCTTCATCACTCTTGTTCACAGCAGAGAACACAAACTCTTCCCTCAATGAGTACTGTGTCTTCTTTCTTAGACAATCATTGGTGACATCTTTGTACAAGCAGAATGTAATATTTCCTGTTCCCTTGGCTACTGAGCAGATGAGGACCAGCTTCTGTCCTTCAATCAGTTGTGTCCTTGGGGGCTGGGTCTCCAGGAGGATGCCAGAGACGGGGATTCCTGGGTGAACACAAGGTGACACATGAAGATCTGAGATGTAGGAGATGTTGGAGATAGCAAGGGAAACTAGAAACACCTTACATGGGACCAGAACATGTGGACTCAATGCAACAGTGAAGATGGGCGGGGGGATCACTGTAGATTAGAACTGGAGAAGGGGAAAAATTCTGAACATATTCTTGGGAAGAAGGCAATAGGATCCCAAATTAATTCCCTTATTCAAGCTCCAACCACTCTACAAAGACTTCACTGACTCCTCCAAATTGATTTTTCTCAGTCACTGCCTCTGTCTCCCCCCACCCCCCACCCCCCACCCCTCACCCTCATCCCTTCTTCATCAGAGTCAGGATCATGCATTTCAGGATTAAATTGTGGGATTGTTGCCTGGGTGGGGCCCATATCTCTCAGATCCTTTTAGGCAGGGGATATGTCTGTATCTTTTGTGTTTCCCCCAGAACACAACATAGTGCTAGGTACTTGATAAATGTAAACATTTAGAGGTAACTAGGTAGTGTAGTGGATAGAGAGCTAGGATTAGAAACAGGAAGACCTGAGTTCATATCTGAACTCAGACACTAGTTCTATAACCTTAGGTAAGTTGTTTAACCTCTGTTTTGTTTCACATTGCCCAGCTGTGAAATGTGGATCATAATAGCACAGATCTCACAGTATTGTTGTCTTAAATAAGACAATATTTGTAAAGTGCTTAGCACAGTGCCTGGCACATAGGAGATACTTAGTAAATGCTTCTTTCCTTCCCATAGGGTTATTGTTTTGATGTTTTGAAAAGAAAAGTAGTTTCATAGAAGTAGAAATGTTGTCAACCCTGAAATTTGAGTTTTTACTTGCTGATGCCCCATTGGAGAGAATGTAGAATCCTAGGAACTCTGGTTGGCTCTCCCTAAGATGACTCCCATTCTCATAGACAAGGAAAGGACATTAGCAAAGGCCCCCAAACCTGAATTGGTGATACTGCCCTTCCCTCCTCCTTTCCATCCCAGCCCTGCTTTGTGACACTCACTTTTCACACTGATCTTCACAGGGTTGCTTTGTTTCCTGATAATCTGAGTCACTGATTTTGCCTTACACCAATATGACCCAGAGTCTTCCTTCCAGATGACTGGGATCTGGAGCACATGGGATTTATTCCAGCCTGACATGAGGATCCTGTCATCTCTGAAGAAGGAGAAGTGCAGCTCTGTGTCTGACCTCTGTGGAGGGAGCTGGGTTTCACAGCTCAGGGTCACTGAGGTTCCCTCAGTGGGCTCAGGGGTTGTGGTTTTCAGCTCAGGGGGTGGAAACAGCTCTAGAGAGAGGAGGCAAACACAGTGTCCAGGACAGTGAGTGTCTGAACTCCCGGGGGGGTTACACATCTTGTGTTCTCAGCTGAAAAGATGATGGGACACACAGATGATTCCATCTCATTTCCCTTCTGTGCTTCATCCATGAGCTTCCCTAAGGTTTTCCCTTTCCCTCTCTCTCCCAAGATTAAAGCTCTTACCTTGGACTTGGACCTTTACCTCTTTTGAAGTGTCTGGATACAATCTATTCCCCAACTTGGCCTTGCAATAGTATTGACCACTATGATTTGAATTTGCATGAGGGATTGAGAGCACTGAATTTTCACTGACATAAGAAAAGGACTTTTTGTCTTTATAGTATGAAATGTCTTTAAGTGATTTAGCCTTCCCATGGCATCTCAGGAGCAATGTGTCTCCTTCAAAAACAGAGTATGGAGTTTGAAGAATCAGTGTATCTATAAGAGAGAGTAGAGGACTCAGTTTACCTCTTACTGCTCCTTCTTCCTTCTGACAGTCTCTAAAAGAGAGAGGCACATAGAGAGAAGCCTGCCATATTTTGAGGGATCCTGGTTTTGCCCTCTTTGTTTCCTCACTTGACCCATCTATATAACCAATTTCTCTCACTCTGGAACAAGGTTTTTTTTTCCAGATGATATCTGACCTGATAAATTCCCTTACTCATCTCTGTGTCTAGAAAGGAAATTTCATTGACCTGAGTTCAAATCCAACCTCAGACACTTACTGCCTGTGTGGTCCTGGGCAAATCACTTACCTCTACCTGCCTCAGTTTCCTCATCTACAAAATGGGGATAGTAATAACACCTTCCTCCCAGGGTTGTTGTGAGGATCAAATGAATTAATATTTCTAAAGCACTTATGGCCTTAAAGTGCTATATAAATGCTACCTATTATTGTTATCACTATTATTCTCCTATCTATGATAAAGACTAACCTTTATCTGCCTGGTCTCTGAGGAAATCTATTAGCTACATATATGGCCTGAGGCGAGCAGCATAGAGTGGCTCCCCAGCTCTGATGAATCTCTGGCCCTGAGTCCTCCCTTAGTGTCATAGTGTGTAGAGTGTTAACATCCCCAGGGCCGTCTCCACCTGTTTCATTTCTCCCTCCCTGTAGGAAGTTGCACTCCAAAGTTCTTTCCCAAAGATATGATTTCTGAAGCTTGATTCCACCATTTACCCACCAGTAGAAAGGACCAGGTACACAGGATCACTAGGGGAGAGGCCCTCCAAATGGCATCTGTATTCTCCAGCCTTTTCAACCTCAAGAGGGTTTGACTTTTTTTGCCATTGATGCTCAAGGAACCACCACAATTTCCCTGGATCTTGAAAATGGAATCCACTGCAGGTCAGAGTCACCTTCTCCCCCTTGAAAATAGGGGTCCATGGAGGATTTGGTATCACCACAACTTTCTTTAAAGCAGCTGTACAGAGAAGATAAAGAAAGAAAGAGGGACAAAGATTTTAGTCTCTGAAGCCCCATTCTTTAAATGTGTGATAGGGAAGAAATAGAAATGTTGATCCAATCCAGTTTTGAGCTGGAATCTAGTATCTTGTGGTTCAATTATGGTTGTAATTAGTCTTCTCTCCCTCTATTCCCCTTTCACCCTTCCTCCTCTTTTCACACCTGTGTGATTATAGAAATCAGGGACCATCTAATGTCAGATCAATCAATCAGCAAATCTTCCGCACAGGGTAATTGTGAAGACCAAATGAGATCACATATGTACAGCACTTTACAAATCTTAAAACACCATATAAACACTATTATTGTTGTTGTGGATATTAAAGACCTATGTGTCAGGCACTGATCTGAGCCTTGGCTTGTCAGAAAAGAAGTTCAGGAAAGAACCAGTTCATTCGAGTATCATATAGGAAGAGGGGGGCCAGGTTTGTACTCCTCGAAGCACTGAGAACCACAGCAGAAGAGAGGACAACTCTATGCCTAGGTGTCATACCAGGGACCTGGGTAGGAGAGAGTCTACTCTAATCTCCAACATCTGACATGGGCCTGAGTGGGACATTGCAGAGGATGGAACCAATTTCAAATTGAGCACTGACAAAAGAAAAGGGGATGAACTGGCTGAGGCCAGTGTTCTCAGCTGGCCTTGAAGAAAGTGAAACAGAAAGAAGTGATTGAGCCAGATGGTGAAACCTAGTACCATCGACTTCATGAAGAACAGTAATGATAGTGGCATCCAGGGGCAGAAATAAACAAGGTCTACCCAACCAAATCAAAAGAAATCCAAAACCAAAGTCCCAAGCCAAGAAATTATACTGAAAACATTGAAAATGAAGAAAAAATATAATATATTAAGAAAAGTCTAAAAGGTAAAACCAGAAGACAAGAGTAAGTCCATAACTGTAAGTTGAGTTCCAAAGGGGGAAAAATTCCTTGTCCAGAAGGAATATTATAATATCTGGGGGGAAATTAAGAGATGCAAATTGAAATAATAAATTAAATTAGAGCTCGAGAGGAAAAAGTTGGAAGGACAATAAATACATTAGAAGAGAAGTCAGAATCTTTCCTCAAGAGTATATTTCTTGGGGGCAGCTAGGTGGCATAGTGGATAAATCACCATCCCTGGATTAAGGAGGACCTGAGTTCAAATCTGGCCTCAGATACTTGATATTTGCTAGCTGTGTGACCTTGGGCAAGTCACTTAACTCTCATTGCCCCATCCCCTCCAAAAAAAAAGTATATTTCTTAAAAAATAGAATGGAGAGAAGAGAAGTCAGTAATTTCATGGTACAACAAGAAATATTGAATAGTCAAAAGATTGAGGAAAAAAGAAGAAAATATAAATTATCAACCAACAAAAACAACTGACCTGGAAAACTAGTTTAGGAGAGATCATTTAAAAATCACCAGACTCCCTGAAAACCATGAGCAAACAAACAAAAAATCTTGGACACTATATTTCAGTTAATCATAAAAGTAAAATTCTAGATCTTTTAGAATCAGAGAGAAATGTGAAAATAGAATTCATCAATCAAAAAATACCCAGAATGTAATAACCAAAATGAAGTGCTTCCATGTGAAAGAAAAAAACACCAACTACTGTAGAACAGCTAGAAAGTTCACATATGAAGGAGCCACATTTAAGATTGCACACAACTTTGAGATATCATCCCACACCTGTCAGATTGGCTAAAGTGATGGAAGGGGAAATAACAAATATTGGTGGGGATGTGGAAGAATTGAGACATCAATACAATGTTGGTGGAACTGTCAACTTATCTAACCATTTTGGAGAGCAATCTGAAATTATGCCCAATGAGTTATAAAATTGTATATACCCTTTGACCCAGCAATAATACTGTTAGGTTTGTTTCCTAAAGTGATCAGGACAGGGACCTACAAGTTCTAAAATATTTATAGAAGCTCTCTCTGTGGTGACAAAAAAGCTTGGAAATTGAGGGGATGCCCATGAATTGGGAAATGGATAAACAATTTGTAGTATATGATTACTATATAATATAGTATATAATTGTAGTATATAGACTGCTACTGTGCTGTAAGAATGGTGAGCAGGTTAATTTTAGGAAAAAAAGGAAAGACTTTCATGAAATTATGAAGAACCAAGAGAACATTGTATATAGTAATAGCAATATTGTTAGAAGAATAACTGTGAATAACTAAACTATTCTAAGTATTATAAATACTCAAATCAACTGCAAAGTACTACTATGAAGTGTAACGATTGGAATAACGCCACCTGCTGGATACTAACTGTAGAAGAGTTCTGCCCATGAAGCGAAGGTCTTTGAGGGCAAGACCAGGAGTCTTGTCTTTGGTATCAGGAAGTGACGCGGACTAGTGGGAGGAGGAAGGAAGAGACTGGCGCGGAGTCTCGGGTTTCTTTCCTCTGGACTCTGGCGGAGAAGGGAGCTAGAAATGCGCTCTCCCTTTAATAGATAGGAATCTAGGCCTTTTTCTCTCTCTTTACCAAATTCTTATTCTCCTTAATAAATGCTTAAAAGTCTAACTCTTGCTAAAGCTTATAATTTATTGGCGACCACTCATTAGATATTTTAGACAGTTTAGCTAGAATTTTAGCCCTTAACAGAAGGAAGATGCTATCCATCTTCAAAGAAAGAACTGATAAATAGAAGTATGCACAGTTTGGTTTTACATGTATACACACACACATATATACCTATATACATATACAATACATTCATGCATATATATACACACACATATGCATACACACACATATATACATGAAAGTAGCCTTTTCTAGTGTGGGGTGGGGAAGGAGGGAGGGAGACAGTTTGGAATGTAAAATATAACAAAAAAATCAAATTCTCAAAATAGGAAGGTAAAAAAAAGATTGCACCCAGTTATGCTGCATTTTCTCTAAAAGAGAGGAAATCTTAGAATATGCTGGATTGAAAGCAAAAGATAAAAACTTTCAATCAAATACAACTTACCTTGAAAAAAATTATCTTATACTATAAGGAAAATGTACCTTTAAGTAAAATAGAAGACTTTCAAGCGGGTGAGGAGGGGGGAGGCATGAAACACAACTGAAAAGAAACTTTAAAAGGCAAACAAGAATTGAGTAGGACTTTTGAAATGCAAACATAGAAGTTAAGAGAATCTGAGAAGGGGGCGGCTAGATGGCGCAGTGGTTAAAGCACCGGCCCTGGATTCAGGAGTACCTGAGTTCAAATCCAGCCTCAGACACTTGACACTTACTAGCTGTGTGACCCTGGGCAAGTCACTTAACTCCCATTGCCTAAAAAAAACAAAAAACAAAACAAACAAACAAAAAAGAGAATCTGAGAAAATTAAGTACATTTGAGCATGAAGTGTTTACTTTCTAACTGGGAGAAAAGAAAAGAATCTGTCTTCAGGGGTCATCAAAGGAGTTAAGACAAACATAGGACTTAGGTATGGTTTTATTCTATGCATTTAGATTTTTTCACAAGAAAGAAAAGGGAGAGGAAAAGGAAAATACTAAGACAGGGGTCAACAAACTATGGACAGCAGGCCATATGTGGCCTGCTACTTGTTTTTGTATAGCTAGTGAGTTTGGAAAATTTTTTCAATTTTTAAATGGTTGGGAAAAAAATAAAAGGAAGAATAATAGCTTGTGACATTTGAAAATTATATGAAATTCAAGCTCCTCTGCCCTGATTAAAGACCTTATTTCTCCTATATTGATTGTTTCATTAATTTTCAGGTTAACATATCCCTATATCTTATCTGCGATTTGAAGATTCAGTATCCAGCCAGCCACCATTTTTGACCTCTGGTTGCTTGGCGCCAGCAGGAATATTTTGTTTTCCAGTATAGACTCAAAATTGGAGGGTCTCTCAAATTCAGAACTTGAGTCCTTTTTGCTTGATTTCCTAAAAGCTGTTTGATTGGGGGTCTGGTTATGCCCATGGATGACTTTGTAACAGGTCCGTTCTGACAGCCTCCCCCCCTGCCAAAAGGGGATGACTGCAGTTTGCTTTTATGGACCATATGTGGCCACTCCAACAGGTTCCGAAAGGACAGCTGCTGGATTCTGTTTTCAAATCATGTACTACATGATTGTAAGTACTTGTAAAATTAGCAGAATTCAAGCATGAACCACAACAGTGATTGCCATAGTGGGGTCTCCTTTTTTTTTTTTTTTTTTGAGTTTACTCTTGATTCTGCCAGCCCCAAAATGAAATGCCCTGAATGTGACTTTTTTGTTCCTTTTTGAATCAACTAAGCCGAGCATCTGAATCTGAACCCTCCTCCCTTCCAGGAAAAATAAAAGAGGAGATTAGGATTTTTGTCCCTCAGAAAAAGGTCTCTAATTTGAGAGAGAGAGAGAGAGAGATAGAGAGAGATAGATAGATAGAGAGAGAGAGCAATTGATCTGGCTTAAATTAATTGGTCTTTGAGGATATAGAGGACTTAATTTCTACATGCTAAATTATCTTTAGAATCTTTAGTATTATTTTTTAATGTTTTCTGCTCATGTTACCTCAACTTGCCAAGGTCAGGGTGTCCCTGTGTTTCATTCCAAGGCCTAGTTTCTGGGTTATCAATTAAAATTTCTATAAGTTGCCTCTAAGTTTTTGTTATAGTTAAGGTCTCTATGACCTGCCTCTTTATGTTTTTGTTATGAGTGGTGATTAAAGTGGGTAACAAGAACCTAGGCCCTGACTTTTTCCTCAAGTTTTAAGTTATCCATTAATCCCTTTCAGAGCTGGGGTCTGTAAGTTATAGCCCCTCTTGGAGATCAGATCTAAATTAGAACTCAGGTCTTAGGTTTTTCTGTTAACCCCTTTTTTGCCTCCTACATCATTCTCCCCTTTTCATATACCCCTGGAAAAGGGATGATGATCATTTCTTCTGTATCTCCTTCCTGCTGAATGGGGGCAAAGTAGGGGCCCACATGGGGTCTGTGAGCTGAGGAAGATTTAGGAGCTAGAGTTACAAATGCAAGAACCACAACACAAAACACAAATGATTAGCAAACAGACCAACTGACAACAGGGACCCTAATATATAATAAATCTAAGAGTTCCATAAAAAACTGGATGAAGCAAACAGTTGTGAACAGTTTCAGCCATTCAGGTAATCTCTGTATGAAGAGCTCAACCCTCATGAGGTGTTCTGAATCATATAGACTCCGCCTCAGTCCAAGACTACATTTGCCAGAGAGTTTGAGAATTCTTCCAATTCTTGTAACCCTAAAGCAATGGAATTAGAAACTTATTCTATTACCAATGTTAAATTTGTAAGCATAACTTCATGTTCAAGTTACCCAACAAAAGGAATAGTGAGGGCAGCAGTTTTCCAGACCCCCCCTAAGAAAATTATCCCAGATTCCTCTTCTGACTCTAGTATGAGAAGAGGGAGTAGCATTCTTACTCTGGAATCCAAATAGCCCAAGGCAACTTATGGGTTTAAGCAAATGGTAACACTAAGGATTTATAATCTCCTCTTTGGTATAGGAAGGGGAGATATCTTGGGGCACAGTAGGGTGCAAGGGAACCAGGGCTAGGGTGAACAGGCGAATGGACCTGGCAACTAATCTAGCAGCAAAGTCTGCCCTGTGATTCCCTTGTACTATGGAGTTGATAGCTTGGTGCCCTTGGCAGTACATAACAGAGATCTGACTGGGCAGATTTATGGCAAAACCTGAAATGCATAACTATGTTTCCTGGTTACCATCCTCCCTCTCATCAGAATGGGGAGAGGTTTCACTTTCTTCTAAACCAAAAAGATACTCAATTAATTTAATTTAACCATTTCCTCTATGTCTTAGAGGAAAAAAACAAATGTAACTATTTTTGTTAAAACCATCAATTGCTTTGTTTCCTCTAATTTTAACACACATACAGCAATTTAAAAGTAACTTTAAAACTTTAACAGTATTTTTCACAGACCTTGAAATTGCAGGTGAGCACTCACAGTGGCAGTGCACCTTAAATATACTCCCCGAGACAATAAGCAGCTGCAAACGGCAAGCAAACAAACAACTATAAGATATCCAAAAAGGATTAACAGAAAAACCTAAGACCCAAGCTCTAATTTAGATCTGAGCTCTAAAAGGGCTTCAGACCCCAGTTAATGGCTAACTTAAGATTTGAGTCTTCATTAATACAAGCCAAGGCCTAGGTTCTCATTACCTACATTAATCAGCACTCATAGCAAGAACATAAAGAGGCAGGTCATAGAGACCTTAACTTTTACAATGATACACAGACAGGACATAGAAATTCTAACTGATAAATGAAAATATTTTGAAACTAGGCATGGGAATGAAAAGGTGACATGTGCAGAAAAGGCCAAATTTGTCCCCAGATTCACCTTATGATGTGTAAACCCCCAAAACACACCTCCACAGAAAAAGGTACCCACCTTGGGGGTTGGGTTAAGCCTCAGGAGCTCCAAATTAGGATAGGACCTCCCATGTACCTCCCTAAGGTGGAGATTATTATAATGAGACTGATAATCACTTTATCCATACTATAACTATAACTGTCTTTTCTTTCCCTATTCAAGAGATACCTCCATGGTGCTCTTCCTGTGGTCACTCACATTATTTCAATAGAACTTGGGAAATTGAGTCATTGAGTCTTGTAATTCTTTTGGGATGACTCACTATCAATTTGACCCTAAATCCATCCCACATCAATTATAGAATCCTATTTGTGTTAAAATGTTCTCTGTGTATGTAATAACTTGTATTTTTACATATTTGATTCAGTTCTCTATATTTTGAGAAATGAGGCCTTTGTCAGATATTCTTGTTTCAAAAAGTCCCAGTTTTACCCAGAAAAACTAAGCACAATCTTTCAGAGGAAAAATTGAATTTTAATTAAAAAGAGGACTTTCCATCATTTGTGATGAAAAGACCTGAACTGAATAGAAAATTTGACTTTCAAATACAAGACCCTGGAGAAACATAAAAAGGTAAACAGGAAAAAAGACTTCATGAGGGATATTAAAAGATCAAACTGTGTACATTCCTACATGGGAAGATAATACTTGGAACTATCTCACTAAGGAATTCACAGAAGACACAGGTCTGAACTGAATATGAAGGGATGATATCTGTAAAGCATTTATGTTTTGTTCTTTGTGGGGCAGACAGGGTGGGGTGTCTTATGTCAGGGGCCGGATTTGGGCTTGGGACCTCCAGGGTCCAGGGCTGGTGCTTTGTCCACTGTGCGACCTAACTAACCCATGATGACATATTTAAAATAGGGTTGAGGTGTAGGAGGAATAGACTGAGGGAGGGGAAAGGGGAGAGATGTTCTGGAGAGAGGTAGTTCACATGAAGGAAACAAGAAAAAAGCTTATGGAGGGGAGGGGAAGAGGGGGAAGGAGTTGGGGAGTGAATGAACCTTAATATCATCAGAATTGGCTCAAAGAAGGACTAACATACATACTCAAGTAGGTATAGTATTATATTTTTGCCCTGAGGGGGAGAAGGAGATAATGAGGGGAGAGGGGAAGGAGGGAAGGGCAGATTGGGAGAGAGAGCAGTAAAAGACAAAACACTTTTTTTTTTTTTTAGTGAGGCAATTGGGGTTAAGTTACTTGCCCAGGGTCACACAGCTAGTAAGTGTTAAGTGTCTGAGGCCGGATTTGAACTCAGGTACTCCTGACTCCAGGGCCGGTGCTCTATCCACTGCGCCACCTAGCTGCCCCTGCACCACCTAGCTGCCCCAAAACACTTTTGAGGAAGGTGAAGATGTTCTGCATTACTGCACAAGTATGACATATTGAATTGCTTGATTTCATAGGGAGGGTTGAAGAGGGATGGAGGAAGAAACATTTAGAACACAGAATTAGCTCATAGACCTTAATCACATCAGAGTGGGCTCAAGGAAGGAATAACATTCACATCCAATTGGGAGGAGCAATCTATTTAACCCTACAGGAAAGTAGGAGGAGAAGAGGATAAGGAAGGAAGGGTGAAAAAGGGAGTGCAGAGTGGGGGAAGGGTCAGTCAGAAGTAACACACTTTTGAGGAGGAATAGGTTAAAAGATAGAAAATAGGGGCAGCTAGGTGGCGCAGTGGATAGAGCACCGGCCCTGGAGTCAGGAGTACCTGAGTTCAAATCCGGCCTCAGACACTTAACACTTACTAGTTGTGTGACCCTGGGCAAGTCACTTAACCCCAATTGCCTCACTAAAAAAAAAAAAAAAGAAGAAGAAGAGAGAAAATAGAATAAATATCATGGGAAGGGAATAGGATGGAGGGAAATAGTTATGATGATTGATTATAATGGCAAAACATATGGAACCTACTTTTCTGGGCTATTATGAAGAATATTCTCTGTCAAGTTTAAGGTACTATATACAGGTTATGATGAACAGGATACTATCAGAAAAACCTGGAAAGACCTCCATGAACTGAAGCAGAGTGAAATGTACTGTATACAAAATAACAGCAATAGTGTAAGATGATCTGCTGGAAAGCATGTGGTTATTTTCAGCAAGGCAATGATCCAATATAAGCCTGAAAGACTTGTGAAAATTGCAACCCATCTACAGAGAAAGAACTGACAGTATCTGAAAACAGACGGAAACACATTTTTTTCCTCTTTGACAATTCCTTAATCTGAAGTTTTGGGTTTTTTTTTTGACTGTTTTCTCTTACAACCTAGCTAATGTGGGAATGTTTTCCATGACTAGTCATGTATATCTTATTTTGAATTGCTTGAGTTCTTGTGGGTGGGGGGTGGGAAGGGAGGGAGGAAGAGAAGTTGGAACACAAAGTTTTTAAAAATTGATGTTAAAATTTGTTTTTATATATATTTTGGAAAATAAAATTCTATTCAAGGAAAAAATTCCCAGTTTTCTGCTTCCCTTATAATTTTAGTTACATTAGTTTTGTTTGTGCAAGAAGTTTTTAATTTTATATAATCAAAATGATCTATTTTGCATTTTGTATTGCTCTATCTTCTTTTGTCCTAAATTCTTCCTCTGTCCATAATTCTGACAGATAAACTATTCCATGCTCTTTTAATTTTCTTATGGTCTCATCCTTTATGTGTAACTCATGTACCCATTTGGACCTTATTTTAGGATATGGGATGAGATATTGGTCTATACCTAGTTTCTGCCATAGTGTTTTCCAGTTTTCCCAGCAGTTTTTGTCAAATAGTGAGTTGTTCCAAAAGCTTGCATTTTCTTAAACTAGATTACTATAGTCATTTACTATAGTGCAATTTGTACTTATCCTATTCCACTGATCTACCTCTCTATTTCTTAGCTAGTACCAGACTGGTTAGATAATTACTGCTTTATGCTGCAATTTGAGATCTGGTAGTGCTAGACCACCTTCTTTCACATTTTTTTCATTGATTCCTTTGATATCCTTAATCTTTTGTTCTTCCAGATTAATTTTGTTATTATTTTTTCTAGATATGTAAAATATTTTTGATAGTTTGATTGGTATAGCACTAAATCGATTAAAAAAAAAACCAGGTAGGATTGTCATTTTGATTATATTGACTCGGCCTGCCCATAAGCAATTGATATTTTCCCAGTTGTTTAGATCTCACTTTATTTGTCTTCTTTTTTGGGGGGGAGGCAATGAGGGTTAAATGACTTGCCCAGGGTCACACAGCTAGTAAGTATTACGTGTCTGAGACCAGATTTGAACTCGGGTCCTCCTGAATCCAGGGCCAGTGCCTTATCCACTGCGCCACCTAGCTGCCCCCAATCCCACTTTATTTGTATGAAAAGTATTTTATAGTTGTGGTCATATAGTTCCTGAGTTTGTCTTGGCAGGAAGACTCCCAAATACTTATATTTTTGAAAAGACTTTTCAGAGATGAAATACATAAAATCTCATTATAGATCATTTTTAACACAGGACAATTTGCAATCAACTTTTATAATAGAGAGTAATAGTTTTGAATTGCAATTGAGAAATATTATCCACCCAAAATAGTTCTATTCTTCTCATTAGCATATTTATATTAGAAAAAATCCTAAATGTTATTATATTTGATTTTCATCAATAAAAATTTTGTGAAAATTTGTTTTCTCTCATTATATAAGTACCTATGTTATATGTTCAATTTTGACCCTTTGATGCAAAACGTAAAAGATTTACTATTTGGCCCTTTACAGAAAATGTTTGACAACTTCAAGGGTTATAGATACACTACCGTACTAAGCAATAGAAAGAATCAGCAGTAAACTTCCCCATTCACTCTAGATATCCATAGGAGACACTATTGTTGTCCTGCCCAGACTACACACCTGATTGCATGCTACAAGAGACTGGTGGGAGTACGTTCAGAAATAAGAGTGCAACGACCTGAGATGGTCTGTTAGTTGGAACCATGAGTTACCCTTCCATTCATATGCATTCATATTCCCTTTGTGTGACTCTTCAAAACTGGGTCATGTGAGTAATAAGATGTTGGACTAGACATTTTCTCTGGTCCCCACGACTTCATAAACCTCTCCAAAATAGAAGGTATGTGCCAAATATTAAGCTACTTCAGCTGTCCCCATGGTCTAGTATGTCCCAGAATACAAAAGAAGGTTAAAAAAATATTGTGGGGGACAGCTAGGTGGCACAGTAGATAAAGCACCGGCCCTGGATTCAGGAGGACCTGAGTTCATATCCAACCTCAGACATTTGACACTTACTAGGTATGTGACCCTGGGCAAATCACTTAACCCTCATTGCCCCACCAAAAAACAAAACAAAACATTGTGAACTGATTCCTACCTAAGCTTACTTCTCTCTCATTTCCCATGAAACTGGTAGGGAGGCTACACTATTTACCGTAAAGACCCCAGACACAAGAAACCCACCCACACATTCCAGGCACTTCTCCCTCTTTTCAATGCTGTGGAGATGCTAGTTCCAGGCTACCGTGGCAATTCTTAGAGAGCACAAACCTGCTGGGGGCTGTGGCAGTCAACCAGTGCCATGGTTGACTGCCACACCATAGCACCTTCAATAAAAGTGTGTAATCTTCTAGTGCTGGGTTGGAGAGCTGAGAAACAGAAGGAAGGGGGTGGGGCACTGAACTGAACACTATGTGTATGGGTGGGTAGGTGGGGGTAGGTGGGGGAAGGTTGTGTAGCACTTCACTAAATCTGAGGGAAACAGCTCAGTATCTATCTGGACCCAGTTCTATTGACCCAAAAGGCATTTGTGTTAGAGACCAAGGCTGATGAACCATGGATTTCCCAGAGTGCGAGGGGGCTGGGATACTTTGAGATTCAGTCCTCAAGGAAGTGACTATCAAAGGGGAGAAAGTCAGTAAGTGAGCAATAAAGCTTTTGCTTTATAAGGAGAAAAGACTGAAATTACCAAACATCTCAAGGAAAAGAAGACTCAAAGACCTAGAAGATAAGCAAATTAAATCAACAGGGAGAACATTAACAACAGAAACAAATATGGCCTCCAGATCACATAAGTGAGTTCCGAATAAATAGATATTTCAGAATGAAGGAAAATGATCTGACATTTGATGAGACAGAGGACCCTGTGGAATGTGAGAACATGGAACTAAAACACATTGTTCCTGGGTGTCCAAAAAGATAAAAGAATTATAAGAACAGAATTTATGGCATAAGTAGGAAACATAATGGGCAGAGTAGAAAAAATATGCTGGAATCTACAATGGAAATCCTCACCAAAGAAACAAAAGAACAATAGATTGGAAATGCAAATATATAGAAATGAAAAATAATATAGAAGAAGAGGAATAAAAACAAATAAAACATGAAAAGAAAATATACTCAATGTGGAAGCAAAACATACTGATCTCAAAGACAGGATTGGTATAGGCAACCTAAAGATCATGGCGTTCTCTGGAGAATATCACAAGACAAAACACCTGAACACCATAAGGTATAAGAAGTAACAGTGAAAAGGCAGATGGGAGATCATGGGCAGAACCTAGTGGCATTCTGCCTACAGGTGAATGTTTCTTTTGTGAATGTTTCTCCCATTACAACATGAGAGGGGGAAACAGAGCATGAGGATGGAGAGGAGTGAATGATGTGCTAGGGTAAAATCAAGGGCTAGCAATGATGAGAAGAAGGTAGCCTTTGTGGTTTCAGAAAGAGAAAGATTACAGTAAAGTGGGCAAGGAGGAAAGGGGTAAGATTGAAAAGGGGAGGAAAGAAAGGAAGCCTTACTTTGAGAAATGATGGTAGGTTAGCCATTTTACCCACCAGTTCTTTTTTTTCCCCTTGGCAGGGCCATGAGGAAAAAAGTGACTTTCCCAGGGTCACACAGCTAGTAAGTGTCAACTGTCTGAGGCCAGATTTGAACTCAGGTCCTCCTGAATCCAGGGCTGGTGCTTTATCCACTGCACCACCTACCTGCTCCAGAGCCTTACTTTGGAAGTGAGAGGGAGTTCCACTGATGAATGCTTCTCTGGGTGAGGTGAAATGAGAATTTTACACTGAATAAGGCCTGGGAGATTTGGTGCCTGAAAAATCTACTTGTCATGAGAAAAAGCAGTGGGGGTGGGGGTGTGTGTGAAGAGCAGTAAGGGGAATTGAAACACCCAGAGGATAATTAGAGCCTGGAGGAGTGGGAAAGCATGGACACAGGGAAGAGATTTCCAGGCAAATATAGGGGAAAATGTGACAAGAAAGTATACAGATATGCTTTGGTCATATCATGTGTTGGGGGGAACAATTTCCCACAGTGGAAAAGTGTCCTTATGGCATTGTGGAAAGAATGCTGGGTCTGGAGTCAGGAAGACCTGAGTTCAAATCTGGCCTTAAATACTAGCTGTGTGACCCTGGACAAGTCCATTAACTCTGTTTGCCTCAGTTTCCTCATCTGTAAAATGAGTTGGACAAAGAAATGGCAAACCACTTCATTATCTTTACCAAGAAAACCACAAATGGGGCCATGAAGAGTTAACCACCACTGAAACGACTGAGTAGCAGCAATACACTGACACCTGCAATAATAATAGGCATTGCTCTGAAAGTGGGGTGCAATGAAAAAGGGGAATCCATGGGAGTAAGCCCTATAACGATGTGGCAGAAAGTGCCTAGAGGACAATATCTATAATGGATACCTTGGAAGTTTTGATTATATGAAGAACACAGAGAAAAGAGAGATTCCAGGTGATTACAGGGGTCATGAATGAGAAAATGAGGGTATAGAATAACAGAAAGATAAGATGCATAATGAAGAGAGTGAAAGAAATCTTTTTTGGGAAAAGATACAAAAAATGAAATATAAAGCCACTAATGAACAGGACAAGCTGAAGAGGAGAGGAAGGGGAAATCTATCTGACTGAGAAGAAAAATGAAGGGGAAGAAATCTATAATTCAATAAAAGCAGGAGAGATTAACTAATAAATAAAAACCTAAAGGAAAGGGGTAACAAATGAGAAGAAACAGGATAAAAGAAAGAGAACCAATGGGAACAAGACCACCTTAAAAAATAGAGTAAAGTGGGGCAGCTAGGTGGTGCAGTGGATAGAGCACTGGCCCTGGATTCAGGAGGACCTTAGTTCAAATCCAGCCTCAGACACTTGACACTAACTAGCTGGGTGACCCTGGGCAAGTCACTTAACCCCAACTGCCTCACCAAAAAAACCCAAAAAACCAAACAAAAAAAATAAAGTAATTTAAGGAATACAATATTATGTTTATAGCAGAAGAGATAGAAATTATAACTTGAAAAAACACTTTAGAAATAGATGAAGGAAAATATAAATTTAACTCATAGCTAAATGTAGATGGATTGAAAATCCAATAAAATGAAAAAGTGACAGATTAAATTTAAAAAGATAATCCTGCAATTTGTTGCTTATAAGAAACACATTTAAGAAAAACAAAGACATACACAAAATAAAACTGATGGGATAGAAAAAAATATTTTGCATTAACTGAATCCCAAAAATGCAGGACCTTGCTATCAGAAAAAGCAAAAACAAACATTAAAAATTAAAAGGGACAAATACAGAAACTATATTAACCTGATTAAACCATATGAAACCAATATCAGTTATAAATTTATGCACTCCAAATGCTTTAGCATCCAAATTCATAAAGAAATCACTGTATGTGCTTTAGGAAGACATAGACAGTAACATGATAGTGATAGGAGAATCTAATATCCTTCTATTGGTTTTTAATAACTGTAACAGAAAGGGAGCAAAAAAGAAACAATGGAACTGAATGATTTTCTTGAGAAATTAGAGTTAAAGAACTCCTAAAGTATTCTAAATGAACAGGAAAAGAATGCACACACATACACACAAACACACACAGGCACTTTTTTCTGTAGCACATGGAACTTTGATAAAAATTGACCATGCACTAGGACAAAAAGATATAGCAAAGGAATATAAAAACAGAAACTGTCAATACATTCTTTCCAGAGCAAATTCAATAACAATAAAAATTAGTTAAGAGATCACAAACAAAATACAAATGGAGAGTTAACAATGTAATCCTAAGTAATAAGTGGGTTAAAGAACAAGTCATAGAAACAATAATGACATAAAAGTATAATTAGGAAACAACATATGAAATTTCTGGGATGCAGCTAAAGCAAGTCAGGGGAGGGGATGGAATTCTTACAATCATATATTAACAAAATAGAAAAAGAGAAGATTAATGAACTAACTATATATTTTTAAAACTTAGAAAACCAACAAGCAAAACTAAACAGCATAAAAGAGGAGACATCACAATTAAATGGAAAATAGATAAATTGGAAACAAAACTCAGAAATTATGAAACTAAAAGTTGTTTTTTAGAAAAGACTAAGAAAATTGATCAATTCAGCTAATCTGATGAAAAAGAAAGCAGAAAATCAAATCAATTAAAGAACAAATGAATAAGGTGAAGTCAAAGCAAAACTTGAAGAAATAAAGGGAATAAGCAGAATATATTATGCAGTTATATGCTAACAGAACTGAGAAACCAAAAGAGGAATAGCTTCAAAATATAAAATACCCAAATTATCAGAACACCAGATAGATATTTTTAATAATTTAATCTCAGAAATAGAAATACATCTGGTTGTAAAGGAACTACCAAAGAGAAAAATAAACTCCTGGACCTGATGCATTCACAGAAAAAAATGATCAAACTTCTATGTAACAGTTATTACGCATACTCCATAAACTATTCTCAAAAATGGAAAAAAGCTTATTAGAATCCTTTTGTGAGACAAATAGAGTACTAATACCTAAACCAGGAAAAGATAAAACATGGAATGAAAACTATAGTTCAATATCATTGGTGAACAGTGACTCAAAAATTTAAAATAAAATCCTATCAAACATTATAGCAATTTATGTAAGAAATCATTCATATAATCAAGTGGGATTTATACCACCAATGCAAGGATGATTCAACATTAGGAAAACAATCAACATATTTATTTATATTAAGAAGCAAAACCTGGGGCAACTAGGTGGTACAGTGGATAGAGTGCTGGTCCTGGAGTGAGGAAGACTCAAAATCTAGCCTCAGATACTTACTAGCTTTGTGACTATCACTAACACCTGTTGTTTGACTTAGTTTTCTTGTCTGTAAAATGAGCTGGAGAAGGAAATGGCAAACTACTCCAGTACCTTTGTCAAGAAAACTCCAAATGGGGTCACAAAGAGTAAGACATGTGCAGTAACTACAGAAATGTAAAGGGAAAGAATAATGACACATGAAAAATCAAAAGTAAACGTAAGAAAATTATAAAGATCAAGTGAGACTCAACTGAAGAAATATGAGAAGACACCCCCAACCTTCCCTCTTGGTAGAGGTGGGAGGTCCACATGTGTTAAGCATTGCACAGGTTTTTGGACTTTCCAAATTTATTGATCAGTTATGCTGACATTTCCCCCCTTCTAAAAAATACCATTTGTCATATGGATATGGATACATGGTATCCTATGATAATGTAAGAAACAGAAAGTATTAATAAAAAATGTATTTTTTTTAAAACCAGCAGCAATAGCAACAACAAATAGTATTTGTATAGTGTTTTGAAGTTTCTAAAACACTTTATACCAATTAGAATTATCACTTTCCTTGCCATCAGACTTCCCCTTAAAGGGACCAATACACAGATTTTGAAAAGCTCAAGACAATGTCTTTTCAATTAGCATAACATGAACAGAGAACAGGTGATTGTAAGCACACAGTAGCCCCATCTTGGCCCAGGGAATCAATGAGAAAACTGGTAACACTCTCACATCCCTACAATCCTCAGCCAGTAAGGACTGGGAGAAACAAGAACCTTTCAGATAAGTCTTCATGAGGATCTTGTGAGGGTCAGAATGTTCATGTTGCCCAGAGACCAAGAAGAACAAAGAAAAGGGAAACTCACGTGTTTGTCCATTGACAGATACTGTAAAAGGGAGAAAAAAAAAGTTTTACAAAGTAAAGATTCTCTTGTTTTTTAGTGTTTAGCCTTCTAAGAATATCCTTGCTGGGATAAATATCTCATATTAGGGTCACAGGTCTAGCACTCACTCACATTGAGTATGGTTAAAGAAAGGTCAGTAAGTCAGTGGGGGCTCATAGATAATTTTGATTGAGTAAACTCTTTGATTGAAGTATATTCCAAGCTCACAGTGGATAGAGCGCTAGGCCTAGAGTCAGGAAGACCTGACTTCAAATATGGCCTCAGACTTACTGGCTGTGTGACACTGAAGAAGGTGCCCAAAAATCTTTTTGCCTCAGTTTCCTTGATTATAAAATGGGGGTGATACCAACACCTATCTCTTATGGTTGTTGTGAGAATCAAATGAGATAACACTTGTAAAAATTTTTCTTAGCGTAATGCCTGGCACATAACAGATGCTATGTAAATGCTTGTTCCCCTTCCTTTAGACAACCAGTGGCACCATCATTTATTTTTTTTTTTAATTCAGGGTTAAAATACCAATGGTTTTCAGAGGGTAACAATAACCAGCACAGCACTGATTCAGCATTTCTGCCTAAGCAATATGTTAAGATCACCTGGTTGAACACTTGAGGCAGGAGACTTCCTCAATAAAAATAAATAAGTAAGTAACTGTCAGTGCTACTTGATGGTTAAATAAGAAAAACCCCTTTTGTTGGGCTTATAGAGTTTGCTATTAAATTCAAAAGGAGACATGCATGCATACCAAACAAAAGGCACTGACTCCAGTTTCTTTTGAAACATTGAAGTTGCTTATTTCTACTTGTTTTCCAGGTACCCTGAGTATGCTCAGTCTCTGTGCTTCCTACCTTGCTGTGCCCTGGTAAAGCTGAATAGTAGAAAGGTGTAGCATCTAATCTCCCTAAGGAGACTCTCTGCTTGTCCCAGGCTGCCCAGGTCTTTCAGAAAGACGTGCTATCAGAGAACCTCTGGGCTGCTCCACCCATGATGCACCATACTCACCAAGAATCAATAGTGATGTCCAAAGAAGCATGAGGATCAGATTCAAGGTAAATGAATGGGAAGAGACCTTCCCTCAGCAATAGATCAGCCCAGATCTCAGAAACAGAATGAAACCATAGTGGTACCAAGTGACTTTTCAAAATAAAGCTGGTAGAATGAGCAAAAGGGAAGTGAGAAATAGCACTTTTTAATCACAAACCAGCCTTTCCTGTTCTGCAAACATTGAGAAACTCAAAACAGTTCCTTACAGAATTGCTTAAGCACATCCCACCATTTTGACCTGTGATGATTCTGAGCTCTCAGCTTTCACACTTCAACAGAATAGTTCTCTCTACTACCTGCTTCGCAGAGGAAACTGTCTCTGACTTCAGAGAATTCTCAGGTTCCTGTCATCTGCTTCACATCTTTCAAGGGGCATCCCTTTCACTACTTCAAGGCTCACTTTCAGTTGACCATGCAGTCATATTTATAGATAACCCATCCAAACACTATCAATCATGTGTGCCATAATCTAGTGAACATCTAAGTCTAAATGCAGTCCAAAGATTGGTCAGTCATCTGTATCATCACTGCCACAGTTATTTTTCATCCAAAAACTTATTTAAGTTCTAATATTTTGTGCCAAATGACTGTTATACGAGAAGATTCAGACAGATTTAGTCCTCCACTGGAAACATTGTCTTTCATTGACAATGATACACATGGAAAGGAGATATGGGTAGGGACCCCCTAGAAACATTTAAGTATATAGAAATAGATAATACATGGTATTAATTTCACACACATGTTAGGGTAAGGGTATATTTGGATGGGGACACAGAAGGGGCACATGCAGGGAATTCTATGGTCAGACAAAGCAGAGTGATCTGGGAGCTTTTCTCTGAGTTATACAAGGGGACTTCCTAAAGGAGGCAAGATTTCAGGAGCCGTATGGATGAACAGAAGGAAATGGCTCAACAGGCCAGAGAATGTTCCCAACATGCCAGAGAATGTTCCCAACATAGATACTTAGAATAAGAAGGAGAACAAACTAAGAAACGAACTTATAAAATATTTTTTGCATTTCCCCCACACTGCCTTGCATCCTTCAAAACTGTCAATTGTTTGCTGAGTGAATGAGAAGCCTGAGTCATTCTAAACTATGGCTTCTCCTTTGTGCTTTCATGTTGATGTTGTGGTAAAATGTCAATGTATTGTTTGAATCAAGTCCTGCATGGCTGAGAGACTAGATTTATTGCTTAGAGACCAGATTTGTTTAGTGCTTAATTCAGGATGTCTCTCCCCGCCCCCCCCCAACCCCAACCAAAACAAAACCCTTCCAGAAGGAATGAGTTTGAGTCCTGAATCTTCCAAGAGCAAGTTGTATCACCTTGGGTTACTTAAAAATTTTAAAGTATACAATAAATTTAACCTGTTGTTCTCAAATCTCTTCTGCTTCTCTGTGTCTCTTTCTGGCTTTCTTTTTTATCTTCTTTTGCCCTAAAACAATATCCTCTTCTAACATTTCCTCTTTCTTTTGAAGGCATCACCATTCTTCTAATCTCTTAGATTCATAAATTTGACATTTTCTGTACTTCTCACTCTCCCCTGCCCCAGACACATAATCAGTTGCAAAATCTTGCTGTGTATACTTTCACAACATCTGTCACATCTGACCTCCTCTCTCCATTAACACAGCTACCATCTCAGTCTTAGGCTTTCACTACCTCTGTTGTTGTTTAAGTCATGTCTGACTCTCCATGATTCTAATTGGGGTTTTCTTGACAAAGAGATTGGAGTGGTTTGTCATTTCCTTCTCCAGCTCATTTCACAGAGGAAGAAACTGCAACAAATAGGATTAAGTGGCTTGCCTAGGGTCCCATAGCTAGTAAATATCTAAGGCCAGATTAGAACTCAGGAAGGTGAATCTTCTTTTTTTCCAGATGCATTGGATATTATTTCCTCTCCTATACTCTCCTAATGATTTATCTATCCCCCCACCACGCACAAAGTTCTTAGTTTCATTTATTAATTCAATGTGTTTTTCTTTAATTCTTATTAATTTTTTCCTTAATTTTAAGGATTTCTATTTTGGTGTTTAATTGGATTTTAAAATCTATTGGTTTTCTAGGTTTGTTATTTGAAAATTTGTTGTTATGTTCCTTTTCTCTTTTTGTCGGAGAAAGTGTTTTCTAAGCACTGCTTAACTTACCTCTAAAACCTTTGTAATTTTGTTTCATTATTGTCATTTTTTATGATGATGATATATTATTTCTATAACTTGTTTTTGGACTCATCCATTCTTTAAAATTAAGTTATTTAAGTCTCCATTTAACTTTTAAACTTTTTTCAGTGGCCTTTATTGAATATAATTTTATTTCATTGTTATTAGCAAGAGTGTGATTAAAATTCCTGCTTTTCTGCATTTGTTTAAGAGGTTTTTATGCCCTAATACATGGTCAATTTTTTTGTAAAGGTGACATGTACATCTAAGATCTATTATTTCCTTTTTTTAAAAGAAAATTCTTTTAAAAAGTGATAATACTTTGGAAAACTAGTAATCATTTACATCAATTAAACTCAGGGGACAAATGTCAAATTAAGAAAATGCCATGATTAAAAACAAGATTTTTGACATTTTCTAGCACTTTAAAAAGCACACATATGACACAGAAATAGCAACATTGTGTGATGAACAATGGGGATAAAGTTGGCTCTTCTCAGCAGTGCAATGATCCAAAACAATTTCAAAAAACTCATGGTAGAAAATGTTCTCATGGATAAAGCACCGGCCCTGGATTCAGGAGTACCTGAGTTCAAATCCAGCCTCAGACACTTGACACTTACTAGCTGTGTGACCCTGGGCAAGTCACTTAACCCCCACTGCCCTGCAAAAAAAGACCAAACAAACAAACAACAACAAAAAAAAAAACAAGAAAAAAAAAGAAAATTTTCTTAACATCCAGAAAAAAAGAACTGTGGATTATGAATGCAGATTGAACCATACTGTTTCTACTTTTGTATTGTTTTTTCCCCCTCTTTTCTGAGGTTTTCCCCTTGTGCTCTGATTCTTCTTTCACAAGATGACTAATGCAGAAATATGTTTAATGTGATTGCACATATATAACCTATATCAGATTGCTTTCCATCTTGGGGAGGAGGAAGGGAAGGGAGGGTGGGAGAAAAATGAGTGACTAAACATCCTATAAAAACAAATGTTGAAAACTATCCTTATATGTAACTGCAAAATAATAAAATAATTTTATTTATTTAAAAAAGTGCACATATACAAAAAAGTTGGAATGAAAGAATATCAAGCAAAAGTTCTTATACCATAACATACATGACTCTCCTTCAATAAGGGCTCCTGTAACAAGATTTGGGTTATTTCTTTGCTCCTCTTGGACAATTCAAGAATCAACTCCCTCGTCTAGGCCCATGAAGACATAATTTAAAACAAGAGAGCCTCCATGCTGCCAATTTCACTCTGTTACTGGACAAAGATTTCAAAGAACTGGCAAATGATGGTGACAGCCAGGAGGATTCCCGTTCCAGATCCAATAACTCTGAGGAAATCTGCCAAGACTGAGAGGGCCCCAATTCATAGTCCACCAAGAGCAGCAGCTGTGGGAATGTATCTATTTAGTTCATGGACCATGGAAGTTTCCCTGTGACCCCCTCACCACCATCTGCTGTTCTTTTAGCCTGACACTTCAATCCATGTTTTGGAAAAGAATGAGCATGAACCCAGCATGAAAATACTATGTATGTAACTACATGTACAGAGTCTTCTAACATCAAACCAAAGGATTCTGGGGGTGATAGGTAATAGCAAAGGCCACCAACTGGATAAGCATGAGCTGGATCCCCAGAAGAAGTATCAGACCAGGTACCCAATAGGCTAACCCATAAGTTGCTACTGAATCAAGCAGACAACATTTGGGAAATGACATACAGATTAGATACTAGAACAGACTGAAGTATGATGGGAATGTTGGAAGTGTAGAAAAGTTTGATGGGATAGGTGTTGTACTGACCATGGTAATATGCTGATTTGATAGACAGGTCAACTTTGAAGCCCTGAAAATAGAAAACAACTGCAAACACAAAGATGGTGGTGATCAGATTCATGATTTTGGGGGTGGGTTTGGCAGTAGAAAGCTTCTCGATGGGCCCGAACTTTATCTGTTCGTGTCGCCATCAGATGGAACAATGCAATGATGGCACCTTCAAATTCCATGCCTTGGCCAGTGTTAACAGTGGTGGGACTGAATGCTTTCCACAAAATGGTCTCATAAATGTTGGTAGCAATGAAGAGAGAAATACCAGAACCAAGACCATAACCTTTCTGCAGGAGCTCATCCAAAAGCAGGAAAATTGCTATTGTTTGTTTTATTTAAACTGAAGCATAACAAATTTTACTCTAGCCCTTTATTTTGATTCTCTGTAAATCTTTATTTGGAGATGCTTATAAAAATCTTTATTTTAAAATATTCTTGTAAAAAACATAGCATTGCAGTCTCCTTTCCAATTCATTTTGCTCTCCTCTTCAATTTTATGGACAAATTTATCCAATTAATTTTCACAAATATGATAATTAATTGCAGTTACCTTCTTCCCATTATTTTATTTTCCTCCTCTCTTTGTTCCCCATCTTATTAATAGGAGTTTCTGGAGGACAGGCACTCTTTCATATATCCTTGTACCTGTAAAAAATTAATTGTTATTTGAGGTTATTATGATCCCATCTTTTGGCTAGAATTAAACAACAACAACAACAACAAAAAAAACCTCGGTGTGTGCTCGCCTGGGGCTCCACAAACAGCACGGTGCTCCACCCACTGGTTGTAGCCATTGCCATGGCACTGGCATCTCATGTCATCACTACTCGCTGACACCTACATGGGCCTGGCAAAATTGTAATGATTGGAAGCCCAGTGAGGGCAGTCATGTGACTGTCAGAGTGGCCAGCCAATTGGCTGGGAGCTGTGTGTGGTTAGCCTGGGGTCTGCTGAGAAGACAGGAGTGTTTTTGCCATTCTAGCTGGAAGGCAACAGGATGCTGCTTCATGTTCTTAGCTGATTCCTGGGTGGTGGTGTTCAGGTTGCATAATTTCCCTTTCCCCATTTTATTTCCTTTCCCTTAATCCTACTGATTCTGTTTATGTTTTTTTAAGTTTGTTTTTGTTAAATAAATCCTGCTCTGTTTTGAGGGAGACTGTCAGTCACCTTTCTTGCCCCAATATTGCGGTGAGCCACCTAGCTAAAACTCCTCAATTAAAAATTGGGCCCTACATACCATTCACCACATGCATAGTGCCTATTGTAATAGTGGCTATCCTGAACCATAAAGCAGTCATTCAATAAATATTAATTGAATAATGAAGTGTTTGAGTGGATGTTTAAATGGAAAAAATATTCCTAAAAGGTGTTTAATTAAGTTTGAAAGAAAGAGGGAGATGTACTTTGAATGACAAGAGTTGGAAGGGTGCTCCAGAACACACCACCTGTAATGTGTGCAAAGAGGAAATGAGAGGATGAGGGAAGGGAGCCAAAGAGGGGAAGGCTGAACAGTTGTCTTCTTCTCTTTCTTCTTGTCCTTTTCCTTCATTGCTAGGATCATCATAAGTTTCCAGAAGAGGGTTACAAAATCCAGGAAGAGGTCAACACAGTGCCATATGTAATCCTTATCTATATTCTCGGCTTTTTAAATTATAAGTTGAGTATCAAAAAAGGACACAGACATACATGACCACCAGTTCCACATACAGATTAGACTGGAAGAGCCAAAAAGATCCAAAGAAGAGGTTCCCAAGGGAGAAAAACAGCATCAGGCTCATGGCCAACATCAAGATACCTCCTAGGAAGAGGTAGCTGCAATGCCTAGCATAGAGTGCACTCAAGGTGAAGCAGCTAAAAATCATTGCTGTGCCAAGGAAGGAGGTGGGAATGATGCTGCAGTTGATGGCAATGCATAAGTCCAGGGCAGGGGCTAAACCAACTCCTGTAAGGAAAGCAAATCCAACCAGAAGGCCCAATCTCTTCTGCTCAGTTTCATGACTATGCGGTGTTGCCATTATACATATCATCAATCCCAAAGAACCCAAAGCTGAGAGCAAGCCAGCCTGAATGAAATGCGTAACCACGTGGACATAGATGCCTGTGGCTGCCACAAACATGCATAGGGCAAAACTGGCAAAGACCTTCAGGTACTGCTGTGTAGAAGGTGTGGTGTGGGAAAATTTCAAGAGTGCATCAAAGTTGATCTTCTGATTAAACATGTTCATGGTGCTGGAGTTTGTAGGACACAGCCTTCACTCTACTCTGCCACTCAAACCACCTACTCCTTTCAGTGCAAGATGTATCACAGCACCAGATGTGTCACTCCACTTCAAAGAATTTAAAACAGAAAGTGACCTCAGAACACTTCTAGCTTCATCCTCTGATTTTATAGGGAAGGAAAGTGAAGCCCAGAGAGGTTAAGTGATTTTGCAGAGTTCACACAATGACTAGATTAAAAAAAAAAGAAAACCCACCAACTATATAAAGCATTGGTTAGAGTAGAAAAACCACTGAGGAAGTAAAAATGAAAATGAACATAATGGGTGGAACCTTGAATGGTACTATAGTTTGCTTGGAATCAGGAGACCTGGGTTTGCATTTCAGTCATGCTATTTATCATCCATGGAATCATAGATTAGTCATAATCTCTGAGTCTCTGTTTCTTCATCTTTGTTTTTTATAATTAATAAAGTATTTTATTTTTTTCCATTACATGTAAAGATAGTTCTTAACTTTTGTTTATACAAGCTTTACAATTTCAGATTTTTCTCCCTCCCCCCCCTCCCTCCCCCCTCCCCTAGACAGCAGGTAATCTGATATAGGTTTTATATATATATATATATATATATATATATATATATATATATATGTATATATATATACACACACATAATAACATTAATCCTATTTCTGCATTAGTCATGTTATAAGAGAAAAAATCAGAGCAATGATGGAAAACCTCAAAATAGAAAAAAAACAACAGCATCAAAAACAAAAGAAATAGTATGGTTCATTCAGCATCTATACTCCGCAGTTCTTTTTTTTTTTTCTTGGATTTGGAGATCCTCTTCTATCACGAGTTCCCTGGAACTCTTCTGTGCATTGGTGAGAAGAATATAGTCCATCACAGTAGATCAACACTCAATGTTGATGATACTGTGTACAATGTTCTTCTGGTTCTGCTCATCTCACTCATCATCACCTCACGCAAGACCCTCTAGGTTTCTCTGAACTCCTCCTGCTCATCATTTCTTACAGCACAATAGTATTCCATTGTATTCATATATCACAACTTGTCCAGCCATTCCCCAATTGCTGGGCACCCCCTCAACTTCCAATTCCTTGCCACCACATAAAGAGCAGCTGTAAATATTTTTGTACATGTGGGTCCCTTTCCCCTTTCCATGATTTCTTTGGGAAAAAGACCCAAAAGTGGTATTGCTGGGTCAAAGGGTATGCACAGCTTTATCGCCCTTTGGGCATAATTCCAAATTGCTCTCCAGAATGGTTGGATCAGTTCACAGCTCCACCAATAATGAATTAGTGTTCCAATTTTCCCACAGCTTCTCCAACATTTATTATCTTCCTTTTTTGTCATTTTAGCCAATCTGATAGGTGTCAGGTGGTACCTCAGAGTTGTTTTAATTTGCATCTCTCTAATCATTAGAGATTTAGAGCATTTTTTCATATGGGAATAGATAGCTTTGGTTTCTTCATCAGAAAACTGCCTGTTCATATCCTTTGACCATTTCTCAATTGGGGAATGACTTGGGTTCTTATAAATTTGATTTAGTTCCCTATATATTTTAGAGATGAGGCCTTTATCAGAAGTACTGGCCTCAAAAATTGTTTCCCAGATTTCTGCCTCCCTTCTAATTTTGGATGCATTGCTTCTGTTTGTACAAAATTTTTTAATTTAATGTAATCAAAATAATCCATTTTGCATTTTATAATATACTCTATCTCTTGTTTGGTCATAAACTGTTTTCTTTTCCAAAGATCTGATAGGTAGACTATTCCTTTCTCTCCTAATTTACCTATGCTATCGCCTCTTATGTCTAAATCATATATCCAATTTGACCTTATTTTAGTATAAGGTGTCAGATGTTGGTCTATGCCTAATTTCTGCCATACTATCTTCCAGTTTTCCCAGCAGTTTTTGTCAAATACTGAGTTCCTATCCCAGAAGCTGGAGTCTTTGGGTTTATCAAACACTACATTACTAGTGTCATTTACTACTGCATTTCCTGAGCCTAGCCTATTCCATTGATCTACCACTCTATTTTTTAGCCAGTACCAGATAGTTTTGGTGACTGCCACTTTATAGTAAAGCTCCAGGTTTGGTACCGCTAACCCAACTTCCTGTGAATTTTTTTTCATTATTTCCCTGGATATTCTTGATTTTTTGTTTTTCCAAATGAATTTTGTTATTATTCTTTCTAGTTCTATAAAATAATTTTTAGGTAGTCTGATTGGTATGGCACTGAATAAGTAAATTAATTTAGGCAGCATTGTCATTTTTACTATATTAGCTCTGCCTATCCATGAACAATTGATATCTTTCCAATTATTTAGATCTGATTTGATTTGTGTGAAGAGTGTTTGGTAGTTGTGTTTATAGAGTTCCTGGGTTTGTCTTGGCAAGTAGACTCCCAAGTATTTTATATTATCTACTGTTACTTTAAATGGAATTTCTCTTTCTATCTCTTGCTGCTGGACTTTGTTGGTCATGTATAGAAATGCTGATGATTTATGTGGATTTATTTTATATCCTGCTACTTTGATAAAGTTGTTAATTGTTTCATGTAATTTTTGAGTTGATTCTCGAGGATTCCTTAAGTATACCATCATATCATCTGCAAAGAGTGATAGTTTTGTTTCCTCCTTGTCTATTCTAATTCTTTTAATTCCTTTCTCTTCTCTGATTGCTAAAGCTAACATTTCTAGGACAATATTAAATAATAGGGGTGATAATGAACATCACTGTTTCACCCCTGATCTTATTGGGAAGGCCTCTAATTTATCTCCATTGCATATAATACTTGCTGATGGCTTTAGGTAGATACTGTTTATTATTTTAAGGAAAGCTCCCCCTATTCCTAAACTCTCCAGTGTTTTTATTAGGAATGGGTGTTTTATTTTGTCAAAAGCTTTCTCTGCATCTATTGAGATAATCATATGATTTTGGTTGGTTTTCTTATTGATGTGGTTGATTACGTTAATAGTTTTTCTAATGTTGAACCAGCCCTGCATTCCTGGTATAAATCCCACCTGGTCATAGTGTATTATCCTGGTGATCACTTGCTGTAATCTCCTTGCTAATATCTTATTTAAGATTTTAGCATCAATATTCATTAGGGAAATTGGTCTATAATTTTCTTTCTCTGTTTTTGCTTTGCCTGGTTTTGGTATCACCACCATATTTGTGTCATAAATGTTTCTTCATCTTTAAAGTAAATATAATAATTTATAGTACACAACTTGCATGAGTGTTCTAAGGAAATCACTTTATAAACCTTAACTTGTAATAGAAATGAGTGATTATTAAAGTAATGATGATGATAATGATCCCCCCAAAATTTAAGGTACCATCATACACACTCATGACATGCCCCTGAATTCCCTCCAATAAATGCAGATGTGGAATTCATCCCACTGATAATCAGCCAATACCTGTTTTGTTACTTGACAAGTGATGTCCAGGATATGGTGGTTCACCTGGACCAATGATATCTATCAGTGGATGCCCTTCAGATGATTACCATTTCAATTCCTTGCATACTATGGCCATCTCTTTCTGGTTCCAAAGTCATCATATAATTCTCCAGAGCCTGGATTTCCATATCTCTTCTTTGCAAATGTTTTCTACCACACTAGCAAGAAGCTTTGCAAATGACAGAGGCATTGAGAAAGGAAGTATCATTGGATTATACCACAGGGACTTGAATAAACCCAGGGATTTGTGGATAGTGGTGGATTAAGATACTCTCTCAGTGCTGTTAGGAACCAAGACTCTTGAAGTCTCTCTTAACCACCACTATGATTTGTTTCATCTAGGGCAAGAAAGATGGGAACATATTCCTAGAAAATTAAGTGATTTAGAGTGAGCTCTTGAACTCATAACATGATCACTCCAAAAAAACATCCAAATAACACCATAGGAAAATGCCCGGAGCAGCAAAACCCACAGAAGAATGTGCTGAAATCATCTTCTAACCAAGAATGGCTTGGAAGGTCAGAAGGAGGGAGCTGCTGTGCTGATACAGGAGTGGAGCCCAACCCCACATTCACCCTGACACAGATCCAGTCCCAGGAAGGCCTCACCAGAGAAGGAGACCCCTAGAGCCTCTGATTCAGCTGAAGCACCAGTGTCATCTGGAACTAAACTCACAGTCTGGTGAGAAGACTGAGCCCTGGGCAGGAGGGAGACTATAGGGGTCTAGTCTGGTGCTGAGGGAGAACTTGGGTTTTTCACCTTTGCTGGGAACAAGGAGGTAGGCTTGAATAGCAGTGGCCCAGGTGAGGAAGGGGCACAGGCTCATCAGAGCTTACAATCACAACACACAAAGCTGGTTGATTAGCAAGTTGGTCTGGGGTCATCTACAGACCAGGGAATAGGCCGAGGAAGTGATCCTCCTTAAATCATACCACCTGGGACTTATGAAGCTTGGGATACTGCAGCCTGGAAACAGTGCCCCACTTTAAGGAGCTAAAAGTCAAGTAAATGAAAGGCAAGATGAGCAGACAGAGAAAGGTGAGGACCATAGAAAGTATCTTTAGTGACAAGGAAGATAAAGGCACACCCTCTATATCTAAAGCTTCCAAGAAAAATATGAATTGGTCTCAGGTCATAGAGGCTCTCAGAAAGGACTTTGAAGATAAAGTTAGAGAGGTAGAGGAAAAAGTGGAAAGAGAAATGAGGGTGATACAGGAAAGACATAAGAAAAAAGTCAACAGCTTGAAAAGCCAAATGGAAAAGCTCTCTGGTGAAAATAATTGCCTAAGTATTAGGATTGAACAAATGGAAGCCAGTGATTTTATGGGAAACCAAGACACAATAAAGCAAATAAAAATGAATAAAAAATAGAGGTAATTGTGAAATATCTTCTGGGAAAAACTGCTGTCCTGGGAAATAGGTCCAGGAGAGATAATTTGAAAATTTTTGGTCTACCTAAAAACCACAATCAAGGAAAGAGCTTAGACATCATCTTCCAATATATTCTCAGGGAAAATTGCCCTGAAATTCTAGAGGCAGAAGCTAAAATAGAAATTGAAAGAATCCACTGATCACCTCCAGAAAGAGATCCCAAAAGGCAAACTCTTAGGAACATTATAGCCAAATTCCAGAGCTCTCAGGTCAAAGAGAAAATATTGCAAGCTGCCAAAAAGAAGGAATTCAAGTATTGTGGAGCCCCAGTCAGGACAACATGGGATCTAGCAGCTTCTACATTAAATAGCCAGAGGTCATGGAATATGATCTTCCAGAGGGCAAAGGAATTGGGATTACAACCATGAATCACCTACCCAGCAAAACTGACCAAATCTTTCAGAGGAAAAAAATGGGACTTTAATGAAAAAGAGGACTTTCAGGTATTCATGATGAAAAGGCCTTAACTGAATGGCATATTTGACTTTCAAACACAAGACTCTAAATAACCATAAAAAATTGGAGTTGGGGGACATACCTGGGGTCATGCAGTGGGTAACTGTCATGTGCCTGAGGACAGGTTTTGGCTGGGATCTCCCTGGGTCCAGGGTAGATGCTTTGTCCATGGTGTCACCTAGCTGCCCCATGATGACATCTTCAGGGTTAAATTGAGAGGTGAGGGGAATGCACTGGGGGAGGGGGAAGGGCATATATGTGTGTGTGAGTGTGTGTGTATATTTGGTTAGAGTGGCAATATTTATACACACGCGCACGCACACACATATATATTGCCACTGAACCCAAATGACCCTGGAGGATAGAATGAGGGTGGTGACCCTGCATAGTCCTTCCTCACTTAAGTCCAATTCACTACAAGTCATGATATCACCTTGATGCCATGGTCCTCTTTGAGAATGAAGGACAAACTACAACAAGAGCACTCTTTTCCACTTAAAATTACTTTGGGTTACTCTATATACATGTTGTATTTCTTTCTTTATTTATGTAGTGTATCTTCCTAGTATAACTTAAACTCCTTAGGAATATGGGATATTTAATTATGAGGCTAAATTGCATTATTCAGTAATGAGAATCTGGGAATCTCTAAATCCACAAGTAATTCTAAATTCAAGCAGCCAAGTCATCAATTTCTACTGAGAGAGTCCTAGGGAAAAGTGAAAGGGGAAGAGATGTGGTCTATGGAAGATTATTAGGAGAAATCAGTGTCTCCTTCCTCTTTCTCCTGAGGTAGAAATGGAAAATAATTGGGCAAAGATTCTCCTCTCTGGGCACTGTCATTGGGCTGTGATACCTCAAATATCTCTCCATAGCTCAGGAAACTTCAAAATTCCCTCTTGCCTAGACTTAGTGAGCTCACTTTCTCAGGGGCTGCAGGGCTCAATAAAACTCTTACTGGAGAGGCCAAGTCCAGTTCATATGTGTGGGTAAAGAAAGGATGGAAACAGATAAATCAGTCAAGAAGCATTTGCTGAGCAATACTACAAAGTTCACACTATGCTATGTACAATGAGGATAATCAAAGAATTTCAAGACAGGGGTCTTACCCTATAGGCATATATAGACTAATTAAGGGGAAAGGGTGTCTACGTATAAACACATAACATCTGATATGTGCTAAATGAGTGGTACTGGATATTAAATACCACAGTACTTCAGAAAAGAGGAAGATTCCTGGGAATGTGGAATAATAATGTTTATAGTGCTGGCCTTAAGTAATTAAAGGTTAAATTGCCATCCTCTAATAGGGAAGCAAAGGGTATGAATAAATATTTCTCAAAAGATTGGCAAACTATTAACAACCATGTGAAAGAATGCTAATAAAGCACTAATAATTTGAGAAATACATATCCAAATAACTGTGAGATTTCACAGAAAATTGGCAAAGATCACAAAATATGGGATTAGCCAGTGTTAGAAGATGTGTAGAAAAAAAAGGTAAAACAACACATTATCAGTAGAGGTGAGAAATTGTACAACCACTCTAGAAGGAATCTTGCTATTATGCAAATAAAATTACTCAGATGTCCATAGCCTTTGACCTGGATATTCCACTGCTAGGCATATACCCCAAGGAGGTCACTGACACAAAGAAAGGAAACATATATATATATATATATATATATATATATATATATACCAAAATATTTATAGCAACACTTCTTCTGTTAATAAAAAACTAGAAACAAAATAGATGTACATCTATTGGGGAATGGCTAAACACACTGTGATAGATGAATGCAATGGAATATTACTGTGCCTTTAGAAATGATGAACATGAGGAATACAGAGAAGCATTTCACTTACATGAAATGATGCAAAATGAAGTAAGCAGATACAGGAAAACAATATACACAATGCCTACAATAATGTAAATTGAAAGAATAGCAACCACAAAAGAATCAAAACTGAATATATTGCAAAATATATTGTATACCACCTTGTTTTTGTAAACATTATACTGACCACAATTTACCTTTTCTCTTAAAAATAGATTTTAAGTGATATCTTTTACCTTGCTTCCATTTTCCTTCTGCATTCCCCCTATGTCTTCCCAAAAACCATATCTTGTAACAAGAAGAAGAAGATGATGATGATTGTAAAGATGAAGAAGAAGGAGAAAAGTGAGGAGGAGGAAAACATATTCTGCAAAACTGATCAACACACAGAAAAAAAAATCTGATGGTAAAAAGAATGTTCCATACCCAGAGACCCTGAACTCTGCCAAGGAGCTGGGGGGAGATGTATTTTCATATTTCTTCTTTGGAGATAATCTTATTTTTTTTATAGTTTTGTACCCAGAACAGTTCTCTGCCTAAATAAGGCTTAATAATGACTTGTTAAATAAATGTTGAAGGATTGACTAATATGACAAAAAAGGAAAATGAGTTTCAAATCCACTTAGAATTTTGGTAGGAGTCAAAATCAAGTTCACACTCTATAGAATAGAAATCTTCCTCTGTATGAAAATTGCACTTATCTACCCAAATTCTTTGGCATTCATTCTGGGTTGTGCTGGTGGCTCTCCCAAAATGCATGTGTGACATATTTTTAAAAGTTTAATTTTATTAATAAAGTTTAATTTTTATCATTTTCATCAATTATTATTATTTTCTCTATCCCTTTCCCAATAAATCGTCTCAATCCTCATCCCCACAAGACGGCTGTTCTTTCTAAGCACATCACTGGGGATGTGAGCCTGATTTTTCCCAGAGCTCCCACTTTCACTAGGTAGTGGCCAACATTTTTGCCTATATTTCCACAGTGCATGGTGTAGGTTTAGGTCAGCATAAAGGGGCTTGGTTAGGACAGTGAAGACTTGGTTCAGTTATAATGTCCTTATTAATGATTCCTAGATCCATCTTCCTGTCTATCTACATCTATCTATTTATCTATCTGTCTGTCAATATTTTGTACCCAAACATGTTCATATTCTTCCTTTGACTTGATTAAAATGAGGTTTGTCATTCCTCAAACCTTTTCATCCTTGTTTGAATAATGTCTACATGAGTCCCTGTAGGGTACCATGGCTTTAGCTGTATAGTCAGGTCTCACAAGGAAAAATCTAGCCTCCCATTCATCCTGTTACATAAGGGTAAGTATATGTGCATACACATCTTTTAGGTACACTACCAGATCATTAGCCTGTCCTTGACAATTTTGGAGAGTTTCTTATTAATATGGGAAGTATAGGTGGAGTGTGGGATGGCAAGCCTAAAATACTTGGATAGGTGACCATTACTTAACCCCCTAATCTGTGAGCACAACACAAGCTTGTTTGCTTCTTTTCCCATGCAAAACCATTCTGTGTAGGGGCAGCTAGGTGGCTCAGTGGATAGAGCACCGGCCCTGGATTCAGGAGGACCTGAGTTCAAAGCCGGCCTCAGACACTTGACACTTATTAGCTGTGTGACACTGGGCAAGTCACTTAACCCCAATTCCCTCACCAACCCCGCCCCCCCCCCACCTCAAAAAACCATTCAGTGTATCCTAGCCAAGTATGGGGAAATCATACAACATTTTGGCCAACCAATTTCAGGCACACACCCCTCTATTCCTCTGATTCATGCTTGCACAGACAAAGAAGGCTTTCTGCCAAGTATATGTATATATAAAACTACATGTATAAATATCAGCAAAGGTTGGGGGGAGAGAGCTAGATGGGGATTCACATATTGTCCACTGACTATTCAGGATACTGACCCCCTGCAAGTAAGTCTCTTTTAAATAAATTCCATCTTTTGAACCCTGGAGCTGCCAATGGCTTTCTTTGGTATTGAGTTATTATCTTGGGGGCATGGGGAAGGTATACATCTTTGCCCCTGCCCATACCCAACAATAGGCATAGTTGGCAGCATACCATACCCAACAGTTCCCCAATTATGTGAGATGATTACTCTCACCCTTCTCTCTCTCCCCTTCCTAGTGTATTCCTTTTCCTCTATCTTTCCTTTCTTATCTTCAGATCATCAAAACATTAAAACTCATTTTCAAGCCTTCTATCTCTGAGAAAATAATGAGGTTTTGGGACTCCCAAAGGCCCCTGCTTGAGGGCCTAACCCAGAGAGCCTTACCTGACCTTTCTTAAGGCCAGCCCAGAGTCAAGAGCATTACAAGGGAAATGTAGAATGCCCTTGCTAACTACCTATGGAGTTACTTTATTCAAAACCACACCTACCTGAAAGCTTTTCCTGCCAGAGGATTTGTCCTCTGGGCTCTGACATCAGTGAGTACTGCTCATGGACCACCCTCAAGTCCAGTGAACCAATAGATTTGAATGATGCTAGACAATTAGCTTTAAGTAGTGTCTAAGGGCCACCTTTCCTCCTGACTGCAGGAAGCTTATGGGATCTCACATGCTCTCTTGGTTTTGGAACTTGGAGGAAGCAGATGCAGTCCACCCTCACTCCCTACTATGTATCCTTCTTAACTTTCTGAACCACATTCTCTATCTTTACCAATATTTAATATGCTTTAATAAATGTTTAATGCCCCCAAACTGGTGCAGTAGCCTCTAATTTCTAAGTAGCAATATATTAGAACACAAGCCAATTTTGCCCCAAATTTGGGACAATTATAGGGCAACCCCATGTAATTTTAAACACCACATATCTCATTAGACTCACTTTATGATCCCTAATATTAGAATTCTGATGAAATACTAGTATCATACCCCCCTATTAGAATGTAAATATTTCATCTTTATTGAAGTCCTTATTTACTATGATAGTTACTTCATCCATGAAGTCTTCCATTTATGATTCTTTCAGCCACAAGTTCTATCCTTTGTACTCTTACTGGCCTCCTTTCCCTATAAATTTATGCCTAGAATGAAAATTACTGTAAGTTTTTCAGTATGTGTCCATCTCCCTTGATAAACAATAAGCTCCATGAAGTCTTGCTAGTTAGTGTACAAATCTTTGTATTCCTTCTTCTAATAAAAATGATACTCATTTTTTTTTTGGTAGGGCAATGAGGTTTAAGTGACTTGCCCAGGGTCACATTTGAACTCAGGTTCTCCTGAATCCAGGGCTGGTACTTTATCCATTGCACCACCTAGCTGCCACCTCAATTGGTTTTCATGTTTTTAATTTATTCACTGATTCAGTCATCCCTTCATTTAACAATGATCAGCAAGCAGCTACTCTATACTTCCTCTCCTGAAGCCCTACATTCTACCTCTTAGCATGCCAGTGACCTTGAGGTCCCCAAAGTTATGCCAGTGGCTATGATAGATTAAGTTCTGGAAAATCTTATCAAACTTCAAAGATTTGACTAAAGGAAGGGATTGTTTAATATAACAGTGTTCATATTAGGCATTTGCAAAAAAAAATCTCTGTTATATAAAGAGGTTGGAGAAATTCTAAAACAAAAATCCATAAAATCCTCCAAATGAAATCAACATGTGATGGCTTCCATGAAAAGGTGGTCCCAGCAAAATATTACTCAAGGGCAGGAAATAAAAGAGGCAACATTCTTTTAAACATCAAGAAGCATCTTATACCAATATACCATGAAAACTTTCTTTTGCAAAAAGTATCAGAAGCTAGTAAACCTGGAAAGAACCAAACAATTGTAAAAATCGTGCTGATGCTATTTTAAAGTATAGGACAAAATTCATTACTGATGTGGGAAATAATCCTGAATCAGTTGTCTGGATACATAGTCAGACCACTGATTTGTTAAAGCTAAGATAAAAATGAACATAATGCTGAAAGAATAAAATTGTAATATATGGCATGTAACTAAAGCAGCCTAATTAAATGACTTATTAATGCCCCCAAAGGGGAAATAGATGAAGGAAATTATATCAGTGTCAATTATCACAGTTTTTTTTTTTTACAAAAGTTTCACTGATGTACTTCAGTTTCCATAAAAAGGAGTCTGGGTAGAACACTGGGTTCAGAGTCAGGAAAATGTGAGTTTCATAAACTTACTATTTGAGTGATCCTGGACAAATCATTGAATTTCTGTACAGTAAAATGTCACCTTAAAGGTTCTCATTCAACAAAATATCTCCATTAGTATATTAAAATTCTATGGGTCCCTGAAAGATAAAACAAAATAACTGCCTAAGGTATTTGCCATTATCATGGAGGAGATCCAGTGGAAAGTCTGCATTTGAAGGGAAAGGATCCCTTCAGTGGTGAAGTCTGTAAATGTTCCTCTTCATAGATGATATTGTGCTGGTTGCCTCAAGCCCCAGAGCTTAGAAAACCATCCTGGTTGAGATCCATAATCATTGCAAAAAGTTATCCACCCAGGAAAATAAAACAAGTAAGTAAAAACTAACCTCTGTCCAAACCATGTTATTCAGTTAGATGGACAATGTTGAGAGATTGTCAATCTCTATTTTTATCTTGGTTAGACACTGCAACTGGACAGTAAGTTGGACCTGGAACTAAAGAGAAAGAGAGCAGGCTAATTGCTTTTGGAAAAATGCAAAACTATTTTAATGGTCTAAACCAAAGGCCCATTTAAAAAAATATCAATGTTCTTCTGATGATGCTTTATGTCTTTAAGTCATGCAACACTGCATCGTTTGAAAAATTGAAGTTGAGTTCCATCTGAAAGATATTGGACTGGTGTAGAGTGGACGTGGACAAATGTTAGGTAACTCATTACAAACAAGGAATTAAGTGGAAGAAATTCTATAAACATTGTCATTGAAGAGATATGTGGGTGCAAAAGAAGACGGGTAGGTAACATAGCAAGAGGAAGATGGAGATGACTCAGGGAGAACCTGTGTGCTCCATTAGTATCTTTGATACATCAAGAGAAGACTCCCACCATGTTGAGAAATCCTTGTGGTAAATTGATGGGAGGGAATGGCCAATAATCATGCATGATGCAAAAGCATGGATGGGCTATGATTTGTATCCTTCATGGGAATATCCTCCTAGATTCTAGCAGAGATCCTGTGAAGTGTTGCAACACTGCTTTTCAGGGGAAGAATCTAAATAGAAAGATGAAAGGAAAGAAGTCCAAGTGGCAAGCTATTCTCATTTGTATTCTGTGCACCAGCCCCCATGTTTTTCCTTCCTCCTGATATATGCTGGACTCAGCAAGCCTTGGCTCCATGCAGCTCCACCCATTGATCCCCTGATCATCTGATATAGTTCAGCCCAGGACCGGGTTACAGTACTTTATTGCCCACTCTCAGCCAAAGCTGACTACAAGCAGCTTGCCTCCAGGTCTCCTTCTGCCCTTATTCTGACCCTAGGTCTTACTCACACCACCTAAACCATGGCTCTACTCTTCTTGATACTAGGTGAGTGCTCTTTGTTCCTTCCTGCCTTTGGCTCCAAGGTTCTCACAGACAACGTTTAAGGGTGTTCGCTCTTGGCCACATTGTATAGATGGGAGACTGCTCATATAGAAAGCTCTAAACTTCTCTCCTCTTAACCTTTTTAACCTCCTGGCTCATATTTACCTTGAATATGAATATGTAATATGACCACCAGACCTTTTCCTATCTTGTTTAAGAGTCTTGCCTAACTTGTGTTTGTGCCATTTTTTTTATCCTAAAGGAATTTACCCATGACTCTTCTCTATTCATAGCACAAAGATGTGGTCTGAAGCACTTAACAAAATGCCTGGAACATAGTATGCACTTAATAAATGTTTATTGGGTGATTGATTGAGATACAGGAAGAAGGAGAACAAAGAAATCAAAAATGTGCACCTTCTTTTTATCACCTTAGCTAATTTCCTTTTTCATGGTTTTGTCTTTGCTTCCTGTAATTCCCTTTCCCACCTCATTCCTTTTGGTCTATCTGAATCCTTCAAGACATAGAATAGATGCAACTCTTCTATGAAGCTTTCCCTAAGCACTCTGAGGAGCTATAAAATAGCTTGTCCACTATCACTCATTTACATCAGACATTAGTTTTTGTGCACACACCTTGCCCCCTAACAGGTCTATAAGTGACTGGAGGGCAAGGGCTCCTGTCTTGGGTTCTTTGGATCTCCTCAGCATACATAGGTTAGTGTGGGCTCTATAGTATGGTTCATGAATGCTTCTTGATTGACTCATCTTTTTCCTTTCTTTCCTTCCCCAGCCATAGGCCCCGTACTTGGCTTCTCAGGTAAGAGTTTTTATTTAACCTTGGAACCACTGAAAAATTGATCCCCCAACTAGAGGAGAAGAAGTTTTGAAGTTTCCTAAGCTCTGGAGAGACATTTGAGATATCACAGCCCAAGGACAACCCCCAGAGAAGAGAATCTCTGCCCAATAATTTTCTATTTTTATCCCCAAGAAGAAGGAAGGGAGAGAGTGATTTCTCCTAATAGTCCTTCCACCAAACACAGCTCTTCCCCTTTTGCTTCTTTCCAGGATTCTTTCACCTGAAACTGATGAATTCCTAGATTCAGGTTAGGTTATGTATTCTCTGGCCCTCATTACTTATCACTGATGCATTTTAGCCCTCATATGAGACTTTTCTACTAGCTCACTGGGTGATATTTGGCAAATGACTTCCTCCTTCTCTCTAGGTCTCAGTTTTCATTTCAGTAAAATGAGAGGATTGAATTAGGTGATTTCTCAACCCTGCTCCAGCCCTGGGACTTCTCTGAGACTCTGACTCTTAACCCAGATTACATCCTTTTGCCAGCCAGCACACTTCTGTACCCCAAGTCCCTGGGTCACTCAGTCCTTCCTTCCTAGAATCCTAGGTCAGCCCCAGGCCACAGCAATTATGAGTGGATTGTGGGGCTTGAGGAGAGTGAAATAAAAGGATTGAGATAGTCCGTGTGGGTAAAATGATGGGCAACCTCCTACAAATGAAGAAAAAAGATTCCCAAGGAGCACTGAGGACGTAGCTGAGGTAGTGGAAAGTCTAGGAGGTAAGAGAGATCTGGGCTTTAGTTCTGGTAATTAAAAGTCACTCCACCTCTTCTCTCCTTCTCAAAAGGAGAGGGGGAGAAGGGAATATGAGGGGTTAACCAGAGAATCTTGGAGCCCAATTTGGCTACAGAGGCAAGTGAATATAGAAGGAAATAGATCTGATAAGCAAAGCTGCTCCATCCCACAATGATGGGAGCAGGTATTCAGACACTGCCTTAGGCACACTAGGAAACTTCCCCACCCTCACTTAGGATTGGGTGGAATTTCAGGTGTGGAAAGATAGATGAAGGGAGACAGCATTTCAGCCCTTGCTGGAAGGTCAATTCTTCCTGCCTCCCCGAGTTTACTGACTTTTCTTTCCAAGTTTTTCCTTCCCTATATTCTCAGATATTCCTGCAGGGATTGAGCAAGAAACCTGGGTTGAAAGTAAGGTGCATCATTCCGTGGAGTGAGAAGGCAGTTTAGGAGTGTGAGAGACAGAGACTGTGCTGTTTCAGGGAAAGGGAGATGTTTCTCCAGGTTGAAGAGTTCTGGGCTGAGACCCTCAGTGATGTCTGTCCTGGAAGAAAGACACATCACAAAGGGAAAGGCAGAGGAGGGCACTAGTCCTTCAACCTCTGCTGGAGAGTTGTGGCTTCCTGGGTGTGCATCTGCCTCCCCCCATCCCAGGAACCTCAAAACCAAGGGGAACCCTTTCTGGCTCAGCTGCTCTTTCTGAGTTATGGGAGCCGGTGCCTCTCTTCTGGAAGAACTGGAGCCTCAGGGAATGAGAGCCAGAGAAGGAAAGAGATAGATTCTCCAAGGGAGGTCAAATTTCAATAACTAGGCCACCTAGCTCTAACACTAACTCCATTCCTCTGTTCCCTCCCTTGACAGTGAGGGCACTGGACAAGATAGTCTCCTTAATCCTCTTTTTTTTTTTGGTGAGGCAATTAGGGTTAAGTGACTTGCCCAGGGTCACACAGCTAGTAAGTATCAAGTGTCTGAGGCTGGATTTGAACTCAGGTCCTCCTGAATCCAGGGGTGGTGACTTATCCACTGCGCCACCTAGCTGCCCCACCCCCCCCTCTTAAAGTCTGCAAGTCTAACTGTTTGGTGCTGACCTCAGGTCAACCTCAATTTCAGTAGGAGTTAGATAACCCTTCCTCTGTGACTTCTTGCTCAGGGGTTTCAGTTTTCTGCTTTGTTAACTCTGAAAGAGTTACTCTAAATGATCTCTAAGGTCCCTTTTATCACCAATGTGACAATTATGAGGAGATGGGGGTTGGCATATATTTATTTGTTATGAAGCTTAAAACTCCACCCCAGAAATAATCAGTCACTTGGGTGCTAAGTATGAAAACATAACTGACCGTAGCACCTGGTTGTCAAAAATGATTAGTTTAAAGAAGAAGCCACCAAAGGCCTGTTTCCTTATGGGTAGGAAGTCTCCCAAACACTGGCTTTGATTTGTCTTGAGTTTTTTTTTTTCCCCTCCCCCTGCAGAGTGGTTTTCTATTTCTCCCTCAAATGAAAGGGGTCTTTTATACCAATTGTGCCATTGTTTGTCAGCTTGACCCAGGGATAAAATTCCTAGCTATGGTTCTGGCTGAGTACCTCCCCAAATCTTCCCTGTGGGATCATTTTCAAGGTCTTTCATTCTCCCCTAATGATCTGGTTATTTGTAGACCTCCCTCAGGGTGTGCGCCTAGTAGGAGGCAATGGCCGTTGTAATGGCCGGGTGGAGTTATGGAAGAATGAGCGATGGGGCACAGTGTGTGATGACCATTGGGAGATAAAAACAGTGGATCTAGTGTGCCAGGAGCTGCAATGTGGACCAGCTGTGGAAGCACGTGCAGGCAGACTTTATTCACCAAAAGCCCAGAAAGACCAGCTCATCTGGAATCTGATGTGCAAAGGGACCGAAGATACTCTGGCAGAATGTGAAGAAGATATTGTAGAATGTGATGATCATGATGAAGATGCAGGGGCAATCTGTGAAGGTGAGTTATTAATGGTCAGCTGAGGGCTTGGGATGACCCTGGGCTGAATAAGTATATAATAATAATAATAACAATAATAATAACAACAGTTGTTGTTATTGTTAAAATTATTATAATTTTAATGGTGCCTTTAAGATTTACAAAGTGCTTTCCTCAGATCAGTCCTATAAAATAGTAGTACAAGTTATTACCTTCAGTTTACAGCTGAGGAAAGAGAGTCTCAGACAGAATAAAAGACTTGTCCAGGAGCATACAACTTATGAGTATCAGAGTTGCAATGTGAAAGTAAGTCTCCTGACTCCTGACTTTTTTTTTTTTTTTAGTGAGACAATTGGGGTTAAGTGACTTACCCAGGGTCACACAGCTAGTAAGTGTTAAGTGTCTGAGGCCAGATTTGAACTTAGCTACTACTGACTCCAGGGCCGGTGCTCGATCCACTGAGCCACCTAGCTACCCTGACTCCTGACTTTTTAAAACATGCAATCTGTCCAGGTTTGACCCCTTTTATGTTTTCTTATGTTTTTGTTATCCATTTTCTACTTTTTCCAAAGTACACTGTGTGACTGAGACTTTTTCCTTGTTGGAAAAATAATTGGGTTGTGATGATGACTGAGTTCCCTTCTAGATCTCCATCCTAGAATCCTATAAAATGCCCCACAGAAGAATCACCCTCTGAACTTTAATCCAGCTCATTCTCTCCACTCTTCCCATTCTTACAACCCAACCTATGACTCTCCTACAGCCATTTTTGTTCAGTCATTTCAGTCCTGTCTGACTCTTTGTAATCTTATTTTGGGAGTTTTCTTGCAAAGATATTGGCAATGGCTTTGCATTTTTTTTCTCCAGCTCATTTTATAGATAAGGAAACTGAAGCAAACAGGATTAAGTGACTTGCCCAAGACCACACAGCTAGTAAGTGACTGTGGCCAGATTTGAACTCAGGAAGATGAGTCTTCTTTACTCCAAGCTAGACACTCTGTCCACTGTGCCACCTAGCTGTCCCCACACCCATAATACCCCATTCAATACCCACCATCCAGAGGAAGCTTTCGTTAATTAAACCACCCACTCAGCCCAAGATTGTGTGTGTGTGTGTGTGTGTGTGTGTGTGTGTGTGTAGACAAATAGGCATTTTTAAGTCCCACCAATTCCAAGGCTGCCACTTACTACCTATGAGATTTCAGACAAGTTATTTCCCCTCTCTTGGGCTCATTCCCTAAGTGAGAGAAATGGACTAGGTTATCTCTGAGTTTCAGAGGGTGACAGAAGATGACTATGGCTCGCCTTGGAGCAGCCCATGCTGCCTCCTTTCCACATAAAGCAGCTTCAAGCTAAGAGAATACATGCAGAATATGAAAATTGCAGACCCTCAAATTCAAGATAGAAGGCATTCAACTGAAGAAGGGGGACGAAGTCAGGAGATGAAGAAGTAGGCATGCAAACTGAGTACAAATTCAACAGAGGCTGGGAATAAAGAGAAGGAAATTCAGGCTAGTACCATATGGCTCGACAGAGGTGAATCTCTCACAGATGAGGCCGTTATAAAGTGAGCATCTTGTGCAAAGTTGAGAGGTTAGTCTGTTTGAGTGCAAAAAAGCCTCAGGATCATAGTGTAGTGGGAAGAATGTTTTTTGGAGCTAGAGGTCTTGGATTTAAATGCTTTCTACTAGTTTCTCTCTGTGTAACCTTGGACCAGTCACTTGAATTCTCTAGTGAAAAATCCTTAGCTATAAAGTAGTGGGGTCGGACCAGATATCTAAAGTCCAATCCAGCCTTAAAAACTATGATCCTATGATCTTTGTGACCACAGATCATTCACTTATAGTCTCTTGTCCTTAATCTTCCCTTCTGTAAAATGAAGAGACTGGACTAAATGAATTCTATGATCACTTTAAGTTCTTCATCCAATGATGTAGCCAAGTGATTCTACCACTTTTGTTTTTATCATTTAAACCCACTGTTTTTAAATCCTTAGACGGTCAACAGTGTTCAGGACCTGACAACCCTTCACTTCATTTTTCCCATCTGCAAAATGAGGGTAATATTACCTAGACCTACCTTATAGGACTGTTGGGAGAAGCTAGTGAAATAATAGATATAAAAATATTGTGAAAAGTCAAAACAAATATGTAAATTGTTGCTAAAAAGCAGACCCAAGATTGTAAACCTGATATCTTAGGTTATTTTCACTCTCTTATTTTTTTAAGAACCTATAAATTTAGAGGATTTCCGACTGGTTGATGGCCCTCATCACTGCATTGGCCGAGTGGAGGTGAAATATGCTGACAAGTGGGGTACTGTATGCAATGAAGGCTGGACCCTCCGGGATGCTAAGGTGCTGTGTCGGGAGCTGGGCTGTGGAAGAGCCATTCTGACCAAGGGTTCTTGTAACAAGAATCAACAGGGCACAGGGGACATCTGGCCAGGTCGAATGGAATGCCAAGGGTCAGAAGCATCCTTGAAGGACTGTCCAGTTGCACCAGTACAGAAGAACAACTGTACCCATAAGGATGACACCTGGGTCCAATGTGAAGGTATTGCTTGGGATCCTAGGGTCTAACTCTGTTTAGAGCTAATTCAGTTAATCCAGTATGTATTGGAAAACTTAGGAGGATGGACACTTGATTCTCCTTTATCAAGAATGGAACAGTTTGCCCTTAGAAGGAACAAGTGAGAAGGGGTATCAGTTCATAATAGCTTCTTAATGGCATGAAAGTCCAAACTTGTTACATATTTACCTATAGTCAACTGAATTATCTGTTTGAGACATCAAGTTTAAGTATCTTTGTAACAAATCATTCATAAGAGACCAATTTTTCCCAGCTAGTCAGAAAGTTTCTTTAGTCTTTTTAAGGAAATATTTGCAAGGAGTCAGGGGGCCTTTTCTCCCAGCCCAGGAGTTCTTAAGATGGAATCTGTGAACTTGTCTTATGTTTGTTTGTTTACTGTTTTGATAATTATATTTTGAGGTGATTTTTTGTTATCCTTATGTATTTTAGTTTATACATTTAAAATCATTATTCAGAGAAAGGGTTGCTAGATTTCCCCAGAATATCAAAGGAGTCTATGACACACAAAAAATGAAGAACCTGTCTTTGTTGAATTCTGAAGAGAGTCACTTGACTCTGAGGTTTTCATTATTTTCTTTTTAATGGTTCCCATACCCCTAGAGTATGCCTTAAGGTGCTATAAAATGCTAGCAATTATATTGTCATTATTATTACTTCACAAGGTTATTATGAGGGTCACAAAACTTAAATCACTATATAAATGTTAGCTCTTTTTTATTTATTCAAGGAAGGGAACCATTTGTTTAAACCATATAAAGCCATGATGAGGCTTGTGTCAGGAAAGAGAATAAGAGTTCAATTCAATGTAATGAACCGTTATCAAAGTTTCCTGTCTTCAAAGCTCTATGGTTGGCTAAGGAGAAATCAGACATGGGGTTTATGAGATTGCAATCAATTTGGGGAAATAAGACACATACCTATAATTGAAATAAAACATAATGAATAATAATCACCTAAGAGCAGTAGAAAGTGCTGGGTAAAATCTGAAGTGGGGGGGGGATATAATTTCTAGCTACAGTCTGGCCCCAATTAGTAAAAATAATGAATCCTCTGAAGTAGTTGCATTATAGAAATACCCACTGTACATCTCCACTGGGCTAGGACCAACCATCATATTTTACATAATTATAACTTCAAATGGCATTAATTCAAATACATGTGACCACTTCAGAGGACTCATTATTTGCAATAATCAAGACCTGACTATAGCTGAATTAGAGATGGTTTTCTAGAGCATATAAATTGGAGGATGGTATTCTAGTAGAGTTGGCAAGGAAAAGAGACTAGGTGACAGAATAACCAAAATCTTTTTAAAGATCTCATGGCACCCATCCTGTTGACTCCACACTTCAACAACATACAAGATGCCCAAAAAGCCAACACGTGATCATTCCATCTCTGCTTGAATACTTCCCATAAGTTGGAAACCATTTCCTCTTCAGACAGTCCATCATGCTCTGGGACAGCTCTAATTATTAGGAAAAATTTCCTTACATTAAGCCTAAAATTGCCTCTTTGTAACTTCTAGCCCTTGCTAGTTCTGCCCATAGGGACCAAGAAAAACAAGTCTGATTCTTCTTTCATATGACAGTCTTTAAAATGATTAAAGACTGCTATCCTGTCCCCACTGAGTCTTCTTTTCTTCAGGCCATACATCCCTAGATTCATGCAGTCAGGTGGTCTGCTATCCATTACTGTTTATCACCTTGTGGTGCACAATTTACCCCTAGATGGGTTGACTCCCTGATCTAGCCAGGGGCTGTATAATGAGACTTTTTCATATTAACCTTGGTAAAACAGAACTTAGGGGGTAGCTAAGTGGTGCAGTGGATAGAGCCCTACTCTGGGGATCAGAAAAACGTATCTTTATGAGTTCAAATCTGGCCTCAGATACTATCTGTGTGACACTGAGCAAACTTCTTAACCCTGTTTGCATCAGTTTCCTCATCTGTAAAATGAACTGGGGAAGGAAATGGCAAACTACTCTATTATCTTTGCAAGAAAATCCCAAATGGAGTCATGAAGAGTCAGATACAACTGAAATGACTGAAGAACAACAAAAAACAGAAGTAGGGCATTACATCTACTATCTGGTGTTTCCCAAGGACAGATATCAAATGCCTTCAGATGATCTGCTGGTTTAAGATAATCTCTATGACAGCACCACAGTGTAGGACTTTAGCCCAGAATTTCATGAGAGCTAAAATTTGAGTGGGCAGCTAGGTAGAGCAATGGATAGAGTGCTGGCCCTGGAGTCAAGAATCAGAATTCTAGAACTGAGAAGGATTTCAGAGGTCATCTAGTCTAAACCCTACTGAAACAGAAATCCCATCTTCAACATCTTCAGCAAGATGACCCCTTACCTCTCCTTGGAGAACTTCAGTGATGAGGTCAGCTCATTCTATTTGGAAGCAAGGTGAATTAGAGTGCTGGGCCTAAAGTCAAGAAGACACATCTCCCTAAGTTCAAATTTGGCCTCAGACACTTACTAGCTGTGTGGCCCTGGGCAAGTCACTTAACCCTGTTTTCCTCAGTTTCCTTATATATAAAATAAACTGGAGAAGAAAATGGCAAACCACTCTAGTATCTTTGTGAAGAAAACCCCGAATGGATTCATGAAGAGTCAGACAGGACTGAACAACAACAACAAAAACATGATTGTTTTCATTACTAATTAAACTTTCCCTCTAAGTGAGGCATCATGGGAAAACTTTTATCTTAGACAGAAATATCTTATTATACCAAATTGGAGTTTGTGCGTGTCAGTGTGGGGGAAGTCTGGAGAGAAGGTGGAATGGGAAAGAAACACAATGGAGAGTGAATAGAAAAGGATACCTAGAGTTCAGTCACAGTAGAAGTGTGAATTCTCCATTCCCTACCTAGCCCCTTCCTGAGTTCTGGGAATATTCTATGAGTTAGATAGAAAAGAAGTTCCCCACACCAGTTAAGCACTCAGTGATTCTCCTTTGAATATCTTTCCAGTGCCTTGAACTAAACTGAGTATGGGTGAGTCAAGAATCTGTTTGTGGGACTTTGGGGAATGAGAGGAAGACTAGTGCTATAGAAAGAACATTCTGGTAGGTACCAGAACAATTTGGTTGGTCTACTTGGCTTTCTTTCACTTATTCCTTAGGACCTTGGGCAAATCATTATATTTCCCCAGGGTTAAGTTTCCTTTAGTGTGAGATGTCAACATTCTCTGGCTAACTACTTCATCAGAGTTTCAATAAATTCAGACTGGAAGAGGCAATCTGGGCCAGCGGTTCTTAGTCTTTTTGGTCTGAGGATGCCTTTATACTCTTAATAATTATTAAGGACACTCTCCTCCCCTAATCTCATTTTTAAAAATAGGGCTTATGTCTATTGATAATTATCACAATAGAAATTAAAGCATCTTAGTTGACCTTGTAGACCCTCTGAAAGGGGTTGTGTGGTCTCCGGTACACACTTTGAGAAACTCTGATTTTAGTCAATTTTTTCATTTAATTCATTAGGAAGCTTATGTCTAGAGGGAAAGAAGGAAAATTTATCAAGCACCTACTTGGTGCCAAGTGTTTTACAAATCTGATCCTCACAGCAACCAGCTAGCTGTGGTATAGTACATCGAGCATAGTTTCAAAAACCAACTAGCTTTGTGACACTGGGAGGGAATGAAGAAGGGAAGAAAAATTTACTAAGCACCTACTATGTGCCAGGCACTGTGCTAAGTGCTTTAAAGATATGTCATTTAATTCTTACCACAATTCTGAAGATAGATTCTATTATTATTCCCATTTCACAGGTGAGAAAACTGAGGCAGACAGAGATTTAGTCATTTACATGTAGCTAGTAAGGGCCTAAGGTCAGATTTGAACTCAGATATTCTTGACTGTAGACTGTGTTCTATCCAGTATGTTACCTAGTTTCCCTAAGAGGTCTTGTTTCCTAGTTGCCCCCAGAGGGGTTGTTACTTGTCCAAGATCATATGCAAGGAGCAGATCCTAGATTCAACTATAAAGCCAATTGTTTACCCACAACAGTATCCTCTTATTTTTTCTCTTTGAGACTCCATAAAATAGGGATAGGAATTACTTGAAAGACTGTGTGTCTTAAAGAACAAACAGCTCCTTGTTTGGCCACAGAGGACCAGATTTTGAATCTTGGTTCTATTACTATCTGAGTCATTTGGGGCACATATCTTAAACTTCTGGGGCCTCAGTTTCCTCACCCATAAAATGTGGGAGTAAAAACAAGATGATTGCTTCTATTCCTTCCAGCTATCAATTCTGTCTCTGACTTGTGGCTGCTCCACAGGACTGTGAGGACCAAATGAGGTCATGAATAGGAATTCACCCACAAATATCAGATATTTTCATGGCCTGGATGGTGTCTGAGGTCACTTTCCATTGTAAGTCCTAGAATCCTATTTTTATTGAAGCCTAATGGTATTAAGGAAAAGTAGAATTTAGTAGGGGAAAGAAAAATGGGCACAGATATGTCTCCAGGCCCTTCGGATTACAGCACCCACTGCTTGTTCGTGTCTCTCTTCTCCCCCAGAACCCTTTGCCTTGAGATTGGTGAATGGAGAAAGCAATTGTTCAGGTCACCTGGAGGTGCGCCACAAAGGCATTTGGGGATCTGTTTGCAACGATGGCTGGGGGGAAAAGGAAGATCAGGTGGTTTGCCAGGAGATGAACTGTGGTAAGGCCCTCTCCCAGAAGCCACAAGCCAGGAAGAGTTTCGGCCATGGGAAAGGCCCCATCTGGTTGGATGATGTCCGCTGTAAGGGGAAGGAGATATCCTTGGAACAATGTCAACACCGCTTCTGGGGCTACCACGACTGCACCCACAAGGAGGATGTGTCTGTGGTCTGTTTTGGTATGCTTGAGGACAAAGGGTCCTAGGGTGGGGTATAGGGGTGATTCTAACTAACAGTAGGAGTCAATATCATCCTCTTAAGCTCAGTTTGACCTCACCCCCAGAATGCTCAACTCCTTGAACACATCATCCTTTTGTTATCAGACTGGTAGTTGTAATTGAACCCCGATAGTGTCTGGGGTTGGAGAGGGGGGTGGAAAGGACAGTCACAAAATCAACACAGTCTGTCTGGTACACTCCCTTCTTTTTACAGTTGAAAAACTGAGGCACAGAGAGAGGAATTACAGAGCTAAGACTAGAACCCATCTACCTCTTTCTTTGTCTAGTACTATTTTTTCTACTGCCCTTTGCTTTCTTTTCCTAATAAATCCCAACCGAGATCTTGAGACTGGGCTACAACGCCACTCCCACTCCCTGGAGTTTCATGGGCTACATCTGGGGAAGCTGCTTGGATCATATTAGAAAAAACCTAGTTCCCATTTCTGTAGAATGGAAATTCCCTGGGCAATGAAATAGAAACTCCCCCCCCCCCAAACCACAACCTCCAAAGCCTCCACTGGTTACTGGATGGTTTGAAGAAAGGCTCTGTGTGAGAACATCCAGCTGTCCCAATCCCCTGCCTCTCTAGAATTGCAAGCAGAGGGGTTAGAAGGTATAAGGGTGGGAAAGAGGCAATCAGGAAACACTCTCTGCCCCCTGATAGTCCTTATTCTGAGGACCAGGTCAGGGGACTGGTAGGTGCTCAGGACCTCTGAATCATATACCCAATTCTGGGAGCCAGAAATGCCAATGCTAGGATATCAATAATAATCATTTCTAGATCTATAGTCCTTTAAAGCTCTACAAATTGCTTTCCTCGCACTTAGCTGTGAGGTGAATGGTGACAGTGTTATTACCTTCATATTACAAACGAGAAAATTGAGGCTCAGAAAGAATAAGTGAACTGTCCCAGTTGTACAAGTTGTAAAAGTCCAAGTCATATAATCATTTCAGGAACAAGTAAGTGGATCCTCCAGGCTCTATACTACCTGTATTTGATATGGTGTAGACATAGTGAGAACAGTGAATAGTGACTTTGGGGTTGCTTCCTTTTTCCTATACTACTATGACCTGGTCCTTTTTAGACTACCAGAGAGCAATTGCTAAGGATTCATTGGATTTTTTTTTTTTTTTTTTTTTTTTTTTTTTTTTGCGGAGCAATGAGGATTTAGTGATTTGCCCAGGGTCACACAGCCAATAAGTGTCAAGTGTCTGAGCTCGGATTTGAACTCAGGTCCTCCTGAATCCAGGGCCGGTGCTTTATCCACTGCTCCACCTAGCTGCTCCCGGATTCATTGGATTTTGAGCTAAAATGGAACTTAGAATTCAACTAGTTTCCCTCTCCCCCAACACATACTTCCCTCCATTTTTATGGATGAGAAAGTCTCAGAAAGATTAGGTCATATGAGACTGGAACCCATGCCCTCTGCCTCCTAATGTAGTGCTCTTTTCACCACATCAAACTGACTTTCCCCCACTCCCTTTCCTCACAGCTCCCTCCCTCATTGTCTTGTCTTCTTTACAGAAAAATAGCAGGACCCTTCTTTGGAGCCTAGAGACTGACACAATCCCTGAAATGTCTCCTGCCGTACCTCGTGGATTCCATCGCTCCCATGGCTTCTGATGGACCAGAAGGCTTTATCTGCTTCTCCTACCAAGGAGTCTTTCAGCCTGGGCCTTAGAATTGGCTACTCCAGGATCAACCCTTTCATTCCTTCCTCCAGTCTCATATAATGTACCAGGTCAGAGGAAGGACAAACCTGCCTGGGAGCTGTTCCCGATGTTTCTAGTCTCCTCCTCTCACTGAAGACCTCTCTAACTTTCCTTCTCTCTTTTCAGCCCACCTGGGATCCCCCAGTTCTGCCTCACTGGTATATTTCCCTACTGAGTTGTCAGAACAAGACCTTGCATGTGAATTAATAAAAGAATCAAAGGAAACTGGGTCTTCATCTCTTTCACGTAGATTATAGACAATATTTCCTTAGAAGCATTTTAAAAATGTTTGGCTCAACTCAGAACTTCAGAACTCCTCACATTAGGGCCTGTTGCTTCCCCTGGGCTCTTAGGTAGAAAGCAAGGCCCTGGATTGGTGTGGAATATTTGCTGAGGGTACACATCATCTCCTGAGCTCCAGGACTGGCTCATTCACCCAGAAAAATGGTGTCACAGCTATAATGAAAGATCATCCCCCAATTTCTATGTAACTTTTGAACCCCCCCCCCTTTTTTTTTGCACAGAGCAATGAGGATTAAGTGACTTGCCCAGGGTCACACAGCTAGTAAGTGTCAAGTGTCTGAGGCCACATTTGAACTCAGGTACTCCTGAATCCAGGGCCAGTGCTTTATCCACTGCGCCACCTAGCTGCCCCCTCTGCAAACTTTTTTTTTCTTTTTTAGTGAGGCATTTGGGGTTAAGTGACTTGCCCAGGGTCACACAGCTAGTAAGTATTAAGTGTCTGAGGCCAGATTTGAACTCAGGTACTCCTGACTCCAGGACCAGTGCTCTATCCACTGCACCACCTAGCTGCCCCCCTCTGCAAACTTAAAAAATATAGTTTGATAATTGCATTTCAATGAAATTGGTTTCCTTTGTAACCTATACATTTTATTTTATGCATTTAAAGGTATCCTGAGAAATCCATAGATTTCCAGAGATTGCCAGAGGGGTCCATGACACACAACAAAGGTGATAACCCCTGGTGTAGAGGTGGATGAGATGGATTCGAAATAAATACATCCACTCTGAAAAAATACATTGGACAATTGGAGAGATAAGTAAGAAGAGGAACAGAGAGAAACCAGAGGATGTGAGGCCTTGAACTATGGATAGCTCTTCCCTTTTAAAGAATAACAAACATTGCTAGTATTTATATAACTCTTTCATGTTTAAAAACCACTTTACAAATATTATCTCTTTTTATCTTCTCAAAACCCCTGGGAGGTAGATGCTATTGTCTGAGAAAGAAGCTGACAACAGGGCCCAGTATAGAGTGGGTCAGTAAAGAATGTCTTTGGGGATACCCGGATTAGAGTCATGTTAGAAGAGGTTAGTTTAAACAACCACACCTGAATCCCACAAATAGCCTTTATTGACCACATCCTAAGGCTTACTGGGTTGGTGCCACAGGGTAATATAATGATGTAATGATAATAACTCTTGTTTATTCAGTGCTTAAGGTCTACAGAGCTCTTTATGAACATCCTTATTTGACTGTGGTGACCAAGGCTCTTAGGCAGGCATCTAAGAAGTTTTGTTGTCCTGCACGACAAGACTTTGTGGCAGGTTCAAGAAATGATATATGTCCACAAACCAATGCCAAATTCCAGAGAATGCCTAGAAATTAATACACTTTCTGTCCTCTGATGCCTGCAAACAATGGAGTGCTAGTAAATGTTTAAGAGCTATCTCTCTGGAAAAGAAAAAAAAAGTCTTTGTGTATATGTGTAACTGGCATGAAAGTTCACAGATAAAGTAGAAGCCCAAAGATCTCCTGAACTCTTTTATACATTAGGGAAAATCTTATCTTATCATGTGGGCTGTGATATTACTAATGGTCTTCCTCACTTCTCAACCTCACTTTGAACTTTATAGCACTTTCAAAAGTGGAGAGAGAGGGTTTCATCTGTTACCCCATTTCTATATCTACATTTTGAGATATTTGAGGAGATACCTTAAATGTACATTGATTGTCCCAGTGCAGTAGGGAAAACCTTTTAGATGGCTTCTCTCTCTATGGACTTGTAACTCTAGTGGAATTGCTTGTAATTCTAGGAATTCCTTGGATTTTAGTAATGTAAGGCCAAAAAAAAAATCAACCAAAAAGTTAATGAAACATCTTAATAGAAGTAGGACATAAGGAAATACCACCTCAATGGTTAGTTGTCTTTCTTGAAGAGGACAAAAACGAGATTACTATGTTGGGGTCAAGGTGTAGTGTCTGACTATGGCTGATCAGGTCAATTAAGGTCTAAAGGCTCTACTGCAAGTTGGGCACAAATAATCCATATGAACATTTAGAGTGGAGATGTCTTACATCTCACATTTCTTTTAAGCTATTGCAATGCTGTATTGCTCATAGTGCACAAAGCCTTCTTTAATGTGGGTACTCCATGCTGAATGATCCTATGCCAGGGTCTTTCATGTCTCATAATAATTCCAAAGTTCTTCAGAGAGACCTTAAGAGAGTGTCCGTGTATCACTTCTCCTAACCTCTGTGTGAGTGCTTGACTTGTGTGAGTTCTGTGTAAAATAGTCTTTTAGATAAACATTTGACATTTGAATAATATGCTCAGCCCTTTGGAGTTGTTCTCTCTTAAGTAGAATTTTAATACTTTGCAGTTCAGCTTGAGAAAGGACTTCACTGTCCATTGCCTTATCTTGCCAGATGATCTTTAGAATCTTCCTAAGACAATTCAAATGGAAGTGATTGAGTTTCCTGGCATGGCATTGGCATACTGTCTACGTTTCACAGGCATACAACAATGATGTCAGTACAAATATTCTGTAGACCTTCAGTTTGCTTGGCAATCTAATACCTCTTCTCTTCCACACCTTCCTTCAAAGACTCACAAACACTGAGCTAGCTCTGGCAATGTGTGCATCAAACTCATCACCTATTTGTACATCCCTGGAAAAAATACTGCCAAGGTAAGTGAACTAATTCATAGTATTCAAAATTTCTCTTTTTGTTGTAATTGAAGGTTCCACATATGGATGGTGTGGTGCTGGCTGGTGAACCTCTCTTTTCGTGGTGTTTTCAGGTTAAAATTAGCATAAGTGGCAGAGAATTGATCCATACTTTGTTGCATCTTGGTCTCAGAATCTTCACTGAGTGCACAACTGTCCTCAAATAAAAAGTCATGCACCAACTCTCCCTTCATTTTAATCTTGATGGCAAAATGGCATAGGTGATTTTTTAAAATAATGTGTAAATTAGAGTTAAATGAAGCAGAGTTGCTTAAAGTCATAGGTCTCACTCTCTCTTCCAGTATCATTGAAGTCCAGTGGCAAGACAAAAGTCAAGATGACTGGTGATGGCTCAGGATACAGTGGATAACCATGGCATCTTTGATGTCTGACCAAGTGCTAACCACTCCACAGAATCTGCTTGCAAAACCTTTATGACTGTTGGAACAAATTGTTCCCATCCTCCCATTCCACCAGGGGAAGTCTTCACTTGCTTGGGATAGAGATCCCCCCTTATTTACTGACAGGTTGAAGACTCTTCATTTACCCACAACCTGGTTTAGCCCATCAGCCAAAATAGCTTACCAGGGTATGACTTCTGTGCATGCTACAACTTCTTGGAACCACAGGTCAGAGTTGGGTGAATCAGGTGAACACCAAAGTTGGAAAGCTGCCATCACACCAGAGTATTAGTCTTCTCTGAACACCCTATACCCCACTTCAATATTATATATGTATATATTTTATACATATATTTATATGTGATTGGAAGGCTCTAGTTGTCAGGATTTCCCAGTTTTCAACTTCATAATAGTCACATGTAAGTTAGCTTTTGGGAAACAAGACACTTCAACTATCTTTGACTTTAGTAAGTACTTTTCACTCTGGGGAACTGCTTTCTCTTGGGTCTTCGCAGTGCTTTTATCTGAGGTACTGTGTCTTCTCAGGTCCACAGAGAAATCTGTTTCTTCCCAAGTACTTCTCTCTGAGGGCTTCTCTCTCAAAGATTCTGCCTGTGTTTGTTCTCTTTTACTTTTGTTCACATCCTGAAGGGGAAGTACTTTATTTAATGCAAAATATATCCTAGCTTTGAAACATTTCATAAGAAGAATGTAAATTTCTATTAATACAAGACTTCATAAGAAACCTATTTTTTTTTGGTGGGACAATGGGGGTTAAGTGACTTTCCCAGGGTCACACAGCTAGTAAGTGCCAAGTGTCTGAGGTTGGATTTGAACTCAGGTTCTCCTGAATCCCGGGCTAGTGCTTTATCCACTGCACCACCTAGCTGCCCCCTAGAAACCTATTTTTTTTTAAAACTTTACCAGTTTCTAAGAAGACAAGCTTTTAGGTTGATTTCTCTTACATTTTATATTAAGCCAAAAAGTAAACACTATCACTAAGAATATATATCAATAAAATAGAAAAAGGAAGATTAGTGAAAAGAACATGCCAATAAAAAATTAGAAAATCCACAAAAAAGAAAAAAAATCTTAAAAATTAGAGGAGAAATTAGAAAACAAAAACATAGAACTGATAAACAAAACTAAAAAAAATCAATAATGAAATAACAACATCACTTGGAAAAGAACTCCTTATATGACAAGAATTGACAGGAAAATTTGCAAGCAATATGGCAAGATTAAGGTTTAGACCAATGTTTTACACCATGTACCACAATAAGCTCAAAATAGGTCTGGCAACTTAATACTAAAGGTTGCACCTTTAGATACAGAAAAAAATAAAATAGAAAAGAATCAGATCAGGTGCCTTTCACAGCTGTGGTTAACAGAGAAGTCTTGACCAAACAAGGGATAGATGATATGATAATTATGATTACATGGAATTGAAAAGCTGTTGCACAAACCAAATTGTTGTAAATAGGATAAGAAGAGAAACACTTGGGGGGAAAATGTATCTGAAAAGGATCTCATTCTCAAGATATAGAAAAAAACTCATAAAAGTAAGACCAAGAGCCATTCCTTAATGATTAAAGGATCAAGTGATATGAATAAACAGTCCAAAAAAAATTTCAAACTCTGAAGTTATATGAATGATAGCTCCAAAGCACTATTAAGAAAAATGCATATATGCATATACACATACACACACATACACAGACACTGACACATATACATATATATATATATATACACTCTGATGTTTCACTTCATTGACAAAAAAATGACAAAAGATAATCTAATTGCTTCACTCTACCCCAATTAAACTCAAAAGGCCCAAACTTCTCTAATGAATAAACCAATCAAAAGTATAAACTCAGTATGAACAATTCTTTAATCAATTTTGAATACATGGGATATTTTGATTATCAGATAAAATCAGATGATAATATACAAGAAACATTTATATTCATTAAAAGAAGCATATTCTAATAAGACAGGATTGAAGATTCAGAAATGAAAATTGCAACAGGATATTCCAGAAGCCAGGTAGGTTAAAGGAATTGCCTTTGGGGAAGGAGACTCAAATGAGATAATATATTTTAATTTTTCTAAATTAATATTTTTATTTAAAATTTTGAGTTTTAAATTCTATCCCCCCTTCTCTCCCTGAGGCAGTAAACAATCAGATATAGGTTATACATGTGCAGTTATGTAAAATATTTAAATATTTGTCATTTTGTATAAGAAGACTTTAATAAAAGGAAAGAAGGAAAGTAAAAAACAGGATGCTTCAGTGTGTGTTCAGTCAATATCAGTTCTTTCTCTGGAGGCAGATAGAACACTTTATCATTCTTTTGGGATTCTCTTGGATCACTGTATTGCTGAGAATAGCTAAGTCATTCATAGTTCTTCATCAAACAATATTGCTGTTGCTGTGTACCACATTCTCCTGGTTCTGTTCACTTCACTATATGTCAGTTGATGTAAGTCTTTCCAGGTTTTTCTGAAATCATCCTTCTTGTCATTTCTTATAGCACAATAATATTCCATTGCAATCATATATCTTGTTTAGCCATTCCCTAATTCATGGGCATCCCTTTGATTTCTAATTCTTAGCCATCACAAAAATTGCTGCTAGAAATATTTTTGTACAAATAGGTCCTTTTCTCTTTTGGGGGAATATTTTGGGATATAAACCTAGCAGTGTTATTGACAGATCAAAGGGTATGGACAATTTTATAGCCCTTTGGATATAATTCTAAATTGCCCTCCAAACTGGATCAGTTCACAACTCCACCAACAGTGGATTAGCATCCTGTTTTCCCATATCCCCTCCAACATCCAACATTTTACTTTTTTTACACAGTAGCCACTCTGATAGGTGTGAGGTGATACTTCAGAGTTGTTATAATTTACATTTTTCTGATCAATAATGATTTAGAATGTTTTTTATATGACTATACAAGGTTTTGATTTCTTTGTCTGAAAAGTACCTGTTCATATCCTTTGACCATTTCCCAATTGGGGAATTAGATAATATATTTTTAAAGCATTTAGCACAGTACCTAGTACATGGTATATAATATATAAGTACTTATTCCTTTATTCTCTATTGACCAGAGGATGATTTGTGAACTTTGAAAGATTAGAAGATTTGGACTTCTCATCCACAATGAAAGCAGTGCCTCTGGAGCATTAGTGGCTGACAGTAATTTCTGTATCCCTTTGTAACGATTGGAATGATGCCACCTGCAAGAGACTTACTGTAGAAAACCTCTGCCATGAGGAGAAGGCCTCTGAGGGCAAGCCATGAAGTCAAGGTCCTTGGCGTCAGGAAGTGACATTTGCTCACGGGTATTGTCCATAAAGGCTACCAGCCAATCAACTTGAGGAGCCTCCCATTTCTGGGAGGGGGACACGAAGTAGGAAGCGGATGCTGGCAGAGGGGTTCTGTCTCTTTTGGTTCCTGACCTTGCCATGGTGGGTCAGATGATGGAGTCTCTTAGAAATAGTTAGATTTTTACCTTTCTCTCTGATCCTAATGCTCTTTAATAAATACTTAAATAGTTAAATATTCTTGCTAAAGCTTATAATTTATTGGTGACCACTCATTAGATTTTAGATGGTATAGCTAGAATTTAAACCTCCTTATACCTTGTATCAGAACCTGTGAGGCACACTGAAAATAAATTAAACAGCTGAGAAAGGGCAGTCTGGTAGAGAGCTACAATTAAATGGGAGTCTAGTAGAGTGCTACAATGAAAGGGAACTTCATGAGAACTACATGAAGGGAGAAAAAAAACAGGAGGTATGGTTTGATACATGTATTCACTAAAATTAAACCTTCTTTCCCTATGTGCCCTTTGTATATTTGTTGGAGAGTATGTTCCAGACTTTTAAGGTATTATTCTTTTTTTTCCAGATACAACTGGCTTTTTAATGTCCAACTTTTCTCTGTCTAACTATATATACATTTGTATATATGTACATACACATATAAAGGGAATGTCCTGGCCACTCTGGAAGCCCCCTGCTAGAAGCTGATAGCCCTAAATTGCCCTAGAATTATCCAGTGGGAGGCTCAGTCCCAAGGTCTAAGGGATTATTCTTAGTACTAATTGCTATACCACCTTAGTAAATATCCTTATTCTAAACTCTAATTAAGGCTGACTAATTCATAATTCATGGGGAGTTTACCATCAGTACTAGAAATCTCAGGCCCTTGTGGTTACCACTAGATTTCTAAGGTAATCAGCTGCTTTTTGGATCCCTGGTATACCAATGGAAGTATGAGTTATTGAAGTAATTCCAGAGAGGATGCTATAATGAGAGTAGCCAATGTTTGAGGGATTGCAGGAAGATATGAGGCAGCTGATGGCTCAGTGGATAGAGCACTGGGCTGAGAGTCAGGAAGACCTGAGTTCAAATCTGGCCTCAGACACTTAATAGTGGTGTGACCTTGGGCAAACCACTTAAAATCTATTTGCCTTAATCCACTGGAGAAAGAAATGGCAAACCATTCCAGTATCTTTGCCAAGAAACCCCCATGTACAATATATTCCATGAAGTCATGAAGAGTCAGTCATGACTGAACAACAACAGAAAGATAGGAACACTAATATGCTATGGGGAAACAACAAATTATTCTGGAAAGGATTTTTGAATTATTCTAAGAAAGGGAGATAAATGTCAATATCTGACCTACAAATCCCACACCCAGGCATATACTCCAAGGGAGTCAAAGCTAGGGGTGGTCCCACTTATACAAAATATTTATAGCACACTTTTTGTAATATCAAATATCTAGAAACAATGATGATGCTCATCAACTGGGATAATTGTGATACATTAATGAAATGGACTATTACTATGTCATAAGAAACTTATTACTTGAACAATTTAGAGAAATATGGGAAAATATATAAACTGATAAAGTTAGCAAAACCATGACTACAATGATACAAACTGATAGAAAAGCAATAGCAAACCAAAGTCTGAGTTTTCCCTTCTCCCATGTATGTATGTATGTATGTATGCATGTGTATATGTATGTGTATGTATGTGTGTGTATATATATATATATATATATATATATACACATACACACACACACATATGCCCAGTTCTTCTAACCTATACTCACATGGCATTTTCTTTCTTCATTGTAGCTATTCTCAATGATATTTAGTGTTGTGGGTATACCTAGGTGGGTCTTTTCTCTCCTCTTCCTCCCTTCTTTAAAACTTTTGATAAGATTTGTAAAACACTCAGAAAACATGTCCTTACCATCATTTCTTGCCTTCACTCCATGTCTGGTCAGCCATCTGGCTTCCCTGTATTTTATGAATAGGTCCTGAATTCCAAATTCCATTATCAGAATCCAAAGCTTCTTAGCTATTTAGTTTTCCACTACCATCTTTTCCCTTTATCTTCAGCAAATAACAGTGAGGGAACCTAATATACTGTTCTATGGTCATCCATTTCTTACTCAAAACTTTGTAATCCATGGAGAAAATTCCCTACCCCACCCAGAAGTTCAAGAAAGAATGAGGAAGGGTGAAGAACTTCCACCTCCTCACCTAAAGAGTAAGGTAGACTCACTCTTCATCATTCTTATAGAACACAGAGTGGGGTCAACAAGAATTAGTCTCCCTTGACTCTGTCACTAATTATCTTTGATCAAGTCCCAATCAATGGGGACTAATCAGGAGTTCCCTGTTATTTACCAGTAAGATTGTGTGCTTCAACAAGAGATCTGGTTCATGCTCAGCTCCATGGGAAGTACTCTTAGCAAGTTAACCTGAGGGTCACCCCTGCTACTTCAGCTGGATGAATAGTTGTTTTGGTCCCCCTAAGTAGTGAGTGAGGTTACTAACTAGTCCTACCCTATGGTTCTTCCTCTGACCCTTACTGGATGATCTCCCACCAAGTAGCTTCTGTAGCTCCACTTAATCATTCCTTAGAGGACAAGCAGTTGCCTGATTCCCAGAGCATGACATTTCTCCTCTTTAGGAAATAAGTCCAATTCATTGTTTAGCTCCACATCTATATTCATCCTTTTTTTCCTACCCAGCCTTACCTGTACTACCTTCTTCTATTCTCAAACCTCCTAACAAGGGTCAAATTTACCTTCTGACACTTTAGATCTGTTTTTGGTTTTCCATTGAAATCCTTCCATTTATTTGAAGGGGGCAGTAAGGAACATACTTCATTGTCCTTGGTAAACTAGAGTATGGAGAGTTGTTTTTCTCAACCCTCCTCTAGGAAAGAAATAAGCTTATACTTGGAACTTAGATAGCCATTGTTAGATGTGTCAGAAAGACAAATGTCACACACTCATTACAAGTCACTGCAACATTTGCTCTGTTTTCCATAATAACTGAATCCTTCTCCTTCTGCTTGAGTCCTTCTATTTTTCATTTTCCCATTGAATTTTTACCCAAGTTGTTAATTGGCCCTTTTCATAATTACAAAACCCTCATGATTCTAAATCACCTTCATGATTCTAAATTACCTTCATAATTCCTTTTGTTTCTCTTCTTTTCTAGAACTCATCTTCTTTCTGTTCCTTCATTTGCATAAGCCTCTCTCATAGAAAACAGAAACCTAGAAAACAGAAGTGAAACACTTCACTTGATTATGGACTGCAAGTTCCACTGAATAAATGAGTGAATTTATTTGAATAGACAAGTTATATAAGGAGTTATATATGGACATAGAGCATGGGCCAAGTGTACTGACTCAGCCAGACACATGTTCTAAGCCTTCAAATCTGTGGAGTTGTGCAGGAGATATGCTTGATTAGTTCTACAAAGAACAACTCGTTTTCTCAGCATTTTCAAGGGAGGGGGGACTTTTCACAGCTTTAGCAGGATTTGGGGGCTTCCCCTTTTCTTATTCTAACAAAATTTTTCTAAAATTATTTTTATTTATTTTATTAAATACTTTCCAATCACATATAAATTTTAAAATTTTTGAGTTCCAAATTCTCTCCCTCCTTTCTGTTCCTACCCCATTTAGAAGTCAAACAATTTGGTATTGATTATATATATGAAGCCATGCAAAGCATATTTCTATATTAGCCATGCTGTTCGAATCTTGCCTCAGACACTTACTAGCTGTATGACCCTGGGCAAGTCACGTAACCACCATTGCCTTAAACATCTGAGGACCATCTCCAGTCATCCTGATATATATCTTGCCACTGAACCCAGATGGCTCTGGAGAAAAGAGTGAGGTTAGTGACTTTGCACAGCCCTCCCTAACTTAAATCCAATTCACTGCAAGTTATAACATCACCCTGATATCATGGTCCTCTTTGAGAATGAAGGACAACCCCCCCCAACAACAGATCTGACAGTTAAATTTTTCCATGTGCCCCTAATTTACTTAAGATATCGCCCTTTATCCATAAATCATTTATCTATTTTGACCACATCCTGGTTTATGGTGTGAGATGTTGATCTGTGCTTTGTTTCTGCCAAGCTACTTTCCAGTTTTCCCAGAATTTTTTTTCAAATGTTGGATCTTTGGGGTTTATTAAATGCTACATTACTATGGTCATTTACATGCTGTTTTTCATTCTTTGTTTTAAAAGAGAATGATGTGTTGATTTGCATGTGAATTGAATTTAAGTGAGGCAGAGTTGCACAAAGTCATCAGCCTTACTCTCTCTTACAGAGTCCTCAAAGTCCAGTGGCAAAAAAAAAAAAAATCAAAATGAATGGCAATGGCTCAGGATACAGTGGATAACCTTGGCATCTTTGATGTCTAACCAATCTCTAAGCACTCCACAATGCCTTCTTTAGCCACCTTCATGGCCATTGGAACAAAAACAAAAGTTTTCATGTGCTTGTGGTAGACATTCCCTTAACTCACAGACAGGTTTGTCAGTTATGGGTCAAACAAGTTCAACCTGTCCACTGAGACAGTTTTCCTGGGGTGTGGTCACTGTATATGTAACAGCTTCTTGGAGTCACAGTTGGGTAAAAGGAGGGCACAAAGGAGAATGAACAGCCCTGAAAACGACTCAGCAAACCTCAGTTCCAGAGGTTCTAGTTCTCCCTGAACACCCTGGTACAGTCCAAATACACTACTGTTTATTGTGTACATAATCTATTCCACTGATACGCTACTCTATTTCTTTCTTTCTTTCTTTTTTTGCAGGGCAATGAGGGTTAAGTGACTTGCCCAGGGTCACATAGCTAGTGTCAAATGTCTGAGGCTGGATTTGGACTCAGGTCCTCCTGAATCCAAGCCCAGTGCTTTATCCATTGTACCACCTAGCTTCCCTCCAACCATTCCATTTCTTAGCCAGTATCAAATTATTTTGATGATTACCTCTTTGGAATATAGTTTGAAATCTGAAATTGCTAGGTTGCTTTCCTTAATGATATGTATATATATATTCTGTTGAGATTCTTGACTTTTTGTTCTTTGTAACTTTGGCCTTTGTAACTCTTTTTCTAGCTCTATAAAATAATTCTTTGGTTGTTTAATTGCTATGACAATGAATAAATAAATTAAATAGAATTGTTATTTTTATTATATTGGCTCAGCCTACCCATGAACAATTAATATTTCTTCATTTGTTTAGATGTGTCTTTATTTGTGTGAAAAGTGTTTTGTAACTATATTCATAAAATCCCTGGGTTTGCCTTAGAAAGTAGACTTCACTGTATTTTATATTGCTTGCAGTTGTTTTAAATGTTTAAATGTTTTAAATGTTTAAATCTATTCCTGCTTGCTTTTGTTAATAGCATATGGAAATGCTGATGATTTATGTGGGTTAATTTTATGTCCTGCAACTTTACTGAAATTACTAATTGGTCCCACTAGTTCTTTAGTTGATTCTCTAGAGTTCTTTAAGTATACCATCATATGATCTACAAAGAGTGGTAGTTTTTCTTCCTCATTGTTTAGTTTTATTCTTTCAAGTTATTTTTTTCTTATTGCTATAGTTTGCATTTCTAGTACAATATTGAAGAATAATGGTGATAATGGATCCCTTTTATTCACTCTTGATTTTACTGGGAAGCCTTCAAGTTTATTCCTGTTATAGATAATGCTTGCTCTTGGTCTTAGATGGATACTATTTATCATTTAAAGAAAGGTTCCATTGATCCCTATGCTTTTTAAGTGTTTTTATTACATATTGTATTTTGTCAAAAAGCTTTTTCTTCACTTATTGATATAATCATCATATGAGTTTTGTTGTTTTTGTTATTGATATCAATTATGCTGATAGTTTTCCTAATACTGAACCAGCCCTTCATTTGTGATACAAATCCTGCCTCATTATAGTATGTGATCTTTGTGATATGCTGCTATAATCTTCTTTCTAATATTTTGTTGGGGTTTTTTTGTATTGATATACATCAGAGAAATTGGGCTATGATTTCCTTTCTTTTTGTTCTCCTGGTTTAGGTGTCAAAACCATATTTATGTAATAAGAGCAATTTAATAGGACTCCTTTTTTTCCTGCTTTTTTCAAACAGTTTGTGTAGTATTGGAATTAATTGTTCCTTAAATGTTTGGTAGAATTTACTTGCAAATCTATCTGGTCCTGGGGATTCTTTCTTAGAGAGTTCATTGATGGCTTGTTCAATTTCTTTTTTAAGATAGAGTTATTTAAGTATTTTAGTTCCTCTCCTATTAACCTGGAAATTTTATATTTTTGTAAATATTCATTCATTTCACTTTGATTGTAAATTTTATTGGTACATAAGTGGGCAAAATGACTCCTAAAATTTCATTAATTTCATCTTCATTGTTGGAACTTTCACCTTTTTCATTTTTGACACTAGTAATTTTGTTTTCTTTCTTTTTTAAAAAATAAATTAATCAATGACTTCTTTTTTTTGTTTTTTTTTATAAAACCAGTTGCTAGTTTTATTTATTAGTTCACTTTTGTTACTTTCAATTTATTAATTTCTCCTTTGATTTTCAGAATTTTCATGTTGGTTGGTGTTTAATGGGATTTTAAAATTGCTTTTTTAGTTGCATATCCAATTCATTGATCTGTTCTTTCTCTCTTTTACTGATGTATATTTTGGAAATATAAAATACCACTTTGGTTGCATCCCACAAATTTCAGAGTGTTGACTCCCTATTTTTAATGAAATTATTTATTGTTTATAATATTTGTTCTTTGTCTCACTCATTCTTTAGGAGTAGATTATTTAGTTTCAAATTAACTTGTAATTTTTATTGCATTATAATCTGAAAAAGTGCATTTAATATTTCTGTTTTTCTGCATTTGGTTGTGAGGTTTTTATGTTGTAATACATGGTCAATTCTTGTGAAGGTGCCATATACAGCAGAGAAAAAGATATACTCCCTTTTATTCCCATTTAGTTTTCCTCCAGAGGGCCATCATATCTAACTTTTCTGAGACTCTATCTCATTGACTTCTTTCTTATTTATTTTATGGATAGATTTATCTTGTTCTGAGGGGAAATTTGAAGTCTTTCACTAATAGTTTTACTGCTCATTTCCTGATACTATGTAAAAGGTAAATGAATATTAGAAGATCATCCAGGCATAGGCCTAGCTCACAAGCCTGTGTTTGTCCCCTCTATGAACTCCCAGATGTTTTCTGTGAACTCTAGCTATAGCTTAACATGGAAAGTTGCCCCTGTTTTGACCAAGAGTGGAAACGTGAAGGAGGATACCCTGCTGGGATCTTGGCCAGGTCCCTTCTAGGCATATCTCACTGATTAACTGCCTAAGGTTCCCAGGAACTAGCCATTCCTAGGGACTATAAACAATTCCAAGGGTAGTCCTGGGGGGTTGGCTCCCCCCTAGGAGTATGTCCTGAGCAACTAAAGTTTATTCCACCTTCTCCAGCAGTGATCCTTCACAAACTCACTTGGTGTCAGTCATAAAATTAGCTCATCATACAAGTTGCTATTGGTGGCTTCAAGCCACTTTTGTTTAAAGTCCTATATAAGTCAAAGTAAAGCCCCCACCTCTTTGGAGTCTCACCCATGGAGAGGACACTCTGCCTGGGATATTCCTAATTGGGACTCTGGGAGGCTGCACTGGGACCCCCAGTCAATCGACCCAGGAGTTGGTGCTTCCCCAGTTTGGTGATGTATTTCCCTCTAAATATTTACATATTGGTCGCTTTTGCTTTAATAGTTACCTTGTTAGGCTGCTTACTTTATTACTGCTGAAAAACTAATATCTCTTTTCCTGTACTATAATGTTCATTAAATCTAATTTTCTTTACCTGGTGTTGGAGTATCATTTTGTAGGAGCAAATCCTAACATTATTCTTAACAATACACTATGTCATTTGGTGCATATGTGTATGTATGTATGTACATAGTATTGATATTACTTTGTTGTCTATGGTTTTTAGCAAGATGTAGTTTCTCTGCTTATCCCTTTTAATTGATTTTTACTTTTGTTTTGTCTGAGATCATAATTGCAACCCCTGACTTTTTTTTAACTTTGTATGAAGCATGATAGATTCTGCTCCAGCTCTTTATTTTAACTCTGTGTATGTTTCTCTGTTTCAAGTGTATCTCTTGGAATCTGAGGGGTTTTTTTTGGGGGGGGAGGGATGAGGGTTAAGTGACTTGCCCAGGGTCACACAGCAAGTAAGTGTCAAGTGTCTGAGGCCGGATTTTAATTCAGGTACTCCTGATGGATTCTGGTTTCTAATCTATTCTGTTATGTACTTTCATTTTATGGGTGATTTCATCCCATTCACATTCTCAGTTACAATTACTATATATTTCCCTCCATCCTGTTTTCTTCTGTTTGTCCTTCTCTTTCTCTTTTTATCCTCTCCCTCCTCTAAAGTCTATTTTGTTTCTCTCCCCTGTCATTTTATTTGCCCTCCCTTTTATACCCCCCTTTTCTCTTATCTCCTTCCCCTCCTACTTCTCTATTCAGTAAGTTAGAGTTCTATTATCAATTGTGTATGTGTGTATGTATGTATGTATGTATGTATGTATGTACACACATATGGATGTATATATGTTCGAGTGTTGTCCACCCCATTACCATTTTCCCTCCCACTATAAAAGCTCTTCCTCACATGACTCTTTTATGTAAGATAATTTTCCCCATTCTTCCTCTCCTTTCCCCCTTTTCCCAGGGCATTCTCTTTTTTTACTTATCCATTTTTAAAAACCATCCTAACACAAGCAACTCACTCTCACATCTTCTTTTTATGTATAATTCTTCTAAATGCTCCCCAAATGGTAAAGTTCTTTGAAGATACATGTATCATCTTCCCATATAGAAAAGTAAACAGTTCAACCTTATTCAGTCCCTTATTATTTGTCTTTCATGTTTAACTTTTTTATCCTCTTGAGTATCATATTTGAACATCAAATTTTCTATTTAGCTCTGGTCTTTTCATAGGGAATGCTTGAAAGTTCTCTATTTCATTAAATATCCATCTTCCCCCTTGAGGTATTATTCTCAGTTTTCCTGGGTATTCTTGGTTGTAATCAGCTCTTTTACCTTCCAGAATATCATATTCCAAGGTCTCTCCTTTAATATGGCAGCTGCTAGCTTTTATGTGATCCTGACTATGGCTCTATGGTATTTGAATGTTTTTTTTTAATAGCTGCTGGAAGTATTTTCTCTTTGACCAGGGAACTCTGGAATTTGGCTATAATATTCCTTGGATTTTTCATTTGGGGCTCTGTTTCAGGTTGTGATTGGTGAATTTTTTCAATTTCTATTTTACCCTCTGGTTGTAGCATATCAGGGCAGTTTTCCTTGATAATTTCTTGAAATATGATGTCTAGGCTCTTTCTTTGATAATGGCTTTCAGATAATCCAAAAATTCTTAAATTATCTTTACTTGATATATTTTCCAGGTGAGTTGTTATTTCTATGAGATATTTCACATTTTCTTCTTTTTTCTTTTTAAATTTTGTATTATTATTTCTTAATATCTCATGGAGTCATTAACTTCCATTTGTCTAATTCTTCATTGAGCTTTTGTACCTGTTTTCCTATTTAACCAATTTTGTTTTTTAAGAAGTTATTTTTATCAGTGAATTTTTGTACTTCCTTTTCCATTTGGCCAATTGTGTTTTTTTTTAAGGTGTTCTTTTCTTCAGTACTTTTGTGCCTCTTTCACCAGGCTGTTAATTGTCTTTTCATAATTTTCTTCCTTTGCTTTAATTTCTTTACCTAATTTTCCCTCTACTTCTCTTTTTAAGATAACTTTTTAGTTCTACTAGGAATTTTTATTGGGCCGATTCCTATCTTTTCTTTAAGACTTTTCTAGAAGCTGTTTTGACTTCATTGTTTTCCTCTGAGTTTGTGTCTTGACCTTTCTGTCATCGTAGTGGGTTTTTATGGTCAGGTTCTTCTTTGTTGTTTGCCCATTTTTCTACCCTATTTCTTGATTTGGAACTTTATGTTGATATTGGACTCTGTTTCTGGCATGGTGGGGAGGGACATTGTCTCAAGGTTCAGACTTTTTTTCACTGCTGTTTTCAGAGAGCTAGTTCTGGGGAATTGTGAGTTTTTCATACTTTCAGGGTGGTTATTAGAGAAGAGGGGTGGACACTGCTGTCTTGATTTGCACTCTGGTCCTTACTTAGTAAGAGCCCCTGATCCCTTGAGATTGTAATTGGTACTGCTCCATATGGTGTCTCATAATTTGGGACCAGAAACAATATTGTTCCTCAGCGTCCTTGGGACTGGAAGTGATACTGCCTCTCAGGGCTTCTACTTCCTCATTCCTCCTCTCCACCAATGAACTAAGACCCAGAAATAGATATAGGCAATGGAGTTGCCAAACAGCATATGTTCCTGTGTTCAGTGCTAGCACATCGGTCTGATGCCTGATGTTTTACCTTATTCCTATCTTTAATTGTACAGTGATGAACACTTCGATTTGACTCCAGTCTTTGCCAGTGACTGATCTTGTTCTTAATGTTGTTTTTCCCAAACAGGGGATCTTGAAGACTGTTAAGGTTATGTGCCCTTCCTGTGCCTGGATCAAGACTGACCCAAAACACTTCATACATGCTACCATACTGGGTGATATTAATGCCATCACACTTGTCTTCTTGGATCCTGATTTCCAAAATCACAATAGACTTGGAGTTGTAATCAACCTAAGGGCTGGGAAAATTCAGTTTTCCTCAACTACTCATTTCTAAATGCCCTGGGGGAAATTTGAAGTGAAATGGATTCAATTGTCAATCCACCTATTCTAGAGGAGAATATGCTAGATGTATATTAGGTACTCAATAAGCATTTGTTAATTTGTATTTGTGTATTTGACTTGACTCTCACTGAAAGGCATCATGGTGCAATGGGGAGAGTACCCTGTCACTTCCTAGCCTTGTAACCCTATGTAAGTCATTTACCTCTCTGAGGGTCTTCCCCTCCCAGATTGATTCTTTTGTAAAGCAAACTAGACCATCGTTTGCCTCAATCTTTACCTAGCCTTTATCTACAAAATGGGTGTTGCCTCAGACAAACTGGGACCTGGGAAAGACCTTAGTTTAAAAAAGCCAAGGTCTCCCAATGTATCTGGGGTCATTGTCAATCCTGTATATCTTGCCACTGGACTCAGATGACTCTGGAGGGGAGAGTGAGGCTGATGACTTTGCAGAGCTCTATCTGATTTAAATGTAACTTGCAAGTCAACACATCACCCTCATGATGTCATTGGTCTTTTTTGAGAACTATAAAGAATTAATTGTTATTTGAGGTTTTTATGACCCTATCTTTTGGCTAGAATTTAAAAAATAACCTTGGTGTGTGCACTGGCCTCTGGGGCTCTGCAAACAGCATGGTGCTCCACCCACTGGTTGTAGCTGTCACCATGGGGCTGGCACCTCACGTCATCACCACTTGCCAACGTCTACATGGGCCTGGCAAAATTATAATGATTGGAAGCCCAGTGAGGGCAGTCATATGACTGTCAGAGAAGCCAGCCAATTGGCTGGAGACTGTGTGTGGTCAGCCTGGATTCTGCTGGGAAGAAGGGAGGCTTTTTTGCCATTCTAGCTTGAAGCTGGAAGGCGACCGGATGCTTCTGTGTGTTCTCAGCTGATTCCTGGGTGGTGGTGGTGTTCAGGTTGTATAATTTCCCTTTCCCCATTTTATTTCCTTTCCCTTGATCCTACTGATCCTATTTGTGTTTTGTTTTGTTTTTTTAAGTTCGTTCTCATTAAATAAATCCTGCTCTGTTTTGAGGGAGGCTGTCTGTCTCCTTCCTTGCCCCAATATTGCGGCGAGCCACTTAGCTAACACTCCCCAATTAAGAATTGGTCCCCACAGAACAAAGAATGAACAACACCTTCCTGGGCCACAGTTATTTTGTTTATAAGGTAAAAGGATTGGAATCAAATATTCCTAAGTTCCTCTCATCATTTTAAAAAATGTTATAACATCCCTTTCAGATTTACATTCTATTCTTCTTTGATTCCTACTTCACTGAAGTTTGAGGACCTGGGATAACATAACTCCTTCTATTAGCACATTAGCAACCTGAAATTTGAGTAGAACCTAGTTAGGGCATCTGGATAGAATAGAAAGTCTTCAGTTAGTCAGAACACAACTTCTGGATGGAGCTCTCTGGCAGAGTTGGAAAGGTGTCCAAAGAACTGAAGCAATGTGGAAAAGTGTTTAAGACAAACTGGATCCATCTCCAGGAAGTTAGGCCTACAATTAACTCTCCCACTCCTACACTGTGAAAAAAGTGGAATATTCTTCTTTAAGATACCAAACAAGCAGCTAGGTAGCACAATGGATAGAGTGCTAGACCTGGAATCAGGAAGACCTGAGTTCAGATCTGGCCTCAGACACTTAACTTGCTGTGTGACCCTGGGCAAGTCACTTAACTGTGTTTGCTTCAGTTTTGTTATCTATAAAAATAAACTATAGAAATAAATGACAAGCTGCTCCAGTGTCTTTGCCAAGAAAACCCTAAAAGGGGTCATGAAAAATTGGACTCAACTGGAAACAACTAAACAACAACAACAAAAAGATAACAGACATGGGCTCAACTAACAGCTAGGGATTTCAAATCCTGTACTTGCCTATTGAATTTTTGTGGGGAAGGGCTCTGAGGGTTAAGTGACTTGCCCAGGGTCACACAGCTAGTAAGTGTCAAGTGTCTGAGGCTGGATTTGAACTCAGGTCCTCCTGAATCCAGGGCCAGTACTTTATCCACTGTGCCACCTAGCTGCCCCCACCTATTGAATTTTTAAAAATTTCTTATTTGTCTTTGTTTTGTAATGATAAGATAGACTCCTTCAGATGCTTTAGTAATTGAATTTGCATAATTAATAATCTCACCAGGAAATCTGATTTTATCTCTTAGACACCCAGAATCACCACATGACATACCAGATAGGATGCTTTCTGGGTTTGCATTTTATATTCTTAATAGCAGGTTATATTCCCATATTCCCTAATTCCAAACCCTGACTCATATTCTAATGATGCCTATATTTCCTCATTCTGACTTCAACAAGGTTCACCCATTACCTAGTCAATAACATAATAACTCTTTGAAACTCCTATTCTTTTTTTTTTTTTTTTTTTTTTTTTTTTGGTGAGGCAATTGGAGTTAAGCGACTTGCCCAGGGTCACACAGCTAGTAAGTGTCAAGGAAGACTGATTTGAACTCAGGTCCTCCTGACTCCAGGGCTGGTGCTCTATCCACTGCACCACCTAGCTGCCCCTGAAACTCCTATTCTATTATCAACAAATTCACTTACATCCTCAATCTTTTCAAAGAACTTTAGAATTTGTACCTTTTTCCTTCCCCAAAGACATAACACACCTTGCAAGCATCATCAGTGTTGCTAGTCCTCTCACTACAGCCAGCTCACTGGACTACAGAGAAAGGTGAACTTACTCCTTGTTCCCAAGCACCACTTACCATTATTCTACCACCATTACCCAATAACCTTTCCTCTTTAAAGATCACTGCAATCCTCTTGTATCACGTGTAGCTATTGTTTGTAATATGATCTACCAGCTTACAAGAAATTCTCCCAACTTTTTCATTGACTTAAGTACCTATCTTATTTTATTTTTCAACTCATCCCTTGACACTATCATCATGACTTGTGTTCAGATGACAAGTTCTCTGACATCCAATCTATAAAATTCCTAAACTTCCTTAATGTTGGTGACTTCCTTCCCCACCCCACTTCTACTCCACACCAGCATGGTAATATTTTATACCTTACCATCTCTCAGGATTGTACCACTTTTCAGATACAGAACTTAGTAATTACTTTCTCTAACTACTGTCTCATATCTTTTTTTTCTTTTTCACTATTTCATTCAAATTGAGTACAGTCATAGCTCTTACTATAACCTTCTGACCCTTTATCTTTTTTTTTTTTGCAGGGCAATAAAGGTTAAGTGACTTGTCCAGGGTCACACAGCTAATAAGTGTCAGGTACCTGAGGCTGGATTTGAACTCAGGTCCTCCTGAAATCCACTGTACCACCTAGCTGCCCCCTGACCCTTTATCAATACCTATTATTTCAATTTATCATCCCTTTCCCATTCTTTACCCTCCTCTTCACATATAAAACAAAAGGAGAGATTCTTTAGTCTCTGAGAAATAATTGAATTCCATCCCTCCCACACACACATATGCACATAATTTTCCCATAATTAAACAGAAAACTTTGATCGGTGCTACAAAATCTCCAAAGATGTCAAGGAAAGGGTGGGAAGATTATTGAAGTTGACAAGTTCAGTTTTGGAAGATGTTCAGAAAGAAAAAGAAAAAACAGCGGTGAGATGGAAAGACAAATTTAGCACTTGTTATATGTCTAACACTGATCTCATGGTAAGGGATACAAATAGAACAGCAAAACAATACATGTTCTCTAGGATTCAGCTTCAAGGAGTTCAAATATAGGAGGTTTTAGATGCAGGGCAAATGGAAAAACTTGGAGGTGGATCAAAAAGGAAAATCAGCAGGGTAGATGGTAAGGCCTAGATGTCTATTACCTTATTGTAAGGATTATAGTTGGTAGTTTCCTGTTCATTGAAGCAGAGAGAGAGGTTTTGTCCATGACTGTTGACTATTGCAAAGGTATTAGTGGGCCCAAGGGTCTTAGCAGAATATGACTGGTGGTTATTTGGGAAATAGAAAAGAGTGGAAGGAGGGTTGGCATCCAGAGGTTTAGGGACACTCAACATCAGATGGGGAAAGGGCAATTCGAGCTGTGGTGGAGGAGGAACAATCCTTCAAGTGTTCCCCATCGTGCCTGTTTCTGCTCATCACAATGCTAAAGAACTGATTCAGGAATTAATAATTATGCCAGATGCAGACTGCAATTGAAAGATACTTTCTAAAAACTATTAGAACTTCAATCAAGTAACTGGGATAGATTTTATATGACCTCAACTTGTAGAGAAACAACATCTGAAAATGATCGCAACTATTTTAACGAATAAACCAAACCAATATTTCATGCATATAATGGTATTCCTTTAACTATAGCTAATCTAGATTATGAAAAAGAAGTATCAGGAGTGACTTTACACAGAGTATTTTCAACCTGACTACGAGAAAAATGAAAGTTACTTAGAAGAGGAGGCAGATTCATACTTAGATGACATTGATAAAGAGCAATACCAACATTTTTTAAAATGTGAAAAATTTTGTCTAAAATAAGAATATAAGTAAGAATCATCAAGTTATTTACTGGGATACTCATTTTATCAGTCATAAGGGGATTGGAAAAGACAGAGGAAAACAAGAAAATGTGTTACATTAATATCAAATTAAGGATGCTGAATTTTTATTAACTAAGATAACTAGAGACAGCTAGATGGTACAGTGGACACAATACTGGACCTGGAGTCAGGAAGACTTGAGTTCAAATCTGGTCTTGGGCTTTTACCAGTTGTGTGACTCTTGGAAAGTCAGTTAACCTTTGCTTCCATTTTCTTATCCATAAGATGATGACAATAGCAGCACCTAGTTCCCAGGGTTGTTTTGAGGATAAAATGAGATAATATTTGTAAGGTGCAGGGGCAGCTAGGTGGTGCAGTGGATAAAGCACCGGCCCTGGAGTCAGGAGTACCGGAGTTCAAATCCGGCCTCAGACACTTAACACTTACTAGCTGTGTGACCTTGGGCAAGTCACTTAACCCCAATTGCCTCACCAAAAAAAAAAAAATATTTGTAAGGTGCTTAGCACAATACCTGGCATAAAATAGGCTCTTTTTTTCTTTTCTGGGCAAGGCAATTGGGGTTAAGTGACTTGCTCAGGGTTACACAGCTAGTAACTGTCAAGTGTCTGAGGCCAGATTTGAACTCAGGCCCTCCTGAATCCAGGCCTGGTGCTTTATCCACTGTGCCACCTAGCTGTCCCCTAAAATAGGCTCTTAACATAGGCTTGTTAATTTAATATTTTAAAAACTGAATACTATTTTAATTTAATGTTTAATTTTAACAGTATCTGCCCCAAATAAAATTATTTTGTCACTTCAAATGCAGACTACATATGCCCATATATGATACATATGCATAAATATACTTATGTATATTAGTTAGAAAAATACATATAAATGCATATCAATAACCACTCACCCATGTGCCTACTTTTTCATGTATTAAAAATGTATGATCATACTTCATAATTATATTAATAGGGAAAAGAGATTTTATAAGCAATATTCCATAGTAGACTCTATTTTTACTATCACACAATTGACTGAAAACTATAGAGTGCAACATATCATTGTACTTAAAGTGTTGGGTTATTAAAAGACTTTTGATTTAGTAGAGTAAAATGTCAAGAGAAAGAAAGCCTTTCTACCAATAAGGTTTCTGTCATACACATCAAAATGATAACATTCCTTTGAAAGCTATAACTATAAAGATTGACTTATTCAACGATTCCTTGATTCAATGATTTCTTGATTCAATGATTCCTTAACATCAAGGGGGGATATAAAACAAAACAATGTGTGCTAACTAAAATATGTTGATCACTGCCTTCAAGGGGAAACAGCTGAGACCAAGTTGAAGGTTTCCCTATAACTGATGAGGTACTCCAAGTGTTCCCATTTGTGGCTCACAGCATGCTGGTTGCATGGACCTTGGAACACTGAAGAGCCTCCTAAATGAGATACACAACCATTCAAAATAATTTGCAATAATCATCTACACAAGATAAAACAAGTGAATAAAGTGGGCTTATTTTCCCAATGATGGAATGTAGTTAGTTGAACTACTCATAGTACTTCTCCATCAGTATATTTCTCTAGTATAGAAACTAGATATTCAATTAACTGGAGCCCAAATTGACTAGGACCAGGACAGCAGATTGTATTGCCATTGGAAAATTACAAAGTTCTTTTAAGGATGACTGAATTTCTGCTTGAAATAATGGTCCATTTATTTAACACCAATAATTGTCTGGTGATATTATATGGCTTACAGCAGGAGTGTGCTGGAATCAGCTCCAACTGGCCCCTGAATACCAACTGTTAAATATTCAGTGCAAGAATTTACACCTCATAAGTTAAGAAACACTACAAATAAGGGCTGTATTTGTTGTTTTCTTAGGTATTGGGACCTAAGAAGGTGGTGTGAAAATTATAATAATGTAGATTAGCCCTAAAAAGAGATTTATTTTAGGTCTTTTCACCATCAAGGATTTTAGAGCTACTACACTTGTACTCTAGCATTATAGCCCCAAATGTTCTTAAAGAAGACATAAATAACATTAAAGAGAATATAGATAAGAAAGACATTTTGACTGGATTGTGTGTGTGTGTGTGTGTGTGTGTGTATATATATATATACACACACATATATAATACACAGAGATATACATATATATGTGTGTGTATATATACATATATATACATATATATATGTGTGTGTATATATATATATACATATATATGTGTGTATATATATACACACATATATAATACACAGAGATATACATATATTATGCTGTTATGATATCATACTATAATATGCTTCATAATATATACAATATATTATATATGATGTGTGTGTATATATACACACACATACACCATATAGGAGATCTATGTTGATGTGACATAATTATAAAGGTATTGAGGGATCAGTTTATTTTAAAAGCATCTGTTGGAGGGAAAGTTATCAAAGTCATGGAAAAAATATGGCCTCAGACACTTGACACTTACTAGTTGTGTGACCCTGGGCAAGTCATTTAACCCTCATTGCCCCGCAAAATTAAAAATATATATATATATTATCAAATAAGCTACCGAAATATATTGATTTCCCCCTAGAAGCACATTGTATATTTATGCTTAAAATTCAAGATGTTTGAATTTATGCCAGAACTAAATTTTGTAAAAATTATTAGACTCATGGGCTACAATATATCAGAGCTAAATTAACATAGTTTAAGAAATCATTTGACAAAGTGTCATGTTATGTTTGTGAAGAAGATGAAAAGATGTGGGCTGGATAATAATACAGAACTAGAAATTTATCAAATGATTGTACCCGAAGAGTAGTTGCTAATGCATTGATGATAACTTGGAAGGACTCTAGAGAATTCCCCTAGAATATTTTCCTTGGTGCTTTTAACATTTTTATCAGTGATTTTTTTGGGGGGCAGGGCAATGAGGGTTAAGTGACTTGCCCAGGGTCACACAGCTAGTGTCAAGTGTCTGAGGCTGGATTTGAAATCAGGTCCTCATGAATCCAGGGCCAATGCTCTATCCACTGTGCCACCTAGCTGCCCCTTTATCAGTGATTTTGATAGATATATGGCATATTCATCAAATTTACAGCTTACACAAAGCCGAGGAAGTGTAAATACAATAAGCCAGAAAAATTTTTACATGTTGCATTGATGAACTGAATTAAAGACTTTGAAACTTTATATACATAAAAAATTTTCTACTTAGTATAAAAAAAATCTTCAGAAATCTAAGATGTGAGGAAAGTAGCTAGATAGTAGTTAGTCTAGAAAAATTATTAAACACAGTATACATAAAAACACATGTACTAAATAAATCCACATGTCACAAAGTTCAATATGTATCACATATAAAAATATGCATAGATTATATGTGTATATTTCTATGGCATACATATACAGATACAATATATACATGTGTGTATCTATACAATATATCCTATCTATTACACATGTGTGCATATGTGAATGTTTATATATACATGCACATATATGCATTTTACTTGCCTATAACTTCCGCATGAGTCAATCATATTATGCAGCAGCCCAAAAACATCTCATGTACTATCTGGACATATTAAGAAAGACATATTGCCCAGCACTAGGCTGGGCATTTATCTTTACCCAATTAGACTACAGCAGATGTGTTCAGTTCTGGATACCATATTTTAGGAAGGACATTGAAAGAGCAACCTGAATGACAGAAGGCTTTGAAATCATGTCATATCAACACTGGTTGGAGAAACTGAGGATGTGTCTGACTTTTTGTGACCCCATTTGGGGTTTTCTCAGCAAAGATACTGGAGTGGTTTGCCATTTCCTTCTTCAGCTCATTTTACAGATGAGGAAACTGAGGCAAACAGAGTTATATGATTTTCCCAGGGTCCCATAGCTAGTAAGTATCTGAAGCCAGATTTGAACTTAGGAAGATGAAGGTGAATATTCCTGACTCCAGGCCCAGTGTTCTATCCACTATGCCACCTAGCTGCCCAAATTTGAGGTATCATACTACAAAGATAAAAAACAGTTGCCTTAAGGGAGTGGGGAGGAGTAGCCAAGTCTTCCTAACAGAGTTGCCAAAAAGTAGAATGGATTTTTATCTTGGGAGGTAGTGGTTCTTCTCCCTCTCCTCCTCCATACCCCATAGGTCTTTGTGAGTACATGTTAGATGAATGTATTTCAGGCATGTTATAGAGAGAACTCTTGTTAAGGCATTGGTTGGATTATTTGGCTTATAAAGTACCTTCCAACTCTGAGATTCTAGGTGAAGAAGGTGAATCAGTGGTCACTTGGGGAGGAGGGCTTGGCTGTGGCATCAGGGTTGCCACAAGGCACCTGGATATTGTCCTGGGATCTGACAATAAAAGTAAACCACGAACACACCACATGACAGAACCTGCATGGGGATTTGATACCTTGGTTTCCTATCAGGGATATAGGAAGTAAAAACCCAGGATACCAATACAGAAAAAAATGTCACTGTTGATAAGAATAACGCTCATAGCTGTGAATTGATACAACCATTCTGGAGAGCAATTTGGAATTATGCCCAAAGGGCTATAAAGCTGTGCATACCCTTTGACCCAGCAATACCACTATTGGGTCTTTTTCCCAAAGAGATCATAAAAAAGGGAAAAGGACCCACATGTACACAAATATTTATAGTTGCTCTTTTTGTGGTGGCAAGGAATTGGAAATTGAGGGGCTGCCCATCAATTGGGAAATGGCTGAACAAGTTGTGGTATATGAATGTAATGGAATTCTATTATGCTGTAAGAAATGATGAGCATGTGGGTTTCAGAGAAACCTGGAAGGACTTGCTTGAACTGATGATGAGTGAGATGAGCAGAACCAGGAGAACATTGTACACAGTATCATCAACATTATGTGTTGATCAACTGTGATAGACTTGATTCTTCTCAGCAATACAATGGTCCAAGATAGTTCCAAAGGACTCATGATGGAAAATGCTCTCCAAATCCAGAAAAAAAAGAACTGTGGAATCTGGATGCAGATTGAACCATACTATTTCTTTTGCTTTTGGTGCTGTTTTTCTTTTTTGAGGTTTTTCCTTTTTGCTCTGATTCTTCTCTTATAACATGACTAATGCAGAAATATGTTTAATGTTATTGTACATATATAACCTATATCAGATTACTTGCTGTCTTGGGGAGGGAGGGAGAGAGGGGAAGGAAGGAGGGAGAAAAATTTGAAATTAGAAATCTTATAAAAACAAATGTGGAAAACTATCTTTACATGTAACTGGAAAATAATAAAATACTTTATAATTTAAAAAAGAATAATGCTCATAATAAGTCACATTTGTGCAATGATAAGACAAAATATACCTCCATTGCTCTCACCACAACAACCTTAAGAGATTGTGTATCGTTATCACCATTTTTTGGATGAGAAATTGGAGGCCAAGGGAAGTTCAAGTGACTAACCTAGGATCAAGCAAGCTAGTTAGTGTCAAAGTTTGGACTCTGAGGCTTTTTTTGGAGTCTGAGGCTTTCTGACTGCAAAGCTAGTAATATTCCCTTACACTTTGGTGCCCTGACTGACTGCACAGACCACCTGGTTCTACTTGTGCAGAGTTAGTGAACCTGTACCTTTCTAGCCCAAATCATTAGGGCCCACAATACTTACCCTCTCCCTTCCTGAAGAGAGTCTTCCCTTGAAGGTCATTCAAGCTTTCTTTCATGAATGTATCTTTGGGCCTCAAATGGCCTCCTTTATGTAGCACCCCTACCTGTCCTGCCCATCACTGCAGCTTTTCTGAAATGAGCTGAGGTTGAGATTGTGGAGACCAATTAGTTGGGAGAGATGTCTGAGCCCCCTTTGGAAATCTGCCTGCTGCCACCTATCTAACTAATTTCCTATAGATTTCTCCCTCCCTTCCCCACCTTCAACATAGAGATATGTTAACTCCCTGAAACTGGAAAAAAAAAAAACCTGAATGACAATTTTTGGTATCACTTTGCAAACTGATCTTAGACATGCCCCACTTCTCTCTGCTGCTCATTTATTCATTATTGTTATCTCTGCAGGCTCTATTCTGCTGGTTCTAGCCAATTCTGAAAATAATAGGACAGGGGTAGCTAGGTGGCGCAGTGGATAGAGCACCAGCCCTGGAGTCAGGAAGACCTGAGTTCAAATCCAGCCTCAGACACTTGATACACACTATCTGTGTGACCCTGGGCAAGTCACTTAACCCCAATTGCCTCACCTCCCAAAAAACAACCCAAAAAAAAGAAAACAAAATAGTAGGACATATATTTGGAGGAGGAAGAATCCAGCCTCCTAATTTTACAGATAAGGAAATGAAGGCACAGAGAGGTTAAATGACTTGCTGAGGGTCACCCAGCTAATTAGTGCTGGAGGTGGGATGAGATCCTAGGTCATTCTGATTCCAATTTTAGTGCCCTAACTATGCTCAGCTACCACTCTAAGGGGAAGTATAGAAATGGAGATGAGGACTACTCAGGTAGGTCAGGATCTCATAATTTGAAAAAGTAAGAACCAGGAGAAAGGAAAATCTCATAGAGGGAATTGACACAGACTTGTCTTTACCCATGGTACTCAGTAATAGCCAGTTCCCTTGTGAGAACAAAAGAAACTGATGAGAGGAAGCCAAGAAATTCTCCAACTAATTGTCTTCTTTTCCCAATTTGACCACAGAGCTTTGGCATTTCTTACTCTACCCTTAGTTGTCCCCACTGAATCCTGGTCACTAATTAAGGAAAGGGAGGACTTGGGTAGTAATGGCTCCCCAGAGTTATGGTGACACAATTACTGATCAGGGTGTGGGAATCACTGTTGACAAAAAAGACAAAAGAAGACAACATTGATGATGCTCCTTGGGACACTGTTTTGAGGAATGTCCTTGGAGAGGAGGCTGGTTGGGGAGCAACATTATGCAAGGGAGTGAGGTGAGAACAGTAGAACAAGGTAATAGCTAGAAAAAGCTGGGACTCTTTCCTTCAGCTATAGGATTTCTGAATATGACATGAGGGTAGAGCTGGAGAATGGGGATAGTCTGGAGAGTCTCATCTGAGTGTGATCTGGAGCAGAAAGGGAGACATACCCAAGAGTCATTGCAACCAAGTATTCACATTTGTGGGGTCCTGAGACATGCTGACCTAGAAGTCTTGGAGTTCTTTCTCTGAGAATGAAGTTGAAGGTGTTGGTTTGTTAAGGATATGAGAGACTCAACTTGCTTTGAGTCCCAACTCACACTGGGACTTGCCAATCATTAATAAATAGAAAAATTAGTTTCATGACTTAAAGGTGTTTTATTCATTTCATGGGTGGCCCAACTCTTCCCCGAGCCAGTGCCTGAAGGATGGCAATAAGTTAAATAGATGGTGGGGAGAGGTTTTGAAGAGAGAGAACCAAGCTGCTAATGGAAAGTGGGAGGCTTATGGAAAGAAAGATAATGGGGACAAGGTTTAGTGAGAGGGACAATAAGGAAGCAGCTTGAAAGGAGAACAGAACTGATGATGCTGAACTAGTCACAGGGAGGTTTTTATGGCCAATAGGAATAGCTTCCAATCCAGCTTTAATTACCCCTAGCTTTATGAGTCCCTTGAAATTGTTTCTATTGAAGAGAACTTTATCTCTCTACCTTACCTGTCCCATCTACCTCTCATACAAAATGCCTCATTATCCTCTTCTTACTCAATCTCCTCTCTCCAGAAACTTTCCCCCCAAACCCTTCACACACTAGCATTGCCCTCAAGTCAAAGATTATCTCTCCCTATTCTTCAAATCTTAAATCTGACTGTGTTGCTGACATGAGTTTGGGGAAATCTCAGTGTGGAAACCTTCTCTATTGAAGCAAAATGACAACAATCTGTAAGTTCAAATATTAGACAATTCCCTTGGGTCACAGAGATGAAGCAACTTGTTCACCTAGTTGACATTCATACTGGCTAGTTGGTACTTGGCATTCATAATTCCATAGCAAGTCCTCTATTTCCTATGCCATGCTACCTCCCCAATCTTTCAAACATCTTTTCAAAACATTCCTCTTTTAGTAACACTCCCCAGGTTGGTGTGAATAGCAATGGCTTATTTAAGCTTCTTCTGTGAAATGCATTTTCCCCTGTAATTCTCTACCCATTGCCACTCCTTAATGCCAAAGGAAAGTGGCCTCAGAGGTCTAATGTGTAATTGAAAAAAGCACAAAGTCCAGGAAAATAATAGTGAAATGAATTTATAACATGACTGTTTCAATCTAGAAAGCTTTGTTGTTCTTGGATCCCACTTTCCTGTCTAAGTCTGGGAATGAATCTACCACAGACTCAATGTCAGAGATGAAGAACCAGATCACTGATGAGGTAAGGCAGCCCAGTGGGCTGAGAAAAATCATGGTAGTACTGGATTGCACCAACCTGCCTCTCAGTCAGTCATTTGGTCATTCAGCCAGCAGCAGCATGGATTTACCCTCTTTGGGCACAGAACATAGTGGGTCCATGCTTACTCAATTAATAGCTCTGGTCCCATGTTGGGATGGAAGTGGAAAGAGCATAGAACTGGGAAACTGGTTCTGCTGAAGCTTGGGTAATGACTTAGACAAGAGACTTTTAGGACTTCAATTTCCTCACCTATACATTGGGAGAAATAACACTAGTGCTGTAAATGCAGTAGGGCTGTTACAAGAATCCAACCAGTTAATGGATTTGAAAGTGCTTTGAAAAATTTGTCAAGTACTATATCTGTGTGGGGCGTTCTTATTATCCAGTATTGGGGGTAATGGTGAGAGAAACAAAAGAAATGGAAGACCTCTTCCCTATTCCTAGACAGTTTACAATCTACTTGAAAAGATATCTCCTATGCATGGAATTGGTCATAAAAGGAAAGAAAAAAGGATGGAAGGAAGAAGAAATAAAGGAAGGAAGCAAAGAAACAAGCAATTTTAAGCACTTACTATGTGCCATGCTATATACAAAGTGCTTTATAACTTAGAAAGACAAGGAGAGAGGGTCTTAGGTTCTCTCCATTTAAATTGGCATCATCACCCTGCATACCAAACATGGTAAGGAGTAGATAAAGTGGAAAGATGGAGGATGCCGTAGAGATCACCTAGTGTAACCTACTTATATTGTAAATGGGGAAACTGAGGTAGAGAATGGTTAAGAGATTTGTTCAAAGTCACACAGCTCATAAGAATTGGACTTAGGATTCAAATTTGTCTGATTGCTCCAGATTCAGCTTTCTTTCAACTACATCTTCATTTAATAGCTGACTGTTGCTTAAAATAATCAGTTCTGGGTCCCACAAGGAAAAGAAACATGCTACTCTTAGTCCTGATAAATGAATAGAATCTGGTAAAGGAATTCATTCTTGTGGGCCAACTTATAGTAATCATCCCAGTGGGACTGTTTTGTGTGTTGGTAAGAAAAGGAAAAACCTAGAATAATAATGTTTTATTTCTAGAATGTTTCTTTTATTGAGAGTAATTCATAGCATAGTGGATGAAGAGATGAACTCTGTCTCTGGAAGGCTTGGGATGAAGTCTTGCCCCTGACACTACCTGTCTGGGCACCTTTGGCCAAGTCACTTAATCTCTCAACACTCTAGGCAACTTTTCAAAAATATATGTTACAGAAAAGGTGCTGATCCATATTACAGCTTTTTCATTTAGGACATCTGTGTTTCAATGAAATCATAGCTTCAGTCCCTATCCCTTTGTTTAATACAATTTGGTACAATATTGTGAACATCATCACTCATATTTTACATATGAGGAAACTGGTTCCACAGTTAATAATGGCAGGGTGGGTACTCAAACCCAAATCTATTTACTCCAGTTCCTATTCTACTATATCAGATTGTCTCTCAATAAGTCCAAGAGGAGAACTTGGAAAAATATAGATGTCAATTAAAAGAGAATGGCATTATTTATTCAGATCAACTGAGGCAGCATTGCAAAATGCATAGAGGACTAGCCTCTGAGTCAGGAAGATATGAATTCAAGTCTCATCACTGATACAAACTGGATATTTGACTAGGGACAAGTCAATTAACTTCTCAGTGCTGCCAGGCAACTCCCCAACACAAGAAATGGCAAAACAGCTGTTGATCTATGTTGGTAGAGGGACTTTTCTAACTGGAAATTTCTCATGCTAATAAAACCATAACTCTGGGAAAATGGAATACTCTACAAGAGTTTAGTCCTATTCTTTGTGTTAAGCACCAGAAGACCAGATTAAGAGGGAAAAGCCCTGTGTGTGCAATTGACAAAATATGAAAAAAAATATTGCTGAGAAAAGGTGGAAAAAGAAGATAACTCAATGGAGAACAGGAAGTCCAGAAAATATATAAATTAGAGACTGTGTTTTGAGTAGTCCTAGAAAGGACCCTACTCCCCCTAAATACCATAAGCCCAGATGCCATTATGCCTGAAATTATAACATTTCATTCTATACTTTTGCCAAGGTATTGACCTGTTCAGGGATCTTCTTTTCAAAATACAAACATCCATTCATTCATTCAACAATATTGCTGAGTGCTATCCATTGGAGCTACAGAAATAGAGAAGACATAAACACTACTTAAAATCTAGTGTGAGAGATTATATGCAATATGAAGCACTAAGCAGTAAATGCTATAAAAAAGGTGCAAACAAAATATTTTAGGAGTTTGGAGGAGGAAGAGATCATGCCCTCTCTGATATGGAGTTGAACAATGGCCTTGTGTAAGAGGAAGCAATAGAATTGGGTCTTGAAAAACAGTGGCATTTTCATAAGGGTAGATATAAGGAAAGAGCATATTCCACAAAGAGAAAAATTGTCAGACATTAAAGGGCAGCATTATGGAGACAACAGATTAAGATGCATAATGAGTTAAATCCAACATGCTAAAATAATATTTTGCAAGAATTAGCAAAGCTATAAGGTAGAAGACAGGTTATTGCCTTGATTGGTTCTAGAAGATAAAACTAGGAGAAATGATGAAAGTTGTAAAGTGGCAGATTTAGTCTTGATGTAATTTAAAATGCACTTTCCCAACAATTAGGATTGTATCATAAGCTTCCTCAGAGGTAATGAGTTGCCCCCTCACTGGAAGCCTTTAAGTACAAGTAGGTTATTTAGATTTGCAGTATGTTATCGTGGGGATTCTTGGTCAGTTTCTGGTCCAACCCAGTTATGAGACTCTTTTATTCTATGCATTGAATGAAAGGAACTGAGGATATGTATCCTAGAGAAGAGTGTTGGGGGTAGGTTTGAGTGGTTTATAAATGTATTTAAATATTTTAAGGGCTGTTATAGGGAAGAGAATTTACACTCTCACAGCTTGATCCTAAAAGGTACAATTTAAACTAAGGGGTAGAAGTTGTAGATGTAATTTAACTCAATATAAGGAAGAATTTCCTAACAATGAGAACTATCTAAACATGGATTGTTCTGCTTTATGAGTTACTGAGCTTCTTGTCACTGAAAGTGTGCATATAGGGGCAGCTAGGTGGTGCAGTGGATAGAGCACTGGCCCTGGAGTCAGGAGTACCTGAGTTCAAATCCGACCTCAGACACTTAACACTTACTAGCTGTGTGACCCTGGGCAAGTCACTTAACCCCAATTGCCTCACTAAAAAAAAAGAAAAAGAAAAAGAAAGTGTGCATATAGAGTTTGCATTCTGGGAATGCAATAGAAGAAATGTATGGTTTAGGCAAGGATTGGTCTAGAATTGCCTCTAAGATCTCATTCAATTCTAACATTGTAGGATTTCAGAAAACTCCTGGAAATCCACTACTGAACAATGGTAAGATGGTACTATAGAGTATAAGAGAATAAGGGCATCAAAAGATGATGTGGGGACCAAAAATAAAGATTGCTGCTCTAAAACTTTGCTGAAAGTTGACCCAGAACAGCAGGAAAAACTTAGAGAGCAGAAAGGACTTTTGTTTTTAAAACAACTTTTAAGGGAACTGAAAGCCAACAATAAATAAGCTATTAGAGAATCAATTGATCAGTACACAGTTATTATGTGTCAGAAACTATGTGAAAAGAGGCAAAAGACACCCTCTGCCTTCAAGAAGCTTGCTACTAATAGAAGAGACAACATGCAAACAAATAGAGAGAGAGAGAGCGCGCAAACTATATAGAGGATAAATCGGAAACAATAGAAGGAAAGCACGAGAATTAAGAAGGGTTTGAAAAGATTTACTGTAAACGATGAGATTTTAGTTGAGACTTAAAAGAAGCCAGGGAACTTGGTAGGAGGAGTTGAGGAGAGGATGCATTCAAAGCATGGGAGACAGTCAGAGAAAGTGCCCAGAGCAAAAAGAGTGTCTTATCTGTGATACAGCCAAGAGTCTAGAGGCATCGTTATCAAAGAGTATTTGGAGGGGGGGGGTGTATAAGTAGACTGAAAAGGTAGGAGAGGGCCAGGTTAGGAAGAATTTTGAAGGCCAAACAGAGTGTTTTGTATTTGTTCCTGGAGTCAATAGGGAGTCACTGGAATTTATTAAATAGGAGGAATGAGATGGTTGGATTTGCACTTTAGGAAAATAATTTCTTTAGGTTGAATAGAAGATAGATTGGAGTTGGGAAAAATCTGAGGCAAACAGATGCAGCAGGCTATTGCAATAGTTCAGGTACATAAATCTTAACATATTGACCTAAAACGTTTGTCATTTTAATGGTACTATAATAGTCTATTACATTGATATGCCAATTTTTCAACTATTGTCCAGTCATTTAATATGCCAACTATTGATAGTTTATAATTATTAAAATAAAGCATCTATCTATCTATCTATCTATTTATATTTGGACGGATTAGAATTTTCTACCTCTATTAAAAACCTCCTTTCCTAACCACTTCAAATGAAATATGCTTCTTTTACCTCATTGTAGCCAGGAGGTGACCCTGTATTTTTGGAAGTTTCACAATCTCTGGGAAAGTCTGTGGTTAGAGCTGTTTCAAGTACAAGTTAAGTGATGAATTGTATGTTTATTATCTGAGGACTAACCTTTCTAAACAAAAGGCTGCCCATAGAATGAAGATATTTTAACTATAGCAACTTTTGAAATTACTTTCTAAACTAGAGGGGAATTTTGATCTGCAAGAGGAAAGGGAGTGTTCATATACCACCATTAACACCAGCAGGAGCACCATTTCCACCACCATCAAAAACAACAGCAATAGCAAACCCAGATCTTATTATTAACTAACATCCTTAGGATATAATCCTATTAATAGGATCATTGGATGCAGGGGGTTGATAAATTTTATAACTTATCATACAGTTGTATTGTCCACCAAAGAATTACCTTTTTTTACAATCCTATTGTGCTACAGGGATTGAGTGTCCTGAAGTCACAAAAACCTGGTTCAAGTCCTGTCTTTGACACATAACTGGTTGCATGACCACAGACAAATAATTTAGTCTCTCAGTATTTTAGAGTACTTCCTAATATTATGAATTGAAGAGAACATTCTAGCCTGCATTGCTAGAGGGAGATTTCTTTACTGAACTCTTCCCTACACCAATAGAATCATGGATTCATACTCATCTCTCTAATGTTATGATATGTGATATGATAAACTTCCTTTTTCCCCATAGCCCCACCAACTTTCATGTGTGCCATTTTAAAATTTTGTTTGGCAAATTTGATGTGTTTAAGATAGTGTTTCAAAGTTGCTTTAATTCACATTTATGATTTTAAGACAATTTAAACAATTTAAAATGACTGAAATTTGTCTTCCCACTTTTAAAAATTACATGTTCATATTTTTTGACCATTTATCCTATGAGAAATTACTTTTAAAAACTCTATCACTTTTATATAGATTCAAGCTGTCAATTTTTATCAGAAAGCTTTATTATAATAATTATCTAATATGTTTCTTTATAATTGGTTATATTTATTTTGCTGTATATCTTTTTTTACACATATTAAATCCATTTATTTTTCCACTAAACTTTTTTGCTATACTTAATAGATAAAATCTTTTCAAAGTCCCTATAATTAAGATAAAACTATTATTTTATTCCATTTTAGTAATTTAGTTTATAATCATATTGTTAATGTAATTAGAATTTATTATAGCATATATTATGAGTTGTGGCTCTAAACCCTTTTTTGGTAAAATGTTTGTGTAGATTTTAAAAGCATTTTTATTATTTTCTCTGAAATTTTTATAATCTTTGTTTAATCAAATACTAATTTCCTACATACATTTGGTGTGTACAATTCATAAGGGGGAATAATGTGATATCAATCTAAGAAGATATGCTTGAAATAGATTGTGAAGGGCTTTAACTGCCAAACAGGAGTATGTATTTTATTATTGAAGCAATGGAAAACTGAGGCTTTGTGAGCAAAGGAGCACATGCTCAGAGATTATCAATTGGAAAACTATGGAAAAAATAGATAGGCCATGGAAATACTTGAGGAAGGAAGACCAATTAAGAGGTTATTAAAATAATGGTCCAGATGAGATATGATGATGGTCTAAACTACACTGATGACTGTGAGTGTAGAGAAAAGGAAGACTAGGAGAGATGCTGTGGAGTACAACTAACAAAACTTGGCAAATGGTTGGCTATGTGGAATGAGAGAGAATGAAGAGTGTAGAAGAGCAATAGATCCATGGTTGCAAACCTGAATAATTAGAAGTTTGGTGGCCTTGACAGAAATGGGGAAGGTTAAGAGATAGGGGGGCTTAGGGGACCCACATTTTAAATTTTTATATATTTCACATTATACCATCATTAGTTATTTCTATTTTTCAGAAAAAAAACTATTGAAATTTGAGCTTTCTCTCATAATTAAATAAGATTTCTCTCTATATTTCTAGAATCTATGTAGAGATATAGAGATATATTAGATATATAATATAGACATTTGATAACTTTTATATAATACAGTTTATATATAAGATACTTTGTGTATATGTCTATGTGCATATATGTAGTACATAAATAAAATCTATATATTATATCTAATCTATAGATGGATAGATTAGATATATAGTATAGATAAATAATATATATAAGTTATGAATATTATATAAGATGTATGCATTTATGTATACACACTGCATGTGTATATATATGTATACATATTATTTCTGGTGGCTTCAAGGATTTTCTTTCTCATTATATTTTGTTGTAGTTCTGAAGTTTGGTGATGTACTGCAGTGAATTGAATTTTAAGTTTCTTTGAAGTTCAGTGATTAGAGTTTTGTGGGTTGTATTTGTTTTTCAGTCAACAAGCACTTATTAAGTGTTTACTATGTATCAGTCTCAATGCTAAGTGCTGGGGATGCAAAGAAGGTAAAAGGAAAACAAAACAAAGTAGTCCTTGCCTTCAAGGAGCTTACATTCTAATGGTGCAGACAGCATGCAAAACAAGATATATATGTGGTAGATGAAAGGGATTCTCAAAGGGGAAGGCACTAGCAGACAGGAGGCCACCTGCAGAAGGAGGGGTTTGAGCTGACTCTAAGAAAGTCAAGGGGGAAAAAGAAAGTCAGGAAAAATTAGGCACAGGTAAGGAAGGAGTACATTCGAACCATGAGGAAGGAGAGTATTCTAACCTTGCTAGAGAGCTAGAGGCAGTGTTTTGTCTAAAGAACAACAAAGGGGGCAGCTAGGTGGCACAGTGGATAAAGCACCGGCTCTGGATTCAGGAAGACCTGAGTTTAAATCTGAACTCAGACACTTGACACTTACTAGCTGTGTGACCCTGGCCAAGTCACTTAACCCTCATTGCCCAGCAGAAAAAAAATTAAATAAAATAAAGAACAACAAAGAGGCCACTGTAGCTGGTCATAGATGCATGAAGGGGAATAATACCTGACACTGGAATGGTAGGAAGGGGCCAGGTTGTGGAGGGCTTTAAATGCCAAGTTGAGGTTATTGTGTTTAACCTTGGAGGCAATAGAGAACTGTGGATTTTATTCTAAGTAAATTGACATGGGCATGCCTATACTTTAAGAAAAATAGTTTTGGCAGTTAAGTGAAAGATGCATAATTGTTGTTTCATTTTTACAACATTCTGAGAAATCTTCCTAAATAATTGAAAGATAATAATTCAATTCTTTTCTATTTTACATTTTCCTGAACCTCAATAATTTGATGCTGGCATGATAAAGTGGAAAGGTTGCTGGATTTGGAGTCAGAGGTCATAGGGTTTGATTCCAGTTGTGCCACTTACTACCTGTGTGACATTGAGCACAATTTTCTTTCTTTTTGTAATTTTTCTTGGTTTTGTTTTTATTTTAGCTCTGATTATGCAGAGCCTAATTCATTTGAGTTCTTTAATTTTGTTGTCTTCTTAGAATTCCTAAATTCCTTTTGAAATCAGAGCAGTCAACAGAATATCCCAGACCTCAACTATAGGGTAGATGCAGAGAAATACCCTGGACAAGATGGTAGCAATATGAAGTAGGGGTAAAACAGAAAGCACTGGCTAAAAGAAGTAACCTGCTGCTACCAATCCTTCTATGAATTCTCCTTGCCCTCATCCACGATAAAAATTCAGTGGAGATCTTGGGAAATAGGAATTGATAAACATATGATCATTGTATACTGAGGCATAATTTGTTGGGGGAAGTCAACATGGTTGCTACGTGTAAAGAAAAGGGAGCAAGCACTTATTAAACACTTACTACATGTCAGGCACTGTGTTAAGTGCTCTAAAAATATCTCATTTGATGTTCACTACAATCATGTGGATAGATGCTATCATGGTTTCCATTTTTTGTCGAGGAAACTGAGGCAAACAGAATTGAAGTGACATACCCAGGGTCACACAGCTATTTAGAGTCTGAGGCTAAATTTTTCCTCAGGACTTCTGATTCCAGGTGAAGTACCACCTAGCCGAAAAAAAACCTTAAAAATCTATTATTGTTCTTAGAAGTTTGTAAGCATATTTCTAGGGAGAGCTCATGAATATTATTTATTTGAACTTTTGAGACAAAATTCTATGTCAAAGATAATAACAAGTAACTCCAAAGGAAATGGGAGGAGTGTTTAGTTGAGGATGGGGAGCTAGCTTAACTGAAAATAGTAAACAGTAGTTAAGTGAGGTTCCCCAAGGATTCATGCTGGGATGGTTGGAAATGAATATTTCCATCAGTGATTGGAGGAAGGAAAATGTACTGAAATCTCCAAGTTGCAGTTGGCTCTGTTTTCCTATGCTCTGGAATACTAACGTGCAGGCAATAGATGAGAATATCTTCCTAAGTCTATGGTGTGCCAAGGAAAATGGCAGATGTGCTTATATGAAGGAGATTTAAGGGCTTGATTTGGACATCAGATGCCAAAGCATTTGACAAAAGTAAAAAAGGTAGAAAAATCAACAGAACACACACAGAGATAGCTATTACCGATAGTTGGAAGTTATGGGAAGATTTTTTGGAATAGTTAAGAATGAATTTCCTAAAACTTAGAGCTGCATAAAAATTAAATGAGCTACCTTGTGGGTTAGAGGAGATAGGGAAATGCTGATGATCCCTGGAAATGTTAAAAGATTAGATAGCTGTCTGTTAGAAATACTAGAGAACATATTCCTGTGGGTTGTAAGAGCATAGACTAGTCATTCTCTAAGACTCCAGACATATACTTGCTCCTCAAATGCTAGATAATAAATAAGTATCCTCTTTTCATGATAAAACATCCTTGGTTGCTTCAATTGATGTTCTTGTGGCATGAATCAAGCTTTCTCAGGATGGTGGCCAATTTCTTCTGAATAAGCTCCACAAGTTTAGCAGCATCCTTCTGACTCAAGTAATCCAACATAATTTCTATTATAAATATAGTCCTTGTTACCCTTACCTCCGAGCAACTCTCCTTTAATCCTCCCTCCTTTTTCATCTTCTAACAAAATATTTATTGAAGAAATCTAGGGTGGAAATAATTACCTAGGGCATTCAGGATGAAGGAATGAACCCCAGCTTCCTCGGTACACAGAATTGAGACTCCCCCCCCCTCCTTTTTTACTCTAGGTCATTCCCTGGAATCAGCTTCCTTTAGAGAACCTCACCATGGTCACTGAATTCCTTTTGCTGGGTTTTTCTGAACTTCAAGAAATGCAGTTTGTGCTCTTTGCTGTCATTCTCTGCCTCTATCTGGTCATCCTGGGTGGAAACATCACCATTATCACCACAGTCTGCCTGGCTCACAGCCTCCACACCCCTATGTACTTCTTTTTGGGTATCCTTTCTGTCTCTGAGACCTGCTACACCTTTGTCATACTACCCAAGATGCTCCTCAACCTCCTGTCTGTGCTCAGGACTATATCATTCATCAGTTGTGCCACCCAAATGTTCTTCTTTCTTGGCTTTGCAATCACAAACTGCCTGTTGTTGGGTGTGATGGGTTATGACCGCTTCACTGCCATCTGTTACCCTCTGCGCTACCCAGTTCTCATGAGCTGGTGGTTATGCAAATTGATGGCAACCACTTGCGGAGTGAGTGGCTTTCTGATTTCAATGGTGGGTACATTTTTGGTCTTCAGCCTACCCTTCTGCAACTCCAACAGGGTCAATCACTACTTCTGTGACATTGCACCTGTCATTCACCTAGCCTGCGGGGATCCCTATATTAATGAGGTGATCATATTTATTGGTGGAGTTGTAATACTCATGGTCCCCTTGACATTCATCTGTATTACCTATGGCTTCATTGTCAGAACTATCCTGAGGATCCCATCAACTGAAGGAAAAAAGAAGGCCTTTTCTACCTGTGCCTCCCACCTCACAGTGGTTATAGTCCACTATGGATGTGCATCTTTTGTCTACTTAAGGCCCTCATCCAGGTACACATCTAGCAAGGATCGGTTGGTAACAGTGACTTACACCATTATAACTCCCTTATTGAATCCTTTGGTTTATAGTCTCAGGAACAAGGATGTCCAGATGGCCATTAGGAAGGTGATCAGCTGGGGAGAATTTTGTCCTAAAAAACCTATAATTTAGATATTATAGAAACACATACAAACATTCAAAAGCTTCAGGTATAGTCATAGCTATGTCATGTGTTATTATCTGGTCTTGATGCTTCTCAAACTTGTGTAGAAATTTTTTTCCTGACTACCTATGGCAGTGAGGATCAAGTAGTAGGGAAAAGTTCACCACAAACTATCAGAACTACTATGGAAAGAATTGTGTTCAACCATTTAATCCTCTCCTAGGTTCAGAGAGATTTAGCATGGTCTTTTATTTTTTCAGGGCAATGAGGGTTAAGTAACTTGCCCAGGGTCACACAGGTAGTAAGGGTCAAGTGTGTGAGGTCGGATTTGAACTCAGGTCCTCCTGAATCCAGGGCCACTGCTTTATCCACTGCACCACCTAGGTACCCCCTAGCATGGTCCTTTAAGAACTGATATATTTTAGCTCTTCCATGTAACATATCCTTATTTCAGTGAAGTGCAGGCTCAAGGCAGACTTTTTTTAGAAATATAGCTGGAAATATCTTTAAAAGCCATTCTCATCATAGGCTTAACCCTTACTAGAAAACTGACCCTACATATTTAGGAATTTTACCAACTACTGCTATAAGACACCAGACACCCTAGGAGTGGATATTTCCTCTCACAAACACACATAGACACACAAACATACACTCTTCCAGTTTTCCCCTGCCAGTCAATATAATCAAATTCAAGTTATCACATTTATTAAGTGGCAATAAAACATTATGCTAGGCACTGGATATTCAAAGACAAAACTAACAAACAAGCAAAACACATAGATTCGATCTTTGCAGAGCTTAAATTTTCTTAGGATTATACATGTAAACAGACGCATATGTGTAAGATACTTGAAGAGAAGGGAAAGAGAATTAACAGCTAGAGGAATCAGTGATAAGACTAGAATAGAGATTAAAGGCATTAACCTAAGATGAAAGACAGATGGATTACTAAGAAAGCTTTAAATAATCATTGAAGAAATTTCAGGAAAATAGCAAGACTAAATATAAGCCCACAAAAATGAACAGTATCTCTGTATATCAAATAGAAAAGGAAAGAAAATTTCATTTTAAATAACTAAAAATGTTTAAATATCTGAAAAGAAAAATAATTTGGAAGGTTGATCTCATACCCAGTAAATTGGCAAAGACAACAAAAGATGCAAGCAGTGCTAGAAGAGCTGTGAAAAGGTAGGCACAACAAAGGATTGTTAGTAAAGTTGAGAATTGATCCAACTATTCTGGAAGACAATTTAGAATTGCAGTTAAAAAAAGTTACTTAAGTATCCACACATTTTGACCCAGAGATCCCACTACTAGGCATATTAGCCACAGTTAAAGATTGGAAGTCCAATATCTATCTACCTTTATGTAATAGCAAAGAACTAGAAATGAAGAAGTTATTTATTCATTAGAATTGTGAAACAAGTGTGGACCAGTACTTTTTTTTTTTTTTTTTTTTTTTAGTGAGGCAATTGGGGTTAAGTGACTTGCCCAGGGTCACACAGCTAGTAAGTGTTAAGTGTCTAAGGCCGGATTTGAACTCAGGTACTCCTGACTCCAGGGCCAGTGCTTTATCCACTGTACCATCTAGCTGCCCCCAGTACTTCTAATCATACATTGGAAGCAGGTATTCAAACCCTGGCATCAGAACAAAGTTAGGCCAACTGTTTTGTAACTCTTATCCCAGACTGGCTTCTTGAGTTCTCAGATTTTTATCTCCAGGCTCAGACCAGAACTGACCTCACTTTTAATTTTCAGATCCTTCTACCTAGTTTCCAAGGGTCAGGATTAACTACTGTCTACTATGTCTTGACTCAGAAGGCAAATGTTCAGTTGTTTCACCAAATCTGGGTGTGGATCCCAGAAAGTTCAAGAAGACAGCTTGTTGTCCATAAGCACCATGCAGTTGAAATGGTACTTGGATCCTTGAAAACACCTAGAGAAAAATATAGGAAAAGGGAGGGAGGAAGGAAGGAAGGAAGGAAGGAAGGAAGGAAGGAAGGAAGGAAGGAAGGAAGGAAGGAAGGAAGGAAGGAAGGAAGGAAGGAAGGAAGGAAGGAAGGAAACAAGAATTTATTAATCATCTACTATGTGCCAAGAACTGTGATAAGCACTTTACAAATATCTCATTTGATTCTCCTAACAATCACAGGAGGTAAGTGCTATTATTATCCCCATGTTACAATTAAGGAAACTGAAGTAGAAAGAGGCAAAGTGGTTTGCCCAGGATCACATAGTGTCTGAGACTGGATTTGAATTCAGGTCTTCATACCTCTAGAATGAATGCTCTATTCACTGTGGGGGCAGCTAGATGGTGCAGTAGATAAAGCACTGGAGTCAGGAGGACCTCAAATTTCACCTCAGAAACTTACTAGCTGTGTGACCCTGAATGAGTTGCTTAAACTCCAAATTCCTTAAAACATCTGGGGCCATCTCTAATCATCCTGATGCATATCTTGCCACAGGTCACAGATGGCTCTGGAGGAGAAAGTGAGGTTGGTGACCTTACATAGCCCTTCCTCACTTAACATCCAATTCAGTGAAAGTCATGACATCATCCTGATGACATGGTCCTCTTCAAGAAGGAAGAATAAACAACAATATTCACTGTGTCACTTACCTGCCCCTTTGGACTAAATAAACATAAAGTGTTTATGTCCTAATGAGAGAAATGATACAAGTGTGCCCCAAACCATAATATTATTAGTTATTATAGATGCAGTTAAATAAGACAGAGAACCTAGGAGTGGTTTTGATATGTTTTGATGATCTTAGGAAAAGAAGTAAAAGAGAGGCAGAAAAAAAGTATAAACTAAGGAAGAAAAGTAAATAAAGGGTGGGGGAACTTATTAGGATGCACAAGTGGAAGGGGTTGGGAAAGCAAAGATATATCTCACACACACACACACACACAGAGACGCACATACACAGAATTTGATGCAGAAATAATTTCAACACAATAAGGAAATAGATTTATAAAAACATTAGATTTAGTAGATCCATAGTGATTAGTGAATGGAAATAAAAGAATATATATACTTATTAACTATTAATGACACTTTTACAAAAAGTTGTTATGTGTTAAGGCAGAAAAACAAAAATTTTAAACATCTTTTACTGATGGCAATGCAAAACAATTATATTCAATAAAGATCCATGGAAGAAATAATTAAAATTACCAGAGATTAAATAACTAAATTCTAAAGAACTGGTAAATCAAACAATAAATAATGGAAACAAGATGCAATTTTTTTAGAGATGACAACAATGAGAACATTCTAATATTTTTGATATGCAACCAAAATCTTTAGGCAAATTATAAAATGAACAAAAATGAGAAAATTAAGAAATTTAAAAAGCCAAACGTAAATTCTAAAAATCAGAGATACTAATAAAAGTAAAAGCAAAAAATACCTTCTTGAATTAACAAATATGACTAGATCCAGATTAAACGAACAAAACCCAAATTGCTAGCATCATAGACATAAAAAATTAGCAAGTAATGAAGAAACAAGGAAAATATTAGAAATTATTTTGCCCTTCCATGTCAATAAAACTAACAACTTAGATGAAATGAATGAATATTTACAAAAATATATACTGCACAGATTAATAGAATAGAGAGGGAATTTAAATAACCAAGTCTCTGAAAAGGAAATTAAACAACTCACAAATGAGTTACCAAATAGGAGGGGTGGGGTTGGGAAGAGGAAAAAAAAACCTTTGGGATCAATTGTATTTATAAGCAAATTATATCAAAAATTGAAAGAATAATTAATTCCAATATTATATAAAGTCTTTGCAAAAATGGGGAAAAGTGATCTTAAGAAATTCCATCTGTAATAATAATATGATATTAATATTTAGGCCAGTGAATGTCAAAACAGAGAAATAAAAATATGGACTGTCATTAATGAGTGTGGACACAAATATCTTAAATAAAATATTTTTAAAGAGACTATAGCAAACCATCACAAAGCTTATATACTATAGCCAGGTTGGATTTTTTTCTAGGAATACAAAACTAGTTCAATATTAGAGATACTATAAACATAATATGTCACATTAATTATAATAAAAAATTTAAATACATATTAATTTTTACAAGAACCATATACATACATTACATATATGTGTACAAACATATATATACATGCCTATATTCAACACAAAAATAAAACTAATTTTTCTTACACAGATTTCTAGTTTTCCTTAAAATGTTTGTGGATTAAAGGGTGCTTATACCAGTAGCTAGGGCATGGGAGAGGGGTGTCTATGTTTATCAAAAAAGGGTCACTAGATTTGTTTGCTTCTGTATATAAGGTACCTAATATTTTCCATAGAAAATGTTGTTCAGCCTTTTCAGTCATGTCTGACTTTTCGTGACCCCATTTGGTGTTTTATTGGCAAAGATCCTGGAGTGGTTTGCCATCTCCTTCTCTGGCTCATTTGACAGATGAGGAAACTGAGGCAAACAGGGTTAAGTGACAAAGTCATACAGTTAGGAAGAAACTAAGGCCAGATTTGAACTCAAGAAGATGAGTCTTCCTGACTTCAGACCTGGCACTAGCCACTGTGCCAACTAGCTGCCCATGTTCCACATATAGAACTCTCTAACGAATGCCATATCAATTCTATGATTATTGTTCTTTGTACCATATTTTTGAGAAGTGGGACTGCTGGGCCCCTTTCCATTTTTTGTTACATTATTTCCCTTGAGAATAATTGACTTTTTATTCCTCCAAAAGAAATTCAATATTATTATTTATGACTTTAAAATAATTCTTCGGTAGTTTTCACAGTTAAGAAGTTAATTTAGGTAGTACTACAATTTTTGTATGTTGGCTCAAAGTACTCATGGGTACTTAATATTTCTCCAAATTGAGCTTATCTTTACTTTGTTAAATGATATTCTATTACTGTATCCCTATAGTCCTTTGTGGTTTTGGAGGAGGGAGACTACCAAGTACTATATACATTCTGTAGTGACTTTAAATGGAATTTATCTTTCTATTTTTTCTTGGTAGGTTTTGTTGGAAATAGAAATTCCAATGAACTGTGTAGATGTATTTTATATGCTGACACTTTGCTAAAATTATTTGATATTTCAACTAATTCTAGGTGACCAGGATTCTATAGGTAAACCATTATATCATCTGCAAAAAGTGATAACTATCAGGGGGCGGCTAGGTAGCGCAGTGGATAAAGCACCGGCCCTGGATTCAGGAGTACCTGAGTTCAAATCTAGCCTCAGACACTTAACACTTACTAGCTGTGTGACCCTGGGCAACTCACTTAACCCCCATTGCCCTGCAAAAAAAAAAAAAATGGTAACTATCATTCCTCTTTGCCTATGCAAATTCCTCCATTTTCTTTTCTTATTGTTAGAGCTAGCGTTTCTAACATTATGTCAGATAATATTGATGACAATGAAATCCTGGATGTCTTTTGGTTTTAGACAGATGTTGTTTTACCTGTTCAGTTGTGCCTGACTCTTTATGACCCCATTTAGGATTTTCTTGGCAAAGATACTGAGTGGTTGGCCATTTCCTTCTCCAGTTCATTTTGCAAATGAGGAACTGAGGCAAACAGGGTTAAGTGATTTGCCCAGTGTCACACAGCTAGTAAGTGTATGAAGCCAAATTTGAACTCGGGAAGATGACTCTTCCTGATTTCAGGTCCAACATGCTATCCACTGTGCTACTTAGCTGACCCTTAGACAGATATTACTATATTACAAAAAGGTTCATTTATTCTTATGTTTTATGTGCTATGTTTTCTAGAGCAAAAACAAATCCTTTACCATGTCTAAAAACTTACTTTTCTTTCTGCATTTTGAGTTCGTTGCCTCTCTGACAGTAGGTAAGTGATATGCTTCATCTTCATTCTTTTAAACTCATGATTTTTTAATTGAGATGTTATAGTTCTGATGTTTTTCTTTATAATGTGATTTTCATTGTATACATTACTCCTTTTTCTGCTCACACACCTCTGTATCACTTCATCCTAGTTCTATCTGAAATTATCCATTTCATAACTTACTATGGCACAATAATATTCCATTACATTCATATACCACAATTTGTCTAGCCATTCCCCAATAGAAAGATACCTCCATAGCTTCCAGTAACCAAGAAAAGAGCTGCTTTAAATTTTTTATACATATATGTCCTTTCCCTCTTTCTTTGATTTCTTGTAGGGATAGGCCTAGTAGTGGATCAAAGAGCATGCTGGGTCAAAGAGCATGCACAGTTTAGTAACTTTTGAAACATTGCTCAAAATTGCTTTTGAAAATGGCTTAGAACAATTCCCAACCCCACCATTGGTATACATTTTCTCTAGCCCCTCTAGTATTTGTCATTTTTCTTTCTTGTCATCTTTGCCTGTCTGAGAGTGTGAGGTATGCTTTAATGGATATTTCTCTAATTATAAATGATTTGGAGCATTTTTATATCATTGTTGTTAAGTTGTACTTCTTCCTTTAAAAACTGCTTGGTCATATCCTTTGACCATTTTTCTATTGGGGATGGCTCTTGTTCTTATAAATTTGAATTGGTTCCTTATATAGCTGAGAACTTTATCATAGAAACTTGCTGCAAAGGTTTTTCCCCAATCAACTGTTTTCCTTCCCATTTTAATTATATTCAATTTGTGCAAAAACTTTAAAAAATTATATATTTCAAAATATTAATTTTAATTTATCTGACTTTTCTAAAGCATATTTAGTGATGGACACTTCTATTAGATTCAAAAGGTAAATTTCTCTTGCTTCTAGAATTTGTTTATAATGTGACTTTTTATATGTAGATCCTTTATCCAAATGGACATATTGTATATAATATTGAATATAATACAGTATTTTGGCCTAAACCTAGTTTATGCCAGACTTTTTCCAGGTTTTCCAAAAAGCTTGTGTCAGATAGTAAGTGCTTGCCCAAATAGTTGTGGTCTTTGGATTTATTAGATACTGCGTTTGTTTGCTTTTATATGTCGGGCATGTAATCTGTTCTACTGATTGATCTCTCCTTTTTTTAAGCAGTACCAAATAATTTTAATGATAACTGCTTTGTAGTATAGTTTAAAACCTGGTACTGAAAGACCCCCTTCCTTTCCACTTTTTTATTATCATCCCTAAGATTCTTGACCTTTCATTTCTCCAGATGAATTTTGTTATTTTTTTCTAAATCCATAAAATATTACTTTGGTAGTTTTATTGGTACAGTATTAAACAAAGCTTATTATTTTAGGTGGCTTTGTCATTTTCATGACATTGGCTTGCTTTACCCATGAGCAAATAGTTATTCTCCAATTATTTGTTTGTATTTCTGTAAAGAGTGTTTAATATTTGGAATCACATATTTCCTAGGAGAATCTTCATAGATAAACTCCAAAAATATGTAATAACTTTTGTAATTGTTTTAAATGGAATTTCTCTTCTTAATTCTTCTTGATGGGTTTTATTATTAACATACAGGGGCAGTTAGGTGGCGCAGTGGATAAAACACTGGCCTTGGATTCAGGAGGACCTGAGTTCAAATCCAGCCTCAGACACTTGACACTAGCTGTGTGATCCTGGGCAAGTCACTTAACCCTCATTGCCCTGCCCCCCGCCCCCCAAAAAAGACAAAAAAAAATATTATTAACATACAGGCATGTGGATGATGTATATGGATTTGTTTTATTTTTTGCTTTGAAGTTATTAATTGTTTCAGTTATTTTCTGGTTGATTATCTATGGTTTTCTAAGTATACCATTATATCATTTGCTAAAAGCAATAATTTTGTTTCTTTTTTTTCTATGTGTATTTCCTTAATTTCTTTTCTTGCTTTATTGCCATAGTTAGCATTTTAACACTATATTAAATAACAGTGATAATAATGAACATCTCTTATTCACCCTTGATCTTATTAAGAAGGGCTTCAACCTTTTCTCCTTTACATAAAATGTTTTCTCTTAGATTTAGATAGAAAATATTTACTATATTAGTGAAAATTATATTTATTCCTATGATTTTTTGAGTTTTTAATAGAAACAAGTATTAGGTTTTGTCAACAATATTTTCAGCACTTATTGATATAATTATATTGGTCTTATTTGTTATAATCACATATTAACATAATACATTATATTATAGTCTTCCTTTTATTGAACCAACTCTGCATTCCTTGTATAAACCGAATCTGATCACAGTGTATAATCCTTTTAGTATTTTATTGTAACCTACTGGCTTAAATTTTATTTAAATTTGTTTTTTACATCACTGTTCTCTGGGAATATTGATCTGCAATTTTCTTTCTTGACTTTGCCTCTTTGGTTTAGTTATCAAGGCCAGATTTGTATCATAGAAAGAGACTGGAAGGATACCTTCTTTTTATATTATTAAAAATAGTTTATGTAGTATTTAAATTAACTGTTACTTGGATGTTTTATATAATTCACTTGTTAATGTGTTTGGTACTAAAGTTTTTATTCTTTAGAAGGCTATTTATAATTTGTTCAATTTACTTTTCTGATACTTGGTTATTTTAATAGTCTATTTTTTTGTTAATCTGGATATTTTATTTTTGTATGTATTCATCTATTTTTTCTATATTATTAGTTTGGTTAATATATAATTTGGGTAAAATGTTTTGTGACAATTTACTTTATTTCCTTTTCAATTGTAGTGAGTTCTTGTTTTGTTTTTGTTTTTGGTTTTTTACAGACATTTTGGTTTTCTTATTAGATTACCTAACTATTTGATCAGGTTTTTTAATCTTATAGGTTTGTTAATTTGGTAGTCCTTTGCTTTCAAAATTTTAATCTCTCCTAATTTTCATTAGTTTTCCTCTATTACTTAGTTGAGGATTTGTCATTTGATCTTGTTGAAATTTCTCTTGTAAATGTAATTCCTAATTCTTTTATTCTTCTTTTCTAGCTGTCAGTGAAAGTATTTAGAGATAGAAATGTTTTGCCAAAGAACTTCTCCTTGCTTCTAAAACATCATCTCTTATCTTTGAGAATATTGTATTCCTCAATACTCCTCCTTTTATTCTATTTTGTTTTGTTTTGTTTTGCAGGGCAATGAGGGTTAAGTGACTTGCTCAGGGTCACACAGCTAGTAAGTGTCAAGTGTCTGAGCCCGGTTTTGAACTCAGGTCCTCCTGAATCCAGGGACAGTGCTTTACCCACTGTGCCACCTATCTGCCCCCACCTCCTTTTATTCTAAATAACAACTGTTAAATCTACAGTAATTCTTATTATGGTTCCTTGATATTAAATTACTTCTCAGGTGCTTGTTTTATTTTTTCACTGATCTGAAAGCTCTGGATTTTGGATCTAGTGGTCCTGGGAGCTCTCATCTTGTTCCTCTCTTCCTGGGGGTGACCAGGGAATTCTTTCTGTTCTGATTCTAGGTCAAATGATCTATCCATTGATCCATTCAGCTGCCAAGATTCAAAAGACTGAAAAAAAGAGAAGAAAATTTAAGAGAGGACCACTTTGTATTTGCTGCCCTGCCTGGTTTCAACTCCATGGAACAAGAAGCCCCTCCCAGAATAACCTCATCAGTTCTAAACTCACTATCAAGCTGCTAACTAAAGCCTTGATAGATACCACCTCCCTTAGGCAGCTCTCCCTTCTGATTGGTGGGATGGAGCTCTGAGTACCAAACTTTGCTCAATGCTTTCTTTTAAAGAGGACAGAAATTGGACTCTCAGCTCACCCTGCTTCTCATATTCTGCTCAGTTTGGTTTCAGCTCCAAAGAACAAGATGTCCCTGCAACAGGTAGCCTCTAGTGTCACTCCTGCTTTCCTGTGTCCTTTTGTGTGCTATCTCCCCCTTTATTTTGTAAGCTCCTTGTCTGTCTCTCTTTTTATAAATTGTATCACCAGTACCTAACACGGTGCCTGGCACATAGTAAGTCCTTATTAAATGTTTATTGGATCAGATATCTGATATTTTTTTAAAAAAACAAGTAATCTGGAAAATGGGTAAATTAAAAATAATTTTGAAATAACTGAATTTTAAAACATCAAGTAGGAGGAAGCAGTTAGGCTTAGAAAAGGCACCAGAATCAGTTCTGATTGCGAAATCCAAGGGAAATCATAATGAATCATTTCCCCCAGTTCAGTTCTGTATAGATAGACAGTACATGAAACCTGGGGATGAACTTTAACCAGGAGAATGTTACATGCAGTGTTCCAGCTTAGGCCCTGAACTTGCACCTGCTGTTGTAAATTAGTGCAAAAAAAATTCTTCCATTCAGAACTTAGAGACCTGATGCTGCACAAAGAACAGGAAAAGGTGCTAACTTACAACTCTGTTGTTCTTCTACACCACCACTTCTCATGGCCTCTCAGCAGAAGACTTCTATATTTACTAATCCTATTTATAAGTCAAAACTCCTGTGTTGGGTGGGTGGGTGGGAGGCAGAGAAGAAATTGCATTGCTATACTTCTCTACTTCTTGTAATTTAGCTTCTGATCTCATCACTTAACTAAAACTTCTCTAAAAGTTAAGACCTCACTTAATTGTCAAATCTAATGACATTGTCCTTGAATAGCATTGCAATGTTGACCAACCTTTCTTCCTGAATAATCTCTCCTCTATGAGTTTTTGTCATTACATTGATGTCTCTTGCTTTTCCTTCTACCTGTCAAGCAACCACTTCTTCTCCTTTGTTGACTCATTATTTATATCCAGATGGATCTGAGTGTATCTTATGGCTCTGTCTGGGTCTTCTTCTCTACATTGTCTCTTTTAGGTGATCTCATCAACTCCCAAGATTCAGATAGCATGTCTATGCAGCTTACTCCTCAATCTACATATCCAGCTCCCATTTCTGTCAAGCCCCATTCCCTTAGGTATCTCAAATGCATGACATCCTATACTGAACTCACTAACATCACTCTCGTTACTCTCATTCACAGACTCTAGACAAAAGCTAGACTCTAGACAAATTGACTTGCTTGCTATTTCCCACACAAAATTCTATCATCCTGCCTTTGTTGGTCTTTTCACAAGGCGACATCTATGCCCAAAATGAATTCTTCCCCATCTTAGAATCACTAACTTCCTTCAAAGCTCAAATCAAATGTTACCTCCAACACCAAGCCTTTCTTCATCCACCCCAGGTGCTCTTAGTTCCCCCCACACACACACATACACACCCCCATCATTTTGTTTTTCCCTTATTTGTGTATGTCATTTTCCAAGCAGATTTTAAGTTTCCTGATAGCAAGAACAGTTGTTTCTTTTTCATTTTTGTACCCTAAGTTTCTACCACAGTAGTAAGTACCTAACACATAGTGCAAAATTTACAATGCTTTTGGATTGATTGATTGATTTCATGACCTCCTCAACTGGCATACAACAAGGTATTTTTTTTTCCAAAAAGGAAATGGACAAATTAATGTTTTCCTTTCTACTTGATTCTTTCTATGCAGAATTAAATTGTGTATTATTCAACTCAATGCTTACTATGTGTATGAGTAATAAAATTTTCCCTTCTTTTTCTAATTTTTTGGGGGCAGGTCACTTAAGGTTAAGTGACTTGCTCAGGGTCACACAGCTAATAAGTGTTAAATGTCTGAGTCCATATTTGAACTCAGGTCCTCCTCAATCCAGGGCTGGTGCTCTATACATTGTGCCACCTAGCTGCCCCCATTTTTCTTTTTTAAAATCTCTTTTCTCATTCTCTTCCTTTCCCATCCAATATACACATTGACCTAGATCTCTTATGATCATTTGCCTTTGCACTGGTTCAGGGCCTCAAGTGAAGGAATATGAAGATAATGTAGTCTTGTATAAATGTTAAAGAACTACCTTTCCTGAGAAACCTGCAGTTACTGCTTTGGAGAACAAGGTTTACATAATAATTTTTTTGCTTTCACTTCTACTAGGTGACTTTGTAAAACCACAAAATGAGAACCATAGTTTGCTGCGGTTGCACCATCAACAAGAAGAGAAGTCTCCTTGAGTTTATATGGTTACTAGACTATGGGATCTAGGAGACTCAGATGTGAACATTCAGAAGATTGGGATTCCTGGGGCTTCTCAACTCACCCTGCAGAAACCAATCTATTTTCCCTTTTTTGACAACTTTTTCATCAGCTAATTATGTCATTCCACCTTCCCCTTTACCTAAGTGTTTCTGTATTGGTTATTGAGGGCAGTGAAGAAAGAGAGGCAGATTGTCAATACTATTGCATGAAATTAAGGATGTTCCCAAAGTTACTGGGGGAATCTAGAAGGAACCTTTAAGACCTAGTTTGACTTTTATGATGAAGCAGTAGGCCTTCTAGCAACAACTTTTCCCCTTTTCAGTTTTTAAGAAAATTATGCATGTAATCATCAATAAACATGAATGTGTCATTATAAAAAGAACAAAAAGGATTTAAAATGAAACTGGGAACTTCTGTTATGTACAGTTTTTAAGTATATTCTATTTAATATAATTAGAACAAAACTTCCCTGTTTGTGCTTCCTTATGAACTTTTCTTCATTTTGTGTACTTATTTTTAAAGTTTTACTGATGTTCCTTTCTTTTGATTTTCTCACCCTATCTCTTAAGCTTCCCTACCTCCGGAATTCTTCCATTGTAAAATATAAGTATAGTCAAACAAAACATTCTATACAATGGCCATATCTAAAAATGTGTGCTCAGTTAGATATCTCTAGTCCATCACCTCTTAGCTAATAACTGAGTGATATCCTGCATCCTCAGCACTCTGAAATAATGTTTAGCACCAGTATATCAGAATTCTTTAGCCTATCAAAGTTAATTTCTCTTATATAATGGTAGTTATTAAATAAATTGTTTTCCTGATTATTATGTTCATTTCACTCTGTATTATCATAAACGTATTCCCAGGTTTCTCTGACTTTTTCATGTCTCATTTCTTATGGGACAATAATATTCTATTACATTCATGTGCCACAATGTGTTCAGCTGCTATCCAACTGACAAGTACTCTTTGTTACAACATCAACAAAATATTCTGCTGTAAATATATTTTATGTATGTCTTTTCGTCCTGTCTTTGACCTTTTGGGAATATAGACCAAGGACTAGCAACACAGTATCAAAGGAAGTCAATGATCAATGAGAAAGGTCTTCATATATTTCAGTATATTTGCAGTATTACTTTTTTTTAGTAGCAAAGAACTGGAAATGAGGTGGATACTAGCGATTTTTGTTGTTGTTCAGTTATTCAGTTGACACTTTGTGACCCCATTTAGGGTTCTCTTGGCAAAGATACTGGAGTGGTTTGCCATTTCCATCTCCATCTCATTTTACAGGGGAGAAAATTAAGGCAAACTGACTTGCTTAGGGTCACACAGCTAGTAAGTGTCTGAAGTTAGATTTGAACTCAGAGGGATGAGTCTTCCTGACTCCAAGCCTGGCATTCTGTTCACTGTGGCATCTAGCTCCCCAGTGACTAGGGAATGGCTAAACAGGTCATGGTGACTATATGTAATAAAATATCACTATGCTATAATAAATTATGAATATGGAGAAGCCTGGGAAGATATATAGATGATTAAAAATGAAGTAACAAGAATCAGGAAAACAATAGCAAATTATTACAACAAAATAAGTCAAAAGAACAATAAATAATCAAAACAGAATGCTGAAAATTGTGATGACTAAAATTGGCCCCAGAGAAAAGGTACAAAAATCACATCTTCCCTTCTTTGCAGAGGTAGGGGACTACAGGTATAAAACCCTGAATATAATGTTATAATTTCAATATGCTGGTTAGTTTGAAAGAAATACATTTTTTTTCTTTTTATAAGGCATGGCTCTCTTGGTAAGGGAGGAATATAACAGGAAATAAAGGTTATATAAAAAAAATAAAAAATATTGTTTCAAATTGCTTTTCTGCAGTTATTTATGAGATTTTTATACCCTAAAAGGTTAATTTTTGTAAAAGTATCATTTAAAGGAGAGAAATATGTATACTTCTTATGACTCCCATTTAATAATTACCAGAAGGTGACTCAGATATGAGCATTCAGAAGATTGGAATTCCTGGGGCTCCTCAACTCACCTTGTAGAAACCTTTCTATATTCCCTGTTTTGACAACCTTTTCATCAGCTAATTATGTCACTCCACCTTCCCCTTTACTTAAGTGTTTCTGTATTGCTTATTGAGGGCAGTGAAGAGAGAGAGGCAGATTGTCAATACTATTGCATGAAATAAGGATATTCAACTTTCTAATAATTTTATTTAAGTCCTTAGCTTATTTCTTGATTATCCTTCTGTCAGATTTATCTAGTTCTGAAAGGCATAGATTGAAGTCTTTGATAATTATTGTCTTGTTGCCTCTTTCTCCCTGTAAGTCAAATAGATTTTCTTTTAAGAACTAATATGCTGGGGCAGCTAGGTGGTACAATGCATAGGGCACCGGCCCTACATTCAGGAGTACCTGAGTTCAAATCCAGCCTCAGACTCTTGAGACTAGCTGTGTGATCCTGGGCAAGTCACTTAACCCCAATTGCCTCACCAAAAAAAAAAAAAAGAACTAATATGCTATATAATTGTCTATTTTAATTGTCTAAAAATATACAGCTTGTAAAGTTGTTCTCTCTCCTTGTTTTATTCTCAGTTGAAACAAGTTAAAAAATACATGAAATAAATTATGCCAGATAAAAAGGAGGAGTGATTTAGAGAGATTCACCCTCCCAACCCTCACTAAAGTTAGTCTTACCAATAGACCTATGAGGTTTTATATTATAACAGCATATTGACTTTAGCATTCACTGAAATGTCTCTTCTGCATTCCATGTCTCTGGTGTTAATATGAATATATGGATCCCCTGGATTGATGGAAATGCCTTATTATCCAAAAGTATTTTTTATGAAACCATGGGTTAATAGGAGCAAAATGTCCTTCAACTGAACTCCAAACTGAACCCAGATAGCTATAATATAAAAGTTCCTACCTGGTGACTTCTTTCCTCAGGATAGTAAGTCCCTATCTTATGGGGCCATTTAGGTGTCCTCATCCTTGCCAAACTCCTTTTTGGAATCCTGTAATCTTATCATGGTGCTTCTATATTTCCTCCATAGTTGTTATAACTGAAATTGTTAAAATTGCTTTGCATTACATCCATTCTTGTTAAAGTATTTGCTTTTGGGTTGATTTGTATCATGTTAAAGAAACTGACAACACCCTCTAACCAGTGAATGAAAAAAACCTTATATACCCTCAAAAAGGGGGAGTCTCTGAGCTCCCTTCTTAGGAGGAGGTCTCCACTGATCATGTTTCTTTCTTCTTGGGACAAATAAGATGGTACTATGGTTTGTTTTTTTCTGTCTGTCTCTGATCTGATTTTTAGACATCTTCTCTGATTTGTTTTTTTTTTAGTAGGCAGACAGGTATGGAAACAAATTATAGGAGAAATTAAAAACTCTGATCTGTTTATTAATTTTTGTAGGAGATAGGCAAATAAAAACTATATTTAATTTTCAACACTGGTTTATTTTTCACTTGTTTTGTTTTAGTGTTTGTTTAGCCAAAAGTTGGTGGATGGCCATAATTGTTATTGTAGTGATAATTATTCTCATTATTACCATGTATATAGTGCTATGTGGTAGGCTCTGTGCTAAGCACTTTACTATTGTTAAGGGCTAAAATTCTAGCTAGTCTGTCTAAAATATCTAATGAGTGGTCGCCAATAAATTATAAGCTTTAGCAAGAGTTAGACTTTTAAGCATTTATTAAGGAGAATAAGAATTTGGTAAAGAGAGAGAGAAAGGCCTAGATTCCTATCTATTAAAGGGAGAGCGCATTTCTAGCCCCGCTCTCCACCAGAGTCCAAAGGCAAGAGCCTGAGAGCGAGCGCCAGTCTCTTCCTTCCTCCTCCCACTAGCCCGCGTCACTTCCTGACACCAAAAAAAAGACTCCTGGTCTTGCCCTCAAAGACCTTCACTTCATGGGTGGAACTCTTCTACAGTAAGTCTCCAGCAGGTGGCATTATTCCAATCGTTACAGTCCCTGCTTTGTTTCCTCAAGAAACAGTACGTTTCCTTGATGAAACAGTCAAAAATAACAGAATATAATAACCTGTGCTAACTAACAATAGGTTAATAACAATATAGAAAAGGGAGAGAGGAAAGTTTTGTCCAGAGGGGCGATTTTTTGTCCTCATGAACCGACGCTTTGACATTGGTCTTGCAAAGGGAGGGCCTCTGCAGAGAGTACATGTTACAGATGGTGTATATTATAACAGAAAGACAAAAAGAAAACAACAACAACAACAACAAAAAACCAAACTGTTCATTTAAAGTCTCTGAAAGTCTTTTCTTAGATGTCCTCTAGGTGTAGTCATGGAATGGAAATCTTTTCAGGGGTTGATGTGTAGATACTGGTAATCAGCCAGGAAAACTTCCTACAAAATTGAGCTTAACACAACTTTAAAATAGCTTTGTCAATAATCAAATCAAACAATGAAAGTTCTCAAAAACATGTCTAAGGGAATTCAGAATCTTGGTTGTTACACATGAAACATATAATAAAACAAAAATGGAAACATTCTTTAAAATTATAATATTACTATAGTCTTATGGAGGGTAATTGAGAAGACAATTGCTGCGATATTAATTTTTAAAAATAATTTTTATCTTTGTTTCATCACTTTTTGCATCATCTGCCTAATTATCCTCATGCCATTATGAGAAATTAAAAAATCTAATATAATTGGTAACAGGTGTCAAGGCCAAATTCAACACTGTATTTATCATGACACCTGAGATAATTATGGGGGTTACCATAAAAGAACAGAGAAATGATGGGATATGAGCATTCCCACACTTGAGCAATATGTACTGCCCATGCAGTATGCCAGGCTTAAAATAGGTGGATGGAATATATGTCCATGCCACCGAACATATTGGAGGAAACTGAGTCAGACTTAATCAGATGCATGGGATTGAGATGTCCATGGCATCAGGCATATAGGAGGGAGCATAGAAGCCAGGTGTAGAAGTGAGATGGGTGGGATGAATACTTCCAGCCATCTGTACAATATTGTGGGGAAAAAGAGAATAAAATATTAAACCAAGAGAATCCAACCTCAACATTTGTCAAAAGCCGTTCCCTCGGCCATACCTTGACTTCATGCATGTCTCCCCTCATGTGACAGTTCAGTGTCTGCTCTTGCATGTATTCCTCTTGTGATTGGATGGCATCTTGGCCAACTGGCATCTGATAACTCAAAATAAAGGCAATTAATGTCTTAAATGATAAGTTCCCATAATCCAAGTCTCATATGGATTTAAAATTGAGGATAATAAATGATTGCAAAAAATGTGAATACATCTTGACTCAGAATATAATATATAATTATGCAACAATTTCAAATAATACCCCTTTTTCTAACTTAGTATACAATTACTTTTGTGAAAAATCAGAACATATTTAAATACAAGTTAAAGCACAACAGAATCTCAAAGAAAACTTTTACAAACGTTCCCCTCTTTTTTTTTTTGGAATATGCTTATCAAAAATAATACTTCTGGAATCAATTTACACTTGTCATGGCAACCAATTTGCCAGGGAAATGCTTTAAAGAATTTGATCAAATAATCAGTTGAGAAAAAATAACAAAAACAAACAACTCAGAAAATGGGAGCACAATACTCCTAGAATTAACATTGTATTATGAAATCAAAACCATGTTTCAAAATTAGATGAATGAATAGAAGAAAATACACGTGGAATAATAAAAGACAATGAAATTCAAACTAGGGAAATCTAAATGAATATGAACTTAATATTAATAAGAGTCTTATAAAATATAAACTTGATCACATGACTATAAAAAGCTTTTACAAATATTCTCCTTGTTTTAGAAACTAAGTATAAGATACAATCTCAAAAGCATGAAAATCTCTATGAAAATAAACCCATACCATTAATTTCAAAATGTATATATGATAGCATAGAAATCCTATGTAACCTCTGAACTGACATTAATACTCTGAGTAAATTCAGAACACTTTTGATTCCAATATCTAAAATCCCCAATACTCATATCAATACCTTGCTGCTTACTTCTACATTTCTGTACAATATATACACTTCCATGGCAAAAGAAGTGGAGTCCTGAACTATGTTGATGATTGTCATTCTTATTCAGCTTAAGTTTTTCTTCTTTAACCCCTCTATATTGTCTGTCAGTCTTTTCACCATACAAATGCTTTATAAGATTACTAATTAAAGACAAAAGCAGGTTAGCAAAATTATGAACAAAACATGCATATCTGGAATTTAAAGGGTTTTCTAAGGTTGTCTCAGAAGCACAGCCAGGCTAGGGAAGGGCTGAGCCTGAAGCTGCAAATGTAGTTAGAGAAAGTTGAGCATGTGCATCAGATCTCTGGACTTCCCAGGCAGGGGAAGCAATGGGCTTGGCCATGGGAGGAGTAGAGGGTGGGGTCTGGAGAGGAGGGAAGGGACCAGTGCAATTTGAATCAGACTTGATTTTGAACTCAGGCCCTACCCCCACTCCTACCGGATAAAAAACTTCCAGAGGTTGGGTCATTGCCTCTAGGCATGCAAAATTAGAGAATCTCTCAGCATTAGAATTTGAAAAAAATACAGGAGTGCAAGGGTTCTCTGTAAAAGCATGGCTGGGAGAGGGAGAGATATTTCCTTGTGTGAGTAAGTTGCTGGCTCTTTTAACAAAAATAAAAAGAAAAATAGAAAATCCACAAAAACAAAGCATTAACATGATCTTATCTCCCATTTGTCTGGTTAAACAGACTAAAATTTAAAATAGGGTAATTAGGGAGTTTAAAAGGTCCATTTGAAAAAATTTAAAGGGAAAACGCAGCCAGTACGCCAGTATTTAGCAGTTAAAGGGAGAGGGTAGGGGAAATTTCTTACCCAACCAGAAGATCAGAAGACTGAGGTTTAGCTTTCCTCTTTGTGGTCAGCCATCTGTTAAGGGCTAAAATTCTAGCTAGTCTGTCTAAAATATCTAATGAGTGGTCGCCAATAAATTATAAGCTTTAGCAAGAGTTAGACTTTTAAGCATTTATTAAGGAGAATAAGAATTTGGTAAAGAGAGAGAGAAAGGCCTAGATTCCTATCTATTAAAGGGAGAGCGCATTTCTAGCCCCGCTCTCCACCAGAGTCCAAAGGCAAGAGCCTGAGAGCGAGCGCCAGTCTCTTCCTTCCTCCTCCCACTAGCCCGCGTCACTTCCTGACACCAAAGAAAAGACTCCTGGTCTTGCCCTCAAAGACCTTCACTTCATGGGTGGAACTCTTCTACAGTAAGTCTCCAGCAGGTGGCGTTATTCCAATCATTACACTATTACTATCTCATTTGATATAAGATAATTTGTCTGTCACTCAACCCAGTGCTATTAACATAAGTGTCCTAGTTAGGGTTCCCAGCAAGTTCCAAACCTCTACCCTTCTCAGTCTTCAATGACAAATTCTCAATGTCAGTGCTTAGAGTAGTGTAACATTCCATTGGTCTCCAAACTACTGAGAACCACAAAATACTCCATTTGATAGCCTCTAAACTCTGTCTAGCTGTCAGGCCTCTGATCCTTTTTAGATTTTTCAAGTGCAATGGCACTGAAGATGTCTTAGACAAGAATTGTGCAAGAGAAGAAATGGAAAAGTTGTCACAAAAATGTTGTCTGGAAAAACAATATAGGATGGCAATGAATTCAGAGCAAGGAATAAAGCCATATGCACCATCGATATGCACACCATGTCAAGATAGTAGAAAAAGCCTGCAATATATTGAGTGGATCCACCATGAGGCATACGTAAGAGGACGTAAACAAGGGTCTCACATAATGAGAGAACATGAAGCAGAGGCATATTGAAGCCAGTTTACAGTGACTGGTAAGAGTCAATTGTAAAATTTTTGTGTGAACATGTATACTTTGGAAATCAGCAAATAGTACCAATCAGGAAACTTTATTATTTTGTTGATTGAATGTACTTAAGTAATGGAGAATGTGTTAATAATGCAAATTAAATTAAAATATATTTAATAAGAACATTTTTTTTCAGTGAGCAGGTTATTAAGCATATGCTAGCACTTTAGCATGAAAGGGTTTTATATATATATCAGCAGAGGGTAGTAGGTATTTTTATGAAACCTCAAATTACAGATCTTTTCAAAGCATTAAAGTAAGTTAATAATTTATATTTCTTCTTTGGAGAACTGATCATATCTTTTGACTATTTATTATGGAACTGGCTTTAATTCATATACTTTTATATTAATATATATTGGATATCAAATTTTTACTGGAGGTGTCTGATGCAAAAAAAAATCCTCCCAGTTTGTTTTTATCCTTCTTATTCCAGATGAATTCTTATGTTGCATTGATTTTTTTAAATGGGAAAACAATCCTAAATTTAAAACAAATAAATCTATTTTACCTTGAAGAAATTTCCCAGTTATCCCAAAAGAATCATAAAAAGAGAAGGATCCACATATACAAAAATATTTATAGCAACTCTCTTTGTAGTGGCAAAGAATTGGAAATTGAGAGATGCCCCATCAATTGCGTGATGACTGACTAAGTTATGGCATATGAATGTAATGGAGTATTATATTGTACTGTAAGAAATGATGAGCAGGCAGATTTCAGAAAAACCTGGAAAGACTTACACGAACTGATACTAAGTGAAGTGAACAGAACCAGGAGAACATATATAGCAACAGCAAAATTGTACAATGATCAACTATGATAGACTTAGCTCTTCTCAGCAATACAATGATCCAATACCAAAAGACTCATGATGGAAAATGTTCTCCACATCTAAAGAAAGAACTGTGGAATCTCAATGCAGATTGAGGCATACTATTTTCATTTTTGTTATTTTTTTCTATCTTTTGAATTTCCCCTTTTTTTCTGATTCTTCTTTCACAACATGACTAATGTGGAAATATATTTAACATGATTGTACATGTATAACCTATATTGGATTGCTTGCTTTCTAGGGGAGAGGGGTGTGAAGGGAGGGAGGGATAAAAATTTAGAATTCACAAAATGAATGTTGAAAACTATCTTTGCATGCAATTTGGAAAAAAATAAAATACTATTGAGAAAAAATAAAATAACTGTAGACAACATTAAAAATGATGCTTGTTCCCTTCCCCCTTTCTCTAAAAAAAGAAAAAAGAAATTAATTTCCCAGTTACAACTGAACAATTTATCCCTTCTTCAAAATTGTGAGATGCAGAAAATCCATGTCTTTTTATTTGTTTGTTTTTATAATTAGCATGTTGACACATTTGAAATTTATTATTATTCATGGAGTGAAATGTTGGTCTATTTACAATTTCACCAAATTGTAATCTATATTCAAAATAGCAATAGTTATCAAAGAAGAAATAATTTCTCTAGTATCTTCTGATCTTTTTTTTCCAGGGCAATGAGGGTTAAGTGACTTTCCCAGGGTCACAAAACTAGTAAGTGTCATGTGTTTGAGTCCAGATTTGAACTCAGGTCCTGCCGAATCCAGGTCCAGTGCTTTATCCACTGCACCACCTAGCTGCCCAAGTGATCTTTTTTTGTTGTTGTTGAACATTACACCACTGCGGTTCTAGTGCTCTACTGTCTAACCCATTCCATTGATCTATTTTTAGTTTTAATCCAATATTGTTTCTAATATAATACATATTTTATTAAATTATTATATATAATATATGGGGTTTTTTATATAATGAATTTAAAGAGAGAGAGAGACAGATTCCAAGGACATACCATTAGAGTCCTCCCTCCAAGTTGGTGCTAATACATTAGTTATGGCTCTTTGGCTTACTCAGTCATTTATAAATCCACCTACCTATGTGGGCTAGTCAACATATCTCTATCTTATCAGCAAAGATCGCATATAGGCCTGGAGAGCTGGAGAAATTAGGCTATTGAAGAGGCAATGGTGGGACTGGTTCCAGTAGTAGAGAGAAAGGGCCTGTCTCTCCAAAAATTCTAGGGTGTGAGCCTATTAATAAATACAGGAAACACCAGGTAGCTCCAGGATTCAGCTTTGAGGGCTATCCCCATATTTAGCCTAGGATATTTCTTTATAAAACTATGGTCATTTTAAATGTTGTTATTCTTATGAGTTTGGTAAATAGTAACATAACTCTTAGAGCCTAATTTTCCTTGAGAGAATAGGTAAAATGATCTAGACCCAAGAACCAAACCCTGGGACCATGGTGACCTTTTCAAGGGGCAGACACCCCAGAAAGCCTAGTGGACTCTATACATAAATTACAATAAGGAACATGAGGGTCAAGGCCAAAGAACTCTGACCAAATTTCTCCATCATTCGCTGTCACTTCCTCTCCCCTCTGTTGTAATAAGAGGACAATAACAAATAGTAGAATCACAAAGAGGAAATGTTTGGTATGGTGTGATCTGTATTACCATCTTTTTATAAGAAATGGATACCATGAGAGGTTTCAACACATCAAGGAGCATTCAGGGTGCTGACATTTGGAAATTATTTTTTGATCCACTTGAGACCAAAGAGTCTTCAGTCATGAAGTAGAGTCACAGAGAGAGACAGATTTCAAATCAATATAAGATAGAATTTCTTAACAATCAGAGCCTTGCCAAAGCAGAATGTGATGGCTGAGGATATGGTAGATTCCCCTGCACTAGATATCCTCAAGGAAAGAGGTTGTCAATCATAGGAAGAATTCTTGCTCAGAGATGGATGTGACTAGATAATCTCGGAAGCCCCTACTAACTGTGAGGTAATGTGACCTATGATTCTGTGAACTAGACTGAAATTGAACAGAAAGAAGGGAAAAATAAGATGGAGGCACTGAGTTCAACCCTGATCCCTAGCAGCTGCTACTGTGAGTCAAAGAATCCATTTGACCCAACCTCACAGAGCTGAACAGAGCTGGGTAGCCCTCCCAGTACCTGGAATCATAGTCACACAATACTAGAGCTGGAAGTCAGTCGATCAGCTAGCATTTATTAACTACCTAGTATATGTCAGGTACTATGCTAAGTTCAGGGGAGATAAAGAAAGGTAAAAACAAGAAGAAAAGCAATGAGCCCAATTAACAAATGAGGAAACAATGCTAAAGAGATGAAGAGACTTGAAAGTCACACAGCTGGCTCACAACAGAACCAGGACTAGAATCCATATCTCTTGGTTCTGTGGGTATGCTTGTAAATGTATACCAAATAGCTTTGGAAGTAGGGGTGTTTGCAAGATACACTTTTAATTTTAATCTGAATTATTAAGCATTTCTCCATCAATTTCTTTAGTGTAGATAATTAAAAAAACAATAAATAAACCCCTGCTTTGTAGTATTTGCAGATTTCCAAGGTTGAAATGATCACATTGAAAATTTAACAATTGTCTCTTTTGAGCCGGGACAAGCTGGCCCCAGCATATCTTAGTCCAGTGATTTTTTTTTTTTTACCTTGCTTGAGTTACCTGTAGAATCTGGGGAAGGGGGGAGCCATGACCAGTGAACTCTTCTCTTTAGGAAGGACCAGTATAAACCAGATGCTGTCAATGAAGTAGTTATACCTGCCTCTCAAATGCAATATCCAGCACCAGGGGGCACTCCGGATAATCACCATGTTCTCTCTGGATTTCAGAAGGTTACATGTCTTTGTTTATCACCATTATCCTAGTGGTCAATCAAGTTTGCATTCTCCAAATCATTGTCCCCTCACTCTCCCTTACCTACTCAATCCAATTACTTCATAAGTATTGCTAATTCTACCTTCACATATGTCTAAAACTCATTCCCTTCTCTGTTTTCTCACAGCCTCCATCACCTCAGGCCATCACCTGTTACCTGGACCATAAAAATAGCCTCTCAATTGGTTGCCCTGCCTAGAGTCTCTCCTTTTTCTAATTTATTCTCCACACAATTACCAAAATGATATCCCTCAAGCACAGGTCTAAATAAGTCACTCTCCTAGTCAATCAGCTTCCTAGCCCTGGTAGGATCAAAGGCAAACTTCCCTGTTCAACATTTAAAGCCCTTTTCAACCCAGTTCTACCCTACCTTTCCTGTATTCTGACATGTTGTTCCACCTCACACACTCTACATTCAATCAAACTAATCTTCTTGTTATTCTTCCTCCATTACATGCTATGTTCAGTCTCCTTGCCTTTGAACAATCTGTTCAAAGTATAATATATTTGCAAAGTATAATAAAGTTAAGTGCAATAAAAATAATTATGTATGTATGCTGTTTCCTCCAATAGGATGCAAGTTTCTTGAGAACAGGGACTGTTTCATTTTTACTTTTTTTGTCCCATTTTCTAATTCATTATCTGGTCCATTTTGACACTTAGTAAACGTGTATTGATTGATTAACTTCATCCTTTTATGGGTGGCATCATTTTTCTTTCATTGGTCTAGGACAAGGGGTACTGTGTTGGGGTCCATTAGCTTCTTTTTCAAAAAATGTTGATAATAACACTTCAATATAATTGGTCTTCTTTGTAATCTTATGTATTTTAATTTATGCACTTAAAAATACTATTCTGAGGAGTCCATTGCCTTGCCAAACTGCCAAATAAGGTCATGACACACACAACAAAATTGTCCCTTGTCTAGAGGTTGATGCAAGTCTGGTGGGGGAAAGGAAACAAATTTATTTTTCCACTGCAAACTAGTTGATGTAATCCTAGAAAGTCACAGGTAAAATAACAGAGGAAGTAACATGATAATAAAATACAAAGATGCATCTAAGCCATGCTATCCCTGTGAGAAGTGAGAAGTTCTGCCTGTGATTTGGAAGTGCAGCTGGTCATGAATTGACAAAAGACTGGCCATACTCCTGGTGACTTTTAAAAAGTTAAGCCTGCGGCGGCTAGGTGGTGCAGTGGATAGAACACTGGCCCTGGAATCAGGAGTACCTGAGTTCAAATCTGGCTTCAGACACTTGACACTTACTAGCTGTGTGACCCTGGGCAAGTCAGTTAACCCCAATTGCCTCACCAAAAAAAATGAACAAACAAACAAACAAAAAGCCAAGTCTACTAAGCCCATGAGACAGTATGGTTTTAGAGATCAAGGTCTTTTGAGGTAAAGAACAGTTTTGTGGAGTCTAACTCCTTATGTTTCTACCAGAAGGCAACAGGGTGAGGAGAGAGGATTTTCTCATGCCTGCATTAGTCCTGGCATCTAGTGGCAGAGCTCCATACCCACTGACTGGAAGATACCACATCTAGAAATGAAGCAAAAGAGTCTTGCGGTTAGAGGCAGAGAGCACAGACACATGCTCTCCAAGTAGATGAAGACACAGAAGTAGAATTCAAGGCAGGAAGCAGCTGCAAAGAAGTCTTCTGGCAGAAAAGAAGAGAGTTGACTCAAGATTCAAGAGAGAACTAACTCTGGAATTTGAGAATTGAACTACAAAAAGCAGCAAGTGCATAATGTAACTAAGTGAGCCAACCATCTGAGATGCTGTGCTCACAATGAGCAGCAGAATGGCCCCAGGAAAAGAGAAAAGACACAGGAATGCTGCTATACCAGAGGTATGAGTTGCCTTAGTCACATTTATTCCCTAGATGACTGTCTCATTAACAGTATCCTATACACAAGTTCCCACTATTCTCATTGACATTGTACACACTGGAGAGAGCATATATCCCAGGATTATGAAGTTTGTGTGTGTGTTGGGGGGGAGCAATTTCTAGTTACTAATCTTACTGTACCATCTTAGTAAATGCCTTTATTTTTAGTCAATTCCATCTATGGAGTAAGCATTAAAGGTAAACTTATTGGTTGTTGCTAATGAAGTTTATGGACCCACCTGGGAAAGTGGTCAATCCCTTGGAGACCTTACCTGCAAACCTATAAATGCTGAACTTGGAACATAGGTCAGTACTTGGCATATTCTATGTGTTTAATAAATGCTTATTGACTGAGTGACTGGTTGCTGCATGTGGATTATCTAGTCAAATCTCATGACTTGCATTCTACTCTAGGAAAACTCATTATCACCTCTGTCTCAGCCTTTATGTTACCTAATTACTCAAGATTCCATGAATAGTGAAAATTTATGTTTAGTCAAAATATCTGGCACCATTTAACAGATTTTTTAAAAAAATCTATAAAATGAGAGTGTTAGACCAGAGGTTCACTAAGGTCGCTTCCAGCTCCGCATCTATGAGCCTATGATATTAGCCTTTCTGTTGTCAAATCCCAGTTTAGGGAGAATGGAGATACCTGCAAAGGAAGTACAGAGTATGCAGATATGAAATTTTTTCCCCTCTGACCACATATCTATAAGGCCCTTTGGTTTTTGCTTTTTTTTGGCCTGAAAGGGTGAAATATAGTTTATATATATATGCAGCATAGAAAAAATATATATAATATAATATATAATACAATAATATATTATAATATATAATATTAAATATTAAAATATATCACACACATATACAAAATAATATTTCTATATGTATGTAGTTTGTGTGTATACACACATATACACACACCCCTCATTTTACATAGAAGAAAATCGAGCCAGAGGTCTCACAGTGACATGAAACAACATGCTCAAGGTTACAAAATAAGTAAAAGGTAGAAGCAGGATCCTCCATCAAAGACTCTTTATATTATACTTCCAAGTATTTACTACTTCACAGACTGTTGTGAGGAAAGCAGTTTGTAGGCCTTGAGATGTTATATGTATGTGATGTTATTAGTAGTAATGTTCTTTTATTATAATTTATTTATTATTTATCATGTTATTCATTTATCATTTTCTTATATATTTATGATTAATTTAATTATTAATTTCTATAGTTTTTTTTAGGAATGACTGGGAATTGTGTTCAGGGAGAAAAAAAAATTCCGCCATGCTACTTGTTCCATCCTTCAAAAATATGGATCTAGAACTGCCTTTTTCTTAAACTACTCCAATTCTAGGGATGGAGCTGCAGGTACCTTCATCTTAGTCCTTTGTCCTTTCTCAACATCAGCTCCTATACAGAAAATTGTTTTTTTGCCCAATCCTCCAGGAAAGCCAGTCTTCACCAGGAGAAAATGACCTCACTGGTACTGAGGTGCTGTGGATTCTACTCCCCTAAAGCAGAGAAGACTCAGTGGTTCTGTAATAACATGACCATGACCACCACAATGACTGACACATGTAGCATTTTAAAGTTTACAAAACATTCTAATTAGATTATCTCTGCTGCACCCCACAATGCTGTAATAACATAGGTACTAGTTCCATTTTATAGGTAAGCAAATAGAGGTTTTCCTGACTTCAAATCCAACATTTTATCCATTACCAGCTACTGGAGTTGATGGGGACAACTTCTTTGTCAAGGATCCCTTGCATCAAGGATCCCAATCCCCATCCATGGATATTCCCACCATCAGACCCTAGAAGGAGAGCATCACTGATAAAGCAGGATGGACTCTTTATGAGTATAGCTCTAGCTATATCTCCACTTGTGTAGGCACAAGAGGGCTATAGCCATCAGACCCATGGCTCCCCTAAAAAGCAATAGCCCAAATCTTCTTTTATCCACATTCCCCATTACTAATATATGCTGGAGCACGCAACTCCCCTATTTCTGCTTGAATTGGCAGGTTGGGTCCCCAGAGTGCTGCTACTATGGTAATCATCAACCACTTTAAATAAGGAGAGAGGACTGAACACAAAGGCAAAATCTTTCCTGCCTAGAACTTCAGCTACAAGTATTCATAGTGTACAAAGATACTTACCAAAAGATACTGAGACACCCTTAACCATATGAAAATTGATAAAAGGAAGTTGTCTTAGCCACACATGATGGAAATAGAGACATGCTGGGGACCTCCAGCTCCCCTCGTGACTACCCAGAGTCTTTTCCTCCAGCAGCCTGAAGTGCGGTTGGCATTGTCCATCTTCTTTCTCCAAGCTGGAAGCCAGAAATGCTCAAAGCTCAAAGAACCAAAGAAAACCAAGGAGATTAAAAGGGTTTGAAGAGATTTTAGAGCTTGAAGAAACCAAATCTCTCCTTTTCTCTACTCTCACCAACTCAATTCTACCTATAATGCAGCCCCAGGGCATTGATTTCCACCAGTGAGAAGGGCTTTGGAAGCTGGGTTACATAAATATGTTAGTTTTTTAAAGGTAGTTAGACAAGGAAGGGACTAGCACTTGGAGAGATCTGATATGGTTTCGTGCAAAAGATAGTGCTTGAATTGTATATTAAAGAGAAGGTTTTTATAAGTTATAGTTAAGCAGGGAATACATCCCAGGCATGGGGAATAGACACTGGGTAAATGTTCAGAACTGAGAAAGGTAGTGTCATGTATTACAGAGAGGTCAGTTTGCCTGAATGGCAGAGTATGGGAAGGAAAGTAATATATAGTGAGACTGGAAAGATAGGTTGGGGCCAGGTTGTGAAGGGTTTAAAAGCTGTAAACAGGCATTCTGGCAGAGCTTTCTTTTAAGCCAGGGGAAGGGAGGTGATTGCATGAAGAAGGATAATATTATTCACATGGAAAGCTGAGCAAGTTTTACTTTCACTTTTGTTAATCTCTCCTTTAATTTTCAGAATTTCTAATTAGGTATTTAATGGGGGATTTTTGATTTGTTCTTTTTCTAGCTTTTGTAGTTGCATGCCCAATTCATTGATCTCTTTGTCTATTTTATTCATATAAGCATTTAGAGATATAAAATTTCCCCTAAGAACTGCTTTGGCTGCAGTCCATAAGTTTTGGTATGTTGTCTCATTGTTGTCATTCTTTTGATGAAATTAATCATTGTTTCTATGATTTGTTGTTTGACCCACTCATTCTTTAGGATGATGAAAAGACCTGAACTTCACTTTCAAATACAAGGCCCTAGAGGACCATAAAAAATTGGAGTTGGGGGACATACCTAGGGTCATGCAGTGGGTGACTGTCTTCTGTCTGAGGCTGGGTTTTGGCAGGGACCCCCAGGGTCCAGGGTGGATGCTTTGTCCACTGTGTCACCTAGCTGCCCCATGATGACATCTTAAGGGTTAAATTGAGGGGTGATGGGATTGCACTGGGGGAGGGGGAATGGCAGAGGTAGCATGAGATGAAATCCTACATGAAAGAAACAGGAAAAGGTTTATGGAGTGGGGGAAGAGATGGGGGAGGACCAAGGCAGTAAATGAATTTTACACTCATCAGAAAAGGCTCAAAGACCTTAAACTCATCAGAGTTGCCTCAAGGAGGGATTAACACTCACACACACACACACACACACACACACACACACACACACACACAAAACTGGGTAGAGTAATCTATTTAATCTGGACAGTAAATGAGCATAACACTCATCAGAATTGGCTCAAGGAGGGAATATCATACACATTCAATTGGTTAGAGTAATCTCTCTAACCCTGCAGGAAAATCGGAGGGTAAGGGGATAAAGAGAGAGAGGCAAAAGAAGGGAGGGCAGATTGGGGGAGGGGACAGACAGAAGCAAATCCCTTTTGAAGAGGAATAGGATGAAAGAAGATGGATAATAGAGTAAATATCATGGGGAAGGGAATAGGATGGAGGGAAACAGTTAATAGTAATCATGAAAAAGATCAAAGGGGGGAAATGGTACAAAAAATATTTATAGCAACTCTTTGTGGTGGATAAGAATTGGGAATCAAGGGAATGTCCATCAATTGAGGATTGACAGAAGAAGCCGTGGTATATGATTGTGGTGGAATGGTATTGTGCTATAGGAAATGACAAACAGGATGATCCCAGAAAAGCCTGGAAAGACTCATATGTATAGTGAAGTGAGCTGAACTAGGAGGTCATTGTTCATAGTGGCAGCAGTATTGTTCGATGAGCAATTTTGAATGGCTTAACTAGTCTCAGCAATACAATTATCCAAGATAATCCCAAGGGACTAATGATGAAGCATACTATCCACCCCCGTAGAAAGAACTGATAAAAACAGCACCTGTGGATTGTACATATAAAACGTGGTTGATTTCTTGTGGAGGGGGGAGGAAAGGGAGGAAGGGATAAAAATTTGGAACTCTAAATCTTATGAAAATGAATGTTGAAAACTACCCTTACATGTAACTGGAAAAAAGAAAATAAATGTTGCAAAAAAAGAGAGAGAGAGAGAAAGAGTAAGGTTGAAACAATTCTCACCCCTCCCTTCTTTCCCTCTATTGTAATAGGTCTTTTTTGCCTCTTCATGTGATTTGATTTACCCCATTCTGCTTTCCCTTTCCTCTTTTCCCAATATAATCCTATTTATCACCTCAAGTTGTTTTTGTTTTTGTTTTTGTTTTTTTGGTGGGGCAATGAGGGTTAAGTGAATTGCCCAGGGTCACACAGCTAGTAAGTGTCAAGTGTCTGAGGCTGGATTTGAACTCAGGTACTCCTGAATCCAGGGCCAGCGTTTTATCCACTTCACCACCTAGCTGCCCCCTCAAGTTTTTTTTTTTTAATATTATCACATCAAAATCAACTTATACCCAAACCCTCTGTTTATATGTATTCCTATCTATCCCAATAAATATACAGTTCTCAAGACTTACAAGTACCTTCTTCCCATGTGGGGATGTAAACATTTAAATCTTATTGAATAACATGTTTTTTGCCCTGTTTTACCTTTTTATGCTTCTCTTGGTTCTTGTATTTGTAGACTGAATTTTCTGTCCAGTTTTGGGCTTTTCGTTAAGGAAGTTTTAAAGTCTCCTATTTTATTGAATGCCCATCTTTTTCCCTGAAAGAGTATGGTTAATTTTGCTAGGTAGTACATTCTTGTTTGTAATCTAAGTTCCTTTCCCTCCAGAATATCATATTCCAAGCCTTCGATCTTTAATGTTGAAGCCACCAAGTCCTATGTAATCCTGATTGTTGCTCCTTGATATTTAAATTCTTTCTTTTTGGCTGCTTGTAGTATTTTCTTCTTTACTTGATAATTGTGGAATTTGGCTATGATATTCCTTTGAGTTTTCCTTTTAAGATCTCTTTCACAAGGTGATCAATGACTACTTTTTCTCTGGTTCTAAGACATTGAGGCAGTTCTCCTTGATAATTTCGTGAAATATGCTGTCCAGGCTCTTTTTTTTATCATGGTCCTCAGGTAGTCCATTTATTTTTAAATTGTCCCTCCTGAATCTATTTTACAAGTCTGTTGTTTTTCTGAAGAGGTATTTTATGTTTTCTTCTATGTTTATATTCTTTTGATTCTGTTTTACTTCTTCTTGTTGTCTCATTGAGTCATTAGCTTCCAGCTGCCCAATTCTGATTCTTAAGGAATTATTTTCCCCAGTCAACTTTTGTGCCTCCTTTTCCATTTGTCCAATTGTATTTTTAATGCATTATTTTCTTTTTCCAAGATATTGGTTTTCTCTTGCATAACTCTCATTTCTTTTCTAAATTTTTCTTCCTACCTCTCTTATTTTTTTTATAAAATCGTTTTTGGGGACAGCTAGGTGGCATAGTGGATAAAGCACTGGCCCTAGATTCAGGAGGACCTGAGTTGAAATCTGGCCTTAGACACCTGACACTTAGTAGCTGTGTGACCCTGGGCAAGTCACTTAACATTCATTGCCCTGCAAATTTTTTTTTAATAAAAAGTATAAAATCATTTTTGAGCTCTTCCAAGAGGGCTTTTTGGTCTTGAGACCAATTCCTCTTCCCCTTTAAGGCTTCACATGTAGGCATTTTGACATTGTTGTCCTCCTCTGAGTTTATGTTTTGATAATCTCTGTCACTATAGTAATTTTCTATGGCTAGTCTTTTTTTTTCTGTTTCTTATTCATATTTTATCCTCTTTCATGCCTTTTGAAGTTGAGTTCTGCTCCTAGGGTGCAGCTAGCACTGTCTGAAGCTTCTTTTGCTTGGGATTGGGGACTCAGTCACTGGCTTTCTGCTCTGAGGTCTCAGTTGCTTACAGCTTGCTCACTGCACTGGAGTGGCTTAGCTTAGTTGGGTGTGTTGTGTAGCAGATACCCCAGCTGGAAGATTGCCTTCTGTGTTGGGCTGAGGGTTTCACAACTGGGCTGCTATGCCACTAGCTTGCTGAGCTAGGACTGGGGGTCCTTAGCTGCTGATCTGTGCTGTGGCTAAGAGCCTTTTGATGGTTTGCCCAGATGTCCTCTGCACTGAACTGTACTCCCTTTTCACCCAGGTGAGAAAGACCTTTCCTGAAGACCTTCTAGGTTATCTGAAGCCAGAAATTTGTTTGACTCCATAATTTTATAGGTTTTGCAGCTCCAGAATACATTAAGAGGTTTAATTTAACATTGTTTCTGAGAGAAATTTGAGAGAGCTCAGGCAGCTTCCTGGCTCCACTCCACCACCTAAGCTGAGTAAGTTTTAAGAAGACTTAGGTTCAATCAGTGAACAAGCTTGAGAATTACCCTTTTCTAGGCTTTTTAGGTTCTCTGGGTAATGTCATCTGTCTGACCATAGGAAGCCAATGGAGATTTGGTCAAAATCTATGTCTGTTACACCTTTTGGCTGGAGGCTGCAGTCTAACTATTTCTCCAGCTCCCATGGGCTGGTTGCTGAGCTCTCACAGAGTTTCTGCTGAGGATGGTCCTTTCCATAAGACATTAATATCAACATTATTATATGTTACCCGGGGGACTGGAGATTCAGAACAAACCCAGCCTCTTGGGAACCAATCTGTTGTTGTAACAAAATCAGTCCTGATCCCCTGGGTTCACTTTGTCACAATTTGGTCTACACCACTGATAACTGCCTTGTATCCAATCTTTCCTACCAGTCCAGGATAGAATTGGATACAGGTCCTGCATGTGAGGGGGTCAAAGGGCTATCCTCTGGTATTTGTGCCACAGTGGATAGAATTTTGGATAGAAAGTTAGTCAGGAAGAAATGAGTTTGAAGCTGTCCTCAGATACTTACTAGTTGTGGGACCCCAGGCAAGTTACTTAACCTCATTCTCCCTTAGTTTCCTTGTATGTAAAATGAGATAACCTATTGGAAGCATTATTCCATGCATTTGTGTGGATGCATTACAAGTGTGTAAATAGTCAAATTTTGACAGGAATATAAGAGCTAGAATGGTGACTATGCAGAATGTAAAAGGATTACTGCTAAGGCTCTGAGAGAGTTTGAATGTAATTGTATGGTGTTATTTTATCACCAAGAATCTAGGGCAGCTAGATACTGCAGTGGGTAGAGTGTCAGGCCTAGAGTCAGGAAGACTTAAATTCAAAGCCAACCTCAGATACTTTCTAGCTGCGTGACCCTGGGCAAGTCACTTCACCCTCCTTGTCTCAGTTTTCTCATCTGTCAAATGAGCTGGAGAAGGAAATAACAATTTCCAGTATCTTTGCTAAGAAAATCCCAAGTGGGGTCACTCACTAAGAGTTGGACACAATTGAAAATGACTCAACAATTCTATCACTGGGAATCTCGACTTGGCAGGTGAGGCAAAATTGTAATAAGGAGCCAACCTAGAAAAATGGGTTGGTGCCCACACATACTATGAGAAGGATAATATTGTGGGGGTCCACCTGAAGGGTGACAGCTCACCATAGGCATACTATTGTCTTTGTGGGGAAAATATAAAAGGGCAGAATATGGTTTCTTGTTCATATCTTGTTTTCCTCCCTATCCTAAGTATCCTTACTATCTATACTATATGCATAAAGCACATTCCTTAGACTAGTAAGCCATTTCTCTCTTAACTTTCTCTTTTTTTTTGTTCTATTTTAGAATTTTATTTTCCCAAATTACATGTTTTTTTTTTCTTTTCTTTTCTGGTGAGGCAATCGGGGTTAAGTGACTTGCCCAGGGTCACACAGCTAGTAAGCGTTAAGTGTCTGAGGTTGGATTTGAACTCAGGTTCTCCTGACTCCAGGGCCGGTGCTCTATCCACTGTACCACCTAGCTGCCCCCAAATTACATGTAAATACAAATTTTGACATCAAATTTTTTAAGACTTTGTGTTCCATGAGGGGCACCTCAGTGGCGCAGTAGATAAAGCACTGGCCCTGGATTCAGGAGGACCTGAGTTCAAATCTAGCCTCAGACACTTGACACATACTAGCTGTGTGACCCTGGGCAAGTCATTTGACCCTTGTTGTCCTGCAAAAAAACAAAAACAACAAACCCACAAAATAACCCTTCACTCTGAACCATCAGAACTCAAACAATGAACAAGTGAGACTTGGGCTGAGACCTAGTATTGACCAATCAGTGAGAGCTAGAGTGATTTGAGTTTAAAATCATAGTCAACTAGCTCCATTGCACCCCAATGGGCTTTATCTAAGCCTAGTTTTCCAAAAATATATTTCAAGGAAAGATAAGTAAAAACTACATTAGATAAAGTAGTTAATTGTTCCAGTATTTTTTCCAAAAAAAAAAAGAAAGAAAAAATTTTGATGGGATAAATAAGTAGGGCAGATAAAAAATCTAGCCCCCAAACCTCAAGAAACTTTGTGAAGTATGTGATCAAAATTTATATTCCTTTGGACAGAGCACCCACATGGAGGGTATTACTCCCCCATGTAGACAGAAGAAGAGGAAAAGGAGAAGGAAGGAGAAGAAGAGGAGGAGGAAATAGCAGCATTGTCCAACTAGAACTGACTGGTTGGGTCCCCATGGGGGCAGCTACTACTCCTCACAGATTGTTGTTCATCCTTAGTTCTTGAAGAGGACCAATGATATAAGAAAGGTGATGGTTAGATGACTAACTGGGATGTTAGAGGCCGAGGAGAAGAAAGAGGAAAAGGATGAAGATGAAAACTCATTGATGATATCAGAATGAGGGACACATTAGAATGTAGCCCTCAAATGTGAGAAATGAATACTTCTCTCTTATATTTAGTAATTGGTTATTTTACTAGGACCAAGGTTTTTCCCTTTTCTAATTTCTCATCCAGAAAGCAACCAGTGTGGGAAAACTCAGGCTATGATTTAATCAGATAGTAAGTGAAATTCCAAGTTTGGGTTAATGGGTGTATTCCTGTTCATAGTGTTTGCTTAGACAAGTCCTGGGAAATGTTGATTCTCCCTATTATCAAGACAGATAATATAGAAATTGATGTCTCTTTGACCAAGATTTGAGTGACCCAAGTCACATACCCTAAAATAGCCCACCTCTCATTTGATTAACCAATCAGAGTTGAGTAGGCACTCCTTGGGAACACCTCCTCTTCAAAGGGCATATAAAATGTGACCCCACTGCCATTAGGGGTCTTTGGCCTAAGAGAGGTGGCCAAATGATCATCCTTTTATTAATAACTTGTTGACCTTATTAATAAAATGATTAAACTACCCCAGAAATGGTGCCTTGAACGTTTTAATCACCACACAAGTGACTGATCAAATTTTCACAGGTGTGACTATAAATGAAGAAAGAAATATAACATGGGGGGGCAGCTAGGTGGTGCAGTGGATAAAGCACTGGCCTTGGATTCAGGAGGACCTGAGTTCTAATCCAGCCTCAGACACTTGACACTTGCTAGCTGCGTGACCCTGGGCAAGTCACTTAACCCTCATTTGCTCTACAAAAAAGAAAAGAAAAGAAAAGAAATATAACATGTCTCAAAGTGGTGGAGGGAGATGCTCCCTAAAAGATGAAAAGCAGATATAGTGGGATTCAAAAAAAGACCACAGCCCGACATTCCCCCTGAAATCAGAAAGAGTAAATTGAAGCAATTTCTCCTGGGAAACTGGACCCAAAGAAACCTGTTCTGTTGGGGTGTAGCAGATGAAGAAGTTAAGGATCATCACAGGCCAAGCAAGGCAGGGAGAGGATAGAATGTGTAGTTGAGCTATGCTTCCAAATAGAATATCTTATGTTTTCTCAGTGTCTCCAGATGAGCAAATGTGGGTTAACAGATGAGGGAGGTCTCTTTGACTTCCCTTTTTCTAATTTCACTGGCTCTATTTTGAAGAGCAGCTTGAAAACACTTTGATTCTGATCTTTGAATTATCATCTTCTATTGCTTGGAAAAGACCCTCTTCCAGTAACTTCAGATCTACCCCCATGCTGCTGTGGGTATTGATGCTGGCCTTTGGTGAGTACAGTGACTCAGAGGGGGACCTGGAGTGGGGCCAGATAGAATTCTGGTTTTCTGAGAACATATTTTCCCTAGAATAAAAATCCCCTGCCCTGGGAAAGCTGGGAGAGACAGGGGAGATGGGAAGCTATCTCTTCAAATAGACAGAAAATTCAATCTCTTCTTTAAGATCAGGGCTGTAGAACCAGGGCAAATGTGGAGAGAAGGAAAACTAGGCAAATCTAGAATACTTGAAAAACAACAGGAAAATGAACAACATTGATATTGTGGGGAAAAAATGCTGACATCAGTTCTAGGTCTCTGATACATCTGTTTTTAATTTTAAAAGTTCAAGAAAGTTAGCTAGACAGAGATGTTAAAGATGAATTGCTCTGAATTGTTTTACAAAGGAACCAATTTAATTCAAATGCTTTTTTTTCCAAAGCAAGGCACTGAAAGAGGGGGCTGGTGTTGCATAAGCAAAAATGGCACAGGGCCTGTGTTCGAGTTACACAGATAACTAAATTCAAAATACATTCAGAATAATAGAGTATTTTCAAAAAGATGAGTCTGTTGACAACTGGGCTAAGGAAAATCCTATTATTGGGGGACAGAACTTGAGCTATGTATTAAAGGAATCTAGAGATTCCAAGATGAGTGGACCCATTACATATGGGGAGGACCACTTTTGTCAAGAGAGAGATAAGAGACATATAAATGGTGCATATCCTCTATAAATGGTGTGTGTTTCTGTTTGCATTTCTGTCTTGGTGCAACAACTACTGCATCAGTTTAATTGAAGTGAAAAGTACACAAAGGCAAGCAATAAGAAAGAAAATCAGAATAAGTGGGAGGCAAATTGATGAGAGATTTAAATACCAGAAGGAATTTTTAAAAAATATATTTTATTCTAGAGGGAATAAGGAGTGATTAAGAAGTTTTGAGTTGGAGGGTGATGTGATCTCATTTGTGTTTGAGAAAAATTAACTTGGTGCTATGGCATACATAGATTGGGAAAGAGAGAGATTGAAAAAAAAAGAAATCAATTAGGAAATTATTGCAGTGGTCTCTGCAAGAACTAATTAAGGAGGGGCAGCTAGGTTGCACAGTGGATAAAGCACCAGCCCTGGATTCAGGAGGACCTGAGTTTAAATCCTGCCTCAGACACTTGACACTTACTAGCTGTGTGACCCTGGGCAAGTCACTTAACCCCCATTACCCCATAAAAAAACAAAAACAAAAAACAAACAAAAAAGAAGTAATTAAGGCCTGCAGTAGAGTAGTCAGCCAGTCATTTAACAGGTATTGTCTACTATGTGCCTGGCACTGTGCTAAGCACTGCAGATACAATGAGAAGCAAAAGACAGTTCCTGCCCTCAAGGAGCTCACAGTCCAATGGGGGAGATAACATGCAAATGACTGTACAAGCAAGATAGGCAAGACAATAGCATTAAGGGGGATCAGAATAGGCTTCCTGTAGAAGGGAGGGTTTTAATTGGGACTTGAAGAAAACCAGGGAAGCCTGGTAATGGTGGTGATGAAGAAGGAGAAAACTCCAGGTATGGGAGACAATGAAAGTGCCCAGAGTTATGAGATGGAGTCTCTTACAAAAGGAACAGCAACAAGGCCAGTGACACAAGATCACAGAGTGTGTTTGGGGGGAGGAGCATGTAAGGGGTGGGAAAAATGAAAATCTGAGGGGTCAATTGATGAAAGATTTTGAAGGAATGAAAATTTATATTTGATCTTGGAGGTAATAGGGAGCCACTAGAGTTTACTGAGTAGGGGTATGATATGTTCAGATCTGTGCTTTTAGGAAGATCATTTTGACATCTGAGTGGAGGATGGATTGGAGTAGGGAGAAACTTATGGTAGGGAGACCAGCCAGCAGGTTATTATAATAGTTTAAGTGTAAGGTAATGAGGATCTGCACCACAGTGGTGGCAGTGTCAGAAGAGAGAAAGGAATATACATGAGAGATATTATGAAGGTAAAACCAATGGCTTTGGCAGGAGATTGGATATGGGCAATGAGAGTAAGGAATTGAGAGTGATATCTAGGTTGTAAGCTTGGGTGACTGGGAGGATGGGAAGTATCCTCAATAGTAGTAGAAAAGTTAGGAAGAGGAAAGGGATTGGGTGGAAAGATAATACATTCTGTTTTGGACATGTTGAGTTGAAATGTCTCTGGAACAATTACTTTGAAATATGTCGGGGCAGTTGGAGATGCAAGACATGAGGTCAGGAGAGATCTTAGGGATAGACAATGAGATTTTAAAGTCATCTGCACAAAGGAGACCATTGAATACATGAAAATTGATTAAATCACCAAGCAAAATAATATAGAGGGAGAAGAGTAGAGGGCCAAGGACAAAGCTCTGTGGGACACCTAGGGTTAGCAGGTACAACCTGGATGAAGATCCAGAAAAGAAGACTGAGGAATAATCATATAGGTAGGAGTGGTCAGAGAGTAGAAGGAAAACCAGGACAGAGTAGTGTCACCAGGATGTAGACAGAAGAGAATATCAAAGAGAAAGAGGGTGACTGACCATGTAAATGGCTTCAGAGTGATCAACAAGGATGAGGATTGAGAAAAGACCATTAAATTTAGTAATTAAGGAGTCTTTACTAACTTTGGAGAGAGAGCAGTTTCATTGAAAGATAAGATCTGAAGCCAGACTGTGGAGAGTTAAAAAAGAAGTGAGAGGAAAGGAAGTAAAGGCACCAACTGAAGAGAGCCTTCTCAAGGACTGTGGCCATGAAGAGGAGGAGAGATATAGGGCAAGAGGTAGTTGGGATGGATGGACCAATTGAGGGTTTTTTGAGGAGGAGAGAGAGATGGACATGTTTGTAAACAGTAGGGAAGCAACCAATAGACAGGGAGAGATCAAAGATTAGTGGGATTGGGGACCATAGAGGAGACAATCTGCTGGAGAAGATGGGAAGGAATGGGATCACCTGTTTATGTAGAGGAGCTTGTTTTGGCAAGAAGAAGGACCACTTCTTCATGCCAGATAGAGGTGAAGGAAGAGGAGAGAAGAGGGAATCCTCAGTGAATAGACTACTTTGAAATATGAGGTAAAGTTCTCAACTGAGAAGAGAGAAGAGGGAACTATGAGAGGTTTGAGGACAGATGAAAAGGTCTGTAAAAACTGTCATGGTGAATGGGGTAGTAGGTAAATTAAGGAGGTGACCATTACCAAATAGTTTATTACTTCTTTATATTATAGGAAACAATCAAAATAGGGAAAACACTTGAATTAAGAAGGATTAGAACAGGATTCCTGTAGAAGAGAGGATTTTAGGGAACCAGAAAGCCAAGCAAGGAAGGAAGCACAGGATGAGGAAGGTGAGGAAGGAGGGCATGACACACAGTGGGGACAGCTAGGGAAAAAACCTAGAGTTGGGAGATGGAGTTTCTTGTTTGAGGAACAACAAGAAAGCCAATGTGACTAGGTTGAAGAGCAAGTGGGATATGACTTGTAAAATCCATATACATTTATGCATGTAAAAATTAAGAATTGTGTACATGTGCCTTTGCACCAGGTTAGGAAGGGTTTTCCACAACAATGCCAGAAACAACAACATGAACTAAAACAAAGTGGAGTGAGCAAAACCAGGGCACAATTTATATAAGTTCAGAAGCATTGTGAAGGAAAACAACAATTCTGATCAATGCAATGACCAACCATATCTCCAAAGGACCAAAGATGAAATATGCTAACCCCCTCCTGACAGAGGTGATGGACAAAAGGTGAAGAAAGAGAAATGCATTTTTGAACATGCCTACTGTGTGGATTCATTTTGCTTGCCTATGGCTTATTTGTTGTAGAGGTTTTTTCTTTATTTCATGTTTTAATTGAGGATGGAGTTTGGCAGAAAGGGTTAGAAATAATAATGACAGAAAACAAGAGGGCCATTGAAATATTTTCCCAAATGCTAAGAAGAGAAAATGGAGACCAGAAGGAAGCACAAACAAGACAGTTTTAAAGTAACATGTAAGATTTATAATATACTTTCTTTTTAAAAAAAAAATCAAGTTGCTATTATGAAACCTATTTTTGCTGGTCACCACAGATCTTGGGCACTGATTATCTAGATAATGTCCAGAGAATGCAGAAAGATACACATTATATGAGGATCAATTAGAAGGACTATTATTCCAAGGAAACATACAGAAGTTGTTGGTCATGAAGTGCATAATCCACTTACTCCAATGGCTGTAGGTGTGAAGAAGGCAAATATTTCAACTATCATTCAAGACTACAATGAATCAAGATGAGTCATACTAAGGAAAAGTGAAATCAGAAATTCAAAACAACACTGAGATAAATTATTTATAAAACCTGACAAAATATTGATGCCTTGGAAAACTAGCAAAGACCTTCAGAGGGACCTGGTAGTCAAACAGTCTGCTATTGATCTTTCTTCTTGAAGGTGGAAGAAAGCCTAAAGATTGGGAAGAGGGAGGAAGAACATTTGTAAACCTTTTGCTCTAATGGGGAAAAATACAATACTTGTCATGTGAAGTAAAATAGAGTGGAATACTGAAAATATGAAAAAAATGTATTTTCCTTACTGAAGAAGCTCAATTTTTCTTTCAAGGGTATACAAGTGGTGACAAGAGTCCAAGCGTACCTGTAAGACTGGATCTTCTTTAGCAGAGTATAAAGCATTCCCCAAAATATTTTGGGGATCTTTTAAAACACTCTACTGAGCCTGAAGTTTTGTTCCCATTGACAAAACGTTGGACTCTGAAACATGTATTGATAGAGTAAGAAGCAGTAGGTGCTTGAGGTGAATCCTTAGGAGGAGAGGGATATTATGAATGGATGTGAAGAGGACATGCATTCTCAGCATTGGAGCACAGACTGTGCAAAGGAGAGAGTCCAGGGATGAAAGGTCATGGGAAAAGAACAGACAGGCCAGTGTAGCAGGCTCACAAAGCCAATGAAACAGCATAACATATGAGAGGTTGGGGCCAGGTTGTGATGGACTTTTTAAAAAGAGTCAAGATCTAGGAGATTTCTTTTAGGCCAAGTATTACTAGGTGACTAAAAATTGTAGATAAAATCACAGAGGGATCTGAAGAATTCCTGCAAAGTTGGAAAAGTTGATATAACATGACTAATGCAGAAATAGGATTAATGTTATTATGTGTATATATATATATATATAACCTATATCAGATTGCCTGCTGTCTAGGGGAGGGGGGAGGGAGGGGAGGGAGGGAGAAAAATCTGAAATTGTAAAGCTTGTATAAACAAAGGTTGAGAACTATCTTTACATGTAATGGGGAAAAAATACTTTATTAATTAAAAAAAAGAACAAGCATAAAAAAAATGTTGGAAAAGGTGAAAAGTTTGGGAAATCTCCATTCAGTTTAACATCTAAGTTTAACATATGACTCTTATCTCTTCCACAGGTTTGGTCAGCAGACAAGCTTGTGAGTTACCCTTTTCCTTGCTCTCTGGGGTCTCTGGGTAATGCAGTCTCCTTCAGAACCACAGGATGCCCACAGAGGCCTATCTGGAGTGGCTTGGCCTGTCCAGCACCTCTTGGCTGAGGTCTGCAGTGCCACAATTCTCTTCCCTGACTGATTCCATGGGTCAGGCTCAAGCTACTCTAAGTCCCTTGATGGCTATTGCTCAGGATTCTTTTGCCCACCAGGCATTGATATAGTTTTCTGTTATTTTGAGGACTTGTGGGGTGTCCCTGGGGCAACCTGATCCAAATAGGACCATCTTTTGAACTTTTACATTTTAGTTCTGGGAAAGACCTTATAAATGATCTATTTTATCTCCTCATTTTACAGAAAAGGTAACTGAGGCCCAATTAGGTGATATCATGTGTCTGGGATCACACAGCTTGAAACTAGAATTTAAACTTAGGTCCTTCAAAAACAAGGAAGTGGAAAGAGTATTAGACTTAGAATCAAAAGACTTGGGTTTAAGTGTAGACTCTGAAACTACCTACCAGTGTGACCTTAGACAAGTCATTTTACCTCCAAGTTAAACTTTCTCATCTATAAAATGGTGATAATAACAATCGCACTGCCTCTTTCACATGGGTGAAAGATGGAATGTGATAACATGTACCAATAGCATAAGAAAGTAGGAAAGAGACCACATCTTGAATGTCTAATTGGATTGGATGTCAGTTTCCAAGGAGGCTTCAGAACCAAGCCAGTCTCCTGGGGACCTGGCCTATCATTAAAACAGCATAAGTCCTGATCTCCTAGGTTCATTTTGGCACTTTTAATTCCCTCCCCCCACCAATCTTTATTCAATCTCTTACCTCCCCTGTGAGTTTGGACTGGAATCAGATGGAGGCTCAGCATTTTAGGAAGCCAGGGTGCTATTCTCTGATTTTGATTAGATTTCTGGTTGGTAAATGGACTGTGTATGTGTTGGAGGCCAGGACAGGAGACCTAAGCCTAGAACTCCAAGCTTCAGGGTCCCATCCCAGGGGAGTGTGGGGCCAAGACTTCCCTGCTCCTGTCCTTCCTCTCCCATATGCCAGGGAATTATGTGCAGGCACCTTCAACTTATGCTGTCCTTTTTTCCCATCAAGCAATTGCAAAGAAGGCTGTGGTCCACCTCAGCCCTCCATGGACTACTATCTTCAATGGGGAGAAAGTGACTCTGACGTGCCATGGATTCAACTCCTCCAAACCAGCGATAACTCAGTGGTACAAAAACCAACAATTGCAAGCATTTTGGTCTACAAACAGCATTGAGACTAATCAGACTGGACAGTACCGATGCCAGACCCAGGGTTCAGCCCTCAGTGATCCTGTGAACCTGGTAGTTTCTTCTGGTGAGGACAGAGAGAAGTCAAGCCTCAGGGCAGAGTTTCTAAGTGCAGCCTCCCATAGGGAGGGAGGAAGGGAAAAGAGGAGAGAGGAACTGGAGGCTCTAGAATGCCATATGATATCACTGGGGCAGCAGCAGAACTGAAGGTGCCACCCTCCATGACTCTCCTTTAGTCATTCAGAAATCAGCTGGATACTCTGAGATCCCCTGGCAGCGAGGGGCTAACCCTGACCACTGAGAGTAATACAGTAAAGGATGGGACTCCCTTCCCAAAGCAGATAGGTTGGGATTTATCTGAGAGAACATCATCTAGGAAAGCTCCTTGTTCCAGGAGAGGGACCTGGTGAGATATCTGGGTCAAGTGGGAAGCACAGGGGGAACCTGGATCTCCCACCATATACTAGATAATCTCCAGGTTGGCGCATAAAGACAATTGGAGGGGCAGCTGGTGGTGCAGAGGACCTGAGTTCAAATCCAGCCCCAGACACTTGACACTTGACACTGTGACCCTAGGCAAGTCACTTAACCCTCATTGCTCTGCAAAATAAATAAATAATTAATAAAATAAAGACAATTGGAAGAAGGATGGGACAGAAATATGGGGGTTGAGTGTCTAATGTCTCCTGGGTTCTCTTACAGATTCGCTGATCCTGCAGACCCCATATTCTGTGTTTGAAGGAGACACATTGATTCTGAGATGCCAAGAACGTGATGGTGATGTGACAGTCACAAACGTGACATACTATAAAGATGGAAGGATAATTTCTTATTTCCGTAAACACTCTAATTTCACCATCCCACGAGTTGGCTTAAGTTACAGTGGCAAATATTACTGCACAGGAGTTCCTATGTATAAAATAATTACTTGGAAAAGAAGTTCGAGAAGAGTAGAGCTCAAAGTCCAAGGTATGAGCTTCAACCCTGGGGAGCAGAAGGGGAAGTGCTCTTCTGGGCCTGGGTCTGTGTGTGGAGGGCTCAGTAGGCACATAAAAGGAAAGAGCTCATGACTGGAGTATAGAAAGGAAATGAGATGGAGTCATCTGGGTGTCTCTTCATCTGTTCAGCTGAGAAAACAAGACATGTCACCTCAGGAGCTCAGACACTCACTGTCCTGGGCACTGTGTTTGCTTCCTCTCTCCAGAACTGTTTTCACCCCCTGAGCTGAAAACCACAACCTCCGAGCCCAGCGAGGGAACTTCAGTGACCCTGAGCTGTGAGACCCAGCTTCCTCCACAGAGGTCAGGCACAGAGCTGCACTTCTCCTTCATCAGAGATGGCAGGGTCATCACATCAGGCTGGAATAAGTCCCAGGTGCTCCACATCCCAAACATCTGGAGGGAAGACTCAGGATCATACTGGTGTAAGGCAAAAGCAGTGGCTCAAAATATCAGGAAACAGAGCAACCCTGTGAAGATCAGTGTGAAAAGTGAGTGTCAGTGATGCAGGGCTGGGATTGAGAAGTGGAGGGAAGGGCACTGGCATCAGGTTAGACCTTGGGATACTTTCTGATGTGTTTTTCCTCTTCCTCTGGGAATGGGAGTGGTATTGGAAACAGTCAATTAGCTTTTCCGTGGGTCTTCTGTTGCATTAGGAATCAATAGAGTTATAAGCAAATAACTTGATGGGAGCAAGTAACAGAAATTTGCTGTAAGCAAGCAGTGTGAATCCCACTCTGAGCAAGCACTTTTTCAAAGTTTTGAGTTTTAAATTTTCTCCCTCCTTCCAAACCTTTCCCCACCCATTGAGAAGGCAAGCAATATCATATCAATTCTACATATAAAATCATGCAAAATATATTTTGACATTAGTCATGTTGCAAAAAAGTAAGAAAAATAAAAGAGAAAAATTTTCTTTTCAATCTGTGCTCAGAGTTCATAAGTTCTCTTTGAAGGTAAGCAGAATTTTTCATTATAAGTCCTTTGCAATTTTGTGTATCATTGTCTTGATCAGAGTAGCTGTCTTTTTTTAATCATAAAAGTATTTTATTATTTTCCAGTTACATGTAAAGATAGTTTTCAACATTTGTTTTCATAAGATTTTGAGTTCCAAATTTTCCTCCTTCCCTCCCTTCCCTCCCCTCTCCCCAAGACAGAAAGTAATCTGATTTGTTATATATATAATCACATTAAACATATTTATGCATTAGTCATGTTGTAAAAGAATAAGAACAAAAGGGAAAAATCTCAAAAAAACAAAAACAAAAGTTGAAACAGTATGGTTCAATCTGCATTCAGAATCCACAGTTCTTTTTTCTGGATATGGAGAGCATTTTCCATCATGAGTTCTTTAGAATTGTCTTGGATCGTTGTATTGCTGAGAAGAGCTAAGTATATCAGAGTTGATCATCACACAATGTTGCTATTGCTACGTACAATGTTCTCCTGGTTCTATTCACTTCACTCAGCATCAGTTCACTTAAGGCATTCCAGGTTTTTCTGAAATCTGCCTGCTCATCATTTCTTACAGCACAATAGTATTTCATTACATTCATATACTACAACTTGTTCAGCCATTCCCCAATTGATGGGCATTCCCTCAATTTCTAATTCTTTGCCACCACAAAGACAGCTGCTTTTCTATGATCTCTTTGTGATACATACCTAGTAGTGGTATTACTGGGTCAAATTGCTCTCCAGAATGGTTGGATCAGTTCACAACTCCACCAACAAAGCATTAGCATTCCTTTTTTTCCACGGCTTCTCCAACATTTATTATTTTCCCTTTTTGTCATGTTAGCCAATCTTATAGGTGTGAGGTGGTACCTCAGAGTTGTTTTAATTTGCATTACTCTAATAAATAGTGATTTAGAACATTTTTTTCATATGGCAATAGATAACTTTGATTTCTTCATCTGAAAACTGCCTGTTCATATCCATTGACTATTCCTCAGTTGGGGAATCACTTGCATTCTTATAAATTTGATTTAATTCCCTACATATTTTAGAAATGAGGCCCTTATCAGAAACACTGGCTGTAAAAATTGTTTCCCAGCTCTTTGAGTGCCTTCTAATTTTGGCTGCATTGCTTCTGTTTGTACAAAACCTTTTTAATTTAATGTGATCAAAATCATCCATTTTGTCTTTCATAATATTCTTTATCTCTTGTATGGTCATAAATTGTTCTCTCCATAAATCTGAGAGGTAAACTATTCCTTCCTCTCCTAATATACCTATGGTATAACCCTTTATGTCTAAATCGTGTACCCATTTTGGGGGGGTGGGCCAATGAGGGGTAAGTGACTTGTCCAGGGTCACACAGCTAGTAAATGTCAAGTATCTAAGGCTGGTTTTGAATTCAGGTCCTCCTGAATCCAGGGCCAGGACTTGCACCCTTCATGTATCCATTTTGACCTTATTTTAGTATACATTGTAAGATGTTGGTTTATGCCATACTATCTTCCAGTTTTCCCAGCAGTTTTTGTCAAATACTGAGTTCCTATCCCAGATGCTGGAGTCCTTTCATTTATCAAGAATTAGATTCAGAGTAGCTAAGTCTTTCACAGGTGATCATCATTACAATATCGCTGTTACTCTGTACAATGTTCTGGTTCTGCTCACTTCCATTTGTATCAGTTCATATAAGTTTTTTGAGGTATTTCTGAACCCATCCCTCTCATCATTTCTTAAATCACAACAGTATTCCATCATAATCATATACCAGAACTTTTTTAGCCATTCCTCAACTGATCAACAGAGTCACATAATTGCAGAACTAGTTAATAATATTTTACAACCCTCTGCCATTACTCTTCATGTCAGTCCAGCAACCTCCAAAAAGTATTTATTGAGCACTTGCCAATACCATTCTCAGTGCTTGGGGAAGGGAGGGGTGCAGAATGGCAGATACAAAATATCTTGGAGCATTGCTTTTGAATGCAAGGTGCTCACAATGGCATTAGGAAATACAAGTCATTCCCAGAAAACAATCAGAGAAAAGATAAGTGATGAACTACATTCATCATCTAACTCTAGAACAGGAGGTAGTAGAAAAGAGATAATTGTGGGGAGGCTAGGTGGTGCAGTGGATAAAGCACCAGCCCTGGATTCAGGAGTACCTGAGTTCAAATCCTGTCTCAGACACTTAACACTTACTAGCTGTGTGACCCTGTGCAAGTCACTTAACCCCAATTGCCTCACTTAAAAAAAAAAGGTAAAGAAAAGAGATAATTATGGGCTAGAGAAATAAAAGAAGGTTTTCCTCTGGGCCTTGAAGGTAAATATGGTTTGAGTATTTTGAATGATACTACTTTAGGGAAGAACTAACACTTCTCACCAGCCTCTATATCATATCTGACAAACATCTCAGTTCCCCTCTAGGTCCTGTGAATTTAGAATGACCCAAGCCAAAGTTGTGGTTCAGAATCTTATGATGTATGGAGAATCAACATTGTCTTAAACTGGGAAAACATGACTCCTCCCCACTAATATATTCAAGATAATTCCCCATGTTTTGTTTTAATATACTTCTTTCCTTACTTTATGTTTCCTTACATTCCTATTAGGCAGACAAGTACAAGTTGGGTGCAACTTCCCCTACCACCTTTGACATCCTCCAAAGGCAGGGAGGGACCTCATGTGTCACCTTGCTTTCACCCAGGAATCCCCATCTCTGGCATCCTCATAGAGACCCAGCCCTCTGGAGGGCAGGTGACTGAAGGAGAGAAGCTGGTCCTCATCTGCTCAGTATCTCAGGGCACAGGGAACATCACATTTTCCTGGCACAGAGAGGGCATTAATACAAGTCTGGGAGAGAAGACTCAACTGTCTCTGGAGGAGAAGTTTGTGCTCTCTGCTATGAATGAGAGTGATGCAGGGAAGTATTACTGTACTGCTGACAACAGCATCAGCACCATAAGCAGTCTGTTGGCAAATGTCACTGTGAGAAGTGAGTTCCACCTCCATTTGTCTCAGCCAGCCTATGTTCACCTGGGAGGGGCCCCTGAAAGGTCACAAGACAGTTCTCAGGAAGTCAGAGAGAGCTCAGCTATGCACAGTGAACCCTCTGTGAAAGAAAAGAAAGATTTTTTAAATTGAGTATTATTTCTTTAGCAAATGTTCAGAGGATTATTAATTATAAAATTATAGACAGCTCTGAGGAAATATGACCTAGAAAGTTATTTGCAGACATCAGACACCTAATAATTGTATATTGAAGGAATCAGTGACTGAAGAAACTATGGAAACTAGTAGGATGCAGATATGTATTCCAAAACAAGCCTGCCCTGGATTGCTGTTTTATGTATGCTAATCTGTCTCAGAATTCCCAGGCAGCAGTGCGGAATACGGTGGCATCTTCTTTTGACCCTCTCGTAGGGTCTACACCAATCCTGGATTTTTTTCATAAAGAAGATATATGAGTCATCTGCTTGTATACATAAGCTAAAACTTAAACCACCTACACCTGGGAGTAAATGAGGTTAGGTTAACTTGATTATCTTCAATGCCACCAGCTCAGGGAACAGCTTCATTCCCAAATTTATCTATTATGATCTCTTAGGTAGAAGTCTCTCCTCCCAATTCAACTCAACTGAAAAGATTGGTGACTTGGCCTTTGGACTGATTGTGACCCAGTTCATTGTGGTTGTCCTCTCTGCTTCTGCACTTCTATTTTTCTTTGGACCTTGGAGTAAACCAGGTTGGTGATTTGTCTTTCTTGAATGTTGGTACACACTGAATGAATCATCTTTACCCAAAAAGCTATCTTTTCTTCTTTATTTTTCTCAATGCCATCATCATTTGTTCAGTTACCCCAGATATAAAACTTTTAGTCATCATGGATGACTCTTCAGTACCTCACATAGCCAGTCACCATGGCCTTGTAACTAGCCCGTAACAACATATTTCTTATTTTCCCTCTCTTTTCCAGTATTCTCACCCCAGTTCAGCATCTAATTATCCCATGCCTGTTTTATTGCAATAGCCTCCCTGTGTCTCCAATATCTCTCTGTCATCTCTACACACTAACATCAAGTTAATCTTCCCCAAACAATATTCACTAACTTTTCTGCTCAAAAACTTTCAGTGGCTCCATTGCCTACAAGATAAAGTCCTCAGTGAAGAGTGTCTGGGCCCAAGCTACCTTTTCAGCTTTATCTCCTACTTATCCCCAATGTAAAACCTCTTTTTGCTAGACTAATCTCTATAACTTTTCTCAAGCTAGTCTTGCTCCCTGAAGTTCTCCTTCCTCCTTCTCTGCCTATCTAGATCCTACCTTCAATTCCTTCTCTTTCTTACTCTTTCACAAATATTTATTTACAAATATTCATAAATACTTATTAAGTTACTCCCATTGTACTAGGCACTAGGAGAAAATGAAAAAGAAAGTAAGTTGTTCCTTCAATCATAATAATTATCGATATTTGTATAAGCCCGTTACATTAATAGACAAATTTTCATCTGAGTATTGGAATCTGAAATCCAGGTTCCTTAATTCCACGTCTGCCATCCCATCCTTCAAGGCCCAACTTAAAATATTACCTCCTCTGAAGAGCTAAGCTCATAATTATTTCTCCATCTTCTGAAAACCTTTCATACTCACTATCTGTACCACTCATTTAGTATTTTCTATCTATTATAGGGTTTTGCTAATTATAGATATTCATTAGTTGTGTGACTCTGGGCAATTTACTTGATCCTGTTTGCCTCAGTTTCTTCATCTATAAAATGAGCGGGAGAAGAAAATAGAAAACCACTCCAGTATATCTGCCAAGAAAATCCCAAATGGGGTTAAGAAGAGTTGGACATGACTGAGAAATCACTGAACAATGACAAAAATGGTTAGCTTTTCATGTATCTTGTGAGCCTTATATTGATCTTCTTGAGAGCACATCTTAAATTCTTCTTTAGAGCATGTTTTCATTCACTTAATCAATAAGCATTTGTTGAGTGCCAACTATGTGCTAGGCACTGTGCTAAATGCTAAAGATACAAAGACAAAAATGAAATAGTTCTTACCCTCAAAGAGTTTATACTGTAAAAATATTTTTGAATTGCATAACCTAATTTTGGGGGGCTAAACTATGGATGACTAGAGGGACTGTTGACTATTTGGCTATCTGACTTCATTAATTTAATGTGGGCCGTTTATAAAGTTCCACCACACTGCTCCACTCCCAAATTGATAAGCACAGGATTAAGAAGCCTCTTAACTAAATAATCCAAGCAGAGTTTATTTATGAGATACTGTTGAAAATTAAGAATACAGGGAAATAAAATGTACAACCTGACTGCTTTCCTGTAGTCTCTTTCCCACCTGCTGCTCCTCGAACTTCTTGAATACAATAAGGGCCTTAGCCGCCTCAGGCCTCAGGGCATGTTACACTTTCCCTGGTTTGTATTAAGGCCTGTAACCTTGTCAGCCCCGTCTCTCCTTTTCTGAACGGAACTCTCCTCCGTCCTTATCCGCGCTCCCCTCTAGTCAGCCTCTCTCCTCGTCGTCCTTCTCTAGTCCGCCTAGTCCATCCTCAGCCGGTCCTCCAGTCTGTCTCCCTTTATCTAGTCTTTCTCCCCCCTCCTGTCTCACTCCCAGGTCTATATATACCTTTTCTTCTCTCCACTCAAATCTCGGGGCTTCCTTCAATCCGCCCCAACAGACCAAGCTAATCTGCCAGCCAGAGCTGCAGCTGGTGGGGGGGGGGGGTGCTCTCGAGCCTCATGCCTCAGCACAGGCTATCCTTCAGATAGTTCTGCTCAGGTCGGAGGGAGCTGGGGGCTTTTTTTTTCCCCCCAGCTGTCTGACCTGGCGTCTTGTATAGCCCATGGGGCTTTTTCTCCTTAGCTGAAGCTGAGGAGGAGGGGGAGAGACCCTGAGGGCCTAAGGCTTTCTAATCTCAGCCTAAAGGTAGGGTCCCCAAATCAAAATAAATTTCCACAATACTCTAATAGGAGAAATAGTATGTACACATGTAGTAAGGCTATGGATAGGAATAGGGACAGGAGTGGGGATAGGATGGGGATACGGATAAGGATAAAGACAGGGGTAGAGATGGAGATAAGGATGGGGCTGGACCTGTGATTTTGTTGCTGTAAGAAACTCTTAGGAAAGAAAATCCTCTTTGACAGTAGAGGTCAAAAACTTCTCATCAGTTTACAATCTTATTGTACAGGGCATAGAAAATTTGAGAAACTTGACCAAGATCACAGAGTCAGGATATGTCATAAATAGGACTTAAACATGTCTCTGGGCAGTGAGGTCAGCACACTATGCCATATTGCCTGTATGTTTGTATGTATGCATACATTCATACATATGCACATACATATATATGTAAATATAAAATATGTACAAAGCAATCACAAGGTCAATTTGGGGAATTGATGGGGAGGGGGGAGTCAAGCAGCTTAGGATATCAAGAAAGTCATCTTAGGCATTTCGTTGCTTCTGGGTTTCATTCCACATCTTTTTCCATCAAAATCACGACACTGATAACTCTGCTTCTCCTCTCCATTGTAGTACCTATCATCTGCCTCTAGAAAGTAGATAAGCCACACTACTCTGAGGTTAGGGTAGTGTTTTGCACATGATAGGAATGTAACAAGTATTTGTTGTTTGACTATTTGATAAATGGTAAATTAACTTTATTTTCCCCACATCCAAACCTATCTTTGTCTATGCCACTTTAGCACTCAACCACTCTAGGAACAGAGGAGCTGGTTTGGGAACCTGTCTATTCCAAGCAGAAGGTGTATCCCCTAGGCACCAATCCAGACTCAGTGGGAGGAAGCTGGTTGTAGTGGGAGGAAGTGGTTGTAGAATGCATCAGATAGGGGAGAGACCATTAGGAAGTGAGAATCTCCATGTAACCAATGAGAAACAAGGAGGGGACAGCTCCAACTCCTTTAAGGGAGATCTCTACAATAAACCCTAATGTGAGACCTTGGATGGAGAATAGTCTCATCCAATAGCTGCATAATTGTTGCTTCTTAAAGAGTCACTGAAAACGAAGGAGCCCATAAAGGGATGAACAGGGAGAATACTGGGCCAAGTGAGTCAACAAGACAAGTCAACAACCATTTCTAAATAATTATGTGCCAGGCATTTCATGTTTATAAGGCACTTAGAGGGGCCCCAAGTCCCTAGGGAACAGGCAGGAATGGCACCACTATGGGCAATTGGGGTTCACACATAGGATGATCAAATCTGTCGCCCCATCACCTTACCTCATAGGTTATCTGTTGAAACTGATCCAAAGCCTCAGGGCTTGTCCTATAACTTAATCTGGTCCTATACTCTAGAACATCCCCAAACACAGTGACAGCTTTCTTATGCTTTGCACAAACCCTACACCTCTCTTCTCCTTATCAGGTGCAAGCCATTTTGGGATTTAAGTAAAGGTGTTCTTTTGTTTTCTTTTTTAAATAGGTCGGGGGAGTGGATTGGTAGATAATACAAAGGGTATGAGCAAACAGTGAAGGAAAGTTACCTGCCCACAATACAACTAGACTTTCCTCAAGCTTTATAAATATATCATGGTCTAGCTATTTCCTTAGATGCTCTCCTCAAGTTTGGTTTAAAGGCTCCTAACCGGGTACTAGAAGGCTCAATTCCTCTTCCCAAGACCCCATCCCTTGTGTGTGGCTCCCTTGAGTTTCTGGACCATTTAATTTAGGCCACTTATGCTTTTAAACATCAACAATTATTGATTTATGTTATGGTGCCCCATACCACCACCCCACCCCCATCCCCCAGATAAAACTTTGCCTACTGACTCACTAAGAAATTCTTATACCCTTATCACCAATTTTACCCCAAAATACATATCTATGCACAGTTTATTCAAAAAGGACCCCAACTTAGAAGATTACTATTTGTGGCTCATCTATGTTTAGCACTTTATAAGTAATTTTCCTCATAACACCCTTCTCAGGTAGGCAGTATAAGCACATATCCCCATTTTATAGATAAGGAAACCAAGGCTCAGAGTCATAAGTCACCTCCCAAGATTATGTGGCTTGTGACAGAGCAGAGATTTAGACCCCAAACTTCTGACCTTATGTCCTACTGTTTGTTGCCATGGGGAATTCTCAGAGTAGACTGGACAACAGCAAACACTTTGAATAAAGGAAGGCCATTTTTTTCAAAGAGTTAACATGCTCAAGCTCACAATGAAATACCACCAGTAATGGGGAGGGGAAAGGTAACCAAGGTCTCTCCATACCCAAAAAGGGAGTCAGTGTGGTATAGGAGATAGAGTGTTGGACATGAAGTCAGGGAGTCTTGAGTGTGAATCCTGACTCCAATACTAAATAGCTGTGTAACATCAGATGAATCATTTGACCTCTCTGATCTCATTTTCATCACCTGTGAAATTAAGGGGATGGACTTGATGACATCTATAATCCCTTTCTGTGCTAAATATGATTTTATAAGATGGCTCCAATGATCATATTACATAAAGTAAAAGCATTTTCAGGTGATCTCTTCTCTTTTTTGTATTATTTACCACATATTTAATTTTAAATAAAAACAAAACCAATTAGGCGGCTCAGTGGATAAAGTACTGGCCCTGGATTCAGGAAGACCTGAGTTCAAATCTGGCCTCAAACACTTGACACTAACTAGTTGTGTGACCTTGGGCAAGTCACTTAACCCTCATTGCCCCACCAAAAAAAAAAAAACACCAAAAAACAAAATAAACAAAAATAATCTATAAAAACTTCTCATTCATTCCCTTCTATACAACTTCTTCTGCTGCCATTCAAAATTTTACTTGGAAAAAGTTGTAATTATTGTGTTGTTATTCATCCTTTGTTCTTGAAGAGGATGATTTGATTTGCACTTGAATTGGAGTTAAGTAAGGAAGAGCTGTGCAGAATTGTCATCCTCACTCTCTCCCCCAGAGTCATTTAAGTCCAGTGGGAAGAAAAAAGCTAAGATGACTGGTGATGGCCCAGGATTCAGTAGATGACCTTGGCCTTTCTAAATTAAAGTCTTTCCCAGGCCTCAGTTTGTCTGAGGTAAGGCACATTCAATGACTAAGGGCTAGTTATAAAATGAGACGAAAGATGGCCTATTTACCATCATGAAAACATCAATCTGAGAGGGGAAGATCCTCAAAGTTTCTGACCAGAACAGAACTAGGAGAATGGACCTTCTTCTTCTTTTTGGAGAGATAGAGGACCATGGGTATCAAATACTGGAGGTAATTAACATCAGACTTGATTAATGTGACAGTCATTGTGTGCACAAACTGATTTAATAGCTGTCTTTTTTTCACTTCAAAGGATTTCATATCAACCTTTTCCCATTGTGTGACAATTTATCCATCCTTGCTTCATTATCAAATTAGCCTCTTCATTCATTATCAAATTCAGTATGAAATTCATTATCAAATTACCCTCTTCATTCCAACCATACTGGCCTCCTTGCCACCCCTCATATACCACATTCTGTCTCTTATTGCTAGGCCTTTATATTCCACTCCCATCCCTAAAATACTCTCCCTCCTCACCTCTGGCTCTGGGAATTCCTGGTTTCCTTTAAGACTCAGCTCAAGTACCACTTTCAGCATTAGGCTTTTCCTAATCACCTCAGCTTCTAGGCCCTTTTCCTCTAAGATTACCTTGGATAAATACATGTTCAAGTTGTCTTCCCTATTGGAATCTAAACTCTATGATTTGCTTCTCTTTATATCCCCACTATCTAGAATATTTTCTGGAACTTTTTTTTCTTTTGGTTTGGTTTGATTTTTTTTCTGGGGCAATGAAGGTTAAGTGACTTGCCCAGGGTCATGTAGCTAATAAGTGTCAAGTGTCTGAGGCTGGATTTGAACTCAGGTCCTCCTGAATTCAGGGCCAGTGCTTTATCCACTGCACCACCTAGCTGCCCCTGGAACATATTTAATAAATTATTATTGGTTGATTGTTGAGAGACAATGATAAGAGACAGAAAGGGAGACAGAGAAAGAGAAAAGAGAGAGGAGAGAGACAGAGTCAGAAAGAAAGAGAGAAGTACAGACAAAGTAAAAGAGGGGGGGAGGAGAGAAAGAGAGGGGGGTATATAGGCTGTAATGTGTTGCTGGGAAATGTGAGAAAAAAGTCAATATATTCTTCAAGAATTCTCTAGTAAGAACAATAATGACTATTTTGCAAGGGTGTTGTTAAAATAGTTTCCTTGTCATAGTCATTCTCTAGTTGTAGAAGTAGAACTCCAGGGGTAGGATTTGGGGGAGGGGGCGCAGTGTGATGAGTCCTAAAAACTAAAATGGATTTCTTACCTTGAGATAAAAGACAGGTGAATTAAGACACCCAAGGTGGACAAGGATAAAAGGCATCTAAAAGACATTCAAAAGAGCAATCATAGTGTAACATGAGGATTATATGATATTATATAGAATAATAGAATAAAATAATATCATATATAATAATTGTAATGTAACAGTCTTTCAAGGATAAACTTGGCCATCTTGCAAAGGACTAAAGATATGCTAAAGAGCCTACAAGTATTGCTTCTTCCTAGCCCCAGAAGAGAGAAAGTTAATTCAAGAACAGAATTTTGACCAGAATTAGACTAAAGGGAGAGTCCTTAAGAAGGTAGGAAAACATAAGAACTTTCTCAGTATTAGGACAGCTGAAAGGAATATATTTAGACAGAGGACACAGGTATGTATTGAATATGAAGGGATGATATCTGTAAAGCATTTATTTTTTGTTTATCCTTGTTTTTTGTGGGGCTGGCAGAGTGGGGTGGCTTATGTCTGGTGCCAGATATGGGCTTGGGGCCTCCTGGGTCCAGGGCTGGTTCTTTGTCCACTGTGTCACCTAGCTGACCCGTGATGACATCTTTAAAATAAAATTAAGGGGTAAGAGGAATGCATTGGAAGAAAGGGAAAGGGAGAGGTGGAATGTGGTAAAGTAGCTCACATAAAAGAAACAAGGAAAAGTTCATGGAGTGGAAGGGAATATAGGGAAGGAGCATGGGAGAGAGTGAGCCTTAGTCTCTTCAAAATTGGCTCAAAGAGGGAATAACATACACACTCAAGTAGACAGAGTAATATATTTTTCCCTGAGGGAAAGTAGGGGGATAAGGAGGGCAATGCATAGGAAGGTAGGGAAGATTGGAGGAAGGGACAGTAAAAAGCAAAGCACTTTTGAGGAAGGATATGGTGAAAAAAGACAGGAAATAAAGTAAAGAGGGGGTGGAGCCAAGATGGCAGAGGAGAGACCACCATAGCTTATTAAGGCTTTGGGTGCTCTTAGAAGACAGGCTATCACCACTCCTTTATGCCAGTGTCAAAGAGTTTCAGATCCTCTTTGTCTGGACTGGGGAGATGTGGTAGGTCCTAACAGGAAAGAAGATGCATCTGTGTGCCCTCAGAGGAGGGCTCTCAAGCCTCCAGCCTCCAGGCTATTTAACACTATAAGGAAGTAGGCTCCAGACCTGTCTCTGGTCTGAAAAGTTTGAAAACTACCCTGAGTATTGTAAAGAAAGGTCTGCACCAAGAAGGAAGTTTAGTGTTGGGAGCACAGTAAATATGAATAGTCTGACAGGGTGGAGGAGGGGAGAGGGGAATGAAGAAGGGGATGGCTCTTCTATGAAGCAGGACCAAGTGTTTGAGAGGCAGTGCCAGGTGACCTAGGCAGCAGGGGCATAGACTATGGGACTGAAGGACTGGATAGTTCATCAGGAGTTGGGGCCCAGGAGTTAGTGAGTAGGTGACTGCTTGATGGAAGGCTGAACTGGGAAGGTCAAGGCTGCTGTTTATTTGAGCCTGCTTTGGGCCACGAATTAGGCAACAATGCATTAAGTGACAGAAGGCCAACAGAGAGAGAGGAGTAGTGATGAGATGAGATTTCATCTGGGACTATGTGTCTGAATCATTAATTTCCTTAGCTTTACCTAATTTGTTTGGGGAAGAACTTGCTCAGTTGCAGGGGTAGGGAAGGAGAGAAGGAAGGGGTGGGGAAAAGAGTGAGTGACCTAGGATGTAGAAATTACAGATCAGGAAGTTTCTGTTTAATGATTTTTTTTAATGTAGGGAAGAACTCTACATATAGAGGAGAGGTGAGGGTTAGTGTTGTGTGGCTTGAAAGAAAACAGAATAGGCATCTCTAGCCTTTTCTCCCCTCCACATTTCTCCAAGGGAGGTGTTAATTCCTTCCAGGAGGGGAAAGCAAGAAGTTGGGTCCTGAAAACACCACTCTGGTCTCCCCAGAGAGAGGGGCTGCCAGCTGAGAAGTCTATCAGCCCCCTTAAATATTACTAATCTAGGGAACATGATTGAGTCCCATCTAACTTCTGAGCACTTTGCCATTTGGGGGGAGAGAGAGAACCTCAATATCTATATTCAAGGCTTGAGCCCTTTCCCACCAGTTCCACAATAAATACACATCAAAATAGAAAAGAAAACCTATTTATTCAAATCGGTAGCAAAATAGAAATCAGAGAAAGCATACATAGGAGAATATCAGACAGATAGTACAAAGTGAAGGCACTCTCCCATTGGGAAAGAGATCACTCAGCTCAACCAAAAGAGAATGTCATGAATCTCACCCATGGGAAAACTCCCTGAAAGTCTCTAGTGTAGCAAGCTGGGAATGGGGACAGGATGGAGACTGTCTGCCCTTACTATGTCTTTCCAGAGCCTTTTCCTTTAACAGCCTGAAGTGGGGTTGGGCTCTTCCTTCTTCTCTCTGGAGGCTGGAAGCCAGATGCTGCCCTCAAAGCAATTCCATGCTTGAAGAGGACTGAAGAGGGACTTAAAGGAGACTCATGAAGGCTGGATCTCTCTTGCTTCTCACCACCACATCCCTGCCCCTCACATCAGCAGGGTCTTCATCACCAGCAATAAGGAGAGAGTCCCATACCAATGAGCTTTGGGACAGGATTACCAAAAATAAAACCAAAACAAAACAAAAAGTGATATCTGTTGCTTTGAGATGGTTGTTTCTAACTATTTGCCCAACCCCTTCCCCTACCTATAGAGCTCATGAAACTTTTTTAGTCTATTTGGAAGGTTGGCAGAAAGAGAGAACTTCTGGGTACTTTAAACCAAGCAGGAAGTGGGGTTGGGAATGGCCCAATGATTTTTTTTTAAAAGGCATAGAAAGAAGAGTTGAAGGCATCAAAGAGTCACTTTAATGATTGCTTGATTTTGCCCAGGACTGGTCCTGACCATGACAATAATAGCAAACTTACATTTGTATGCCACTTTAAGGTTTGCAAAGATTTTTTTTCTACATATATGATGACTCTTCACAATAGATGTTACAAACTGAATCCATTTTACAGATAAGGAAACAGACTCAAATTGACAATGATCCTATAGTCAGTGTCAGATAAAGGTTTGGGTGACAGGAATTTCTACTCTAGATCCAACCTTCTTTCGTATTAATTTATATGTGTGTAAATATACACATATATACATACAAATATGTACATGTATATTTGTATACATTTGCATGTGTGAAAGCATCTGTGTATGTATATGTATACACATGTGTTTACATACATACAGGTGTATATGTGTGTATGGTATGTATGAGTGTTCAAAGAGGACTAGGACTTCTCCTGTGAGGACTTGCTGAGCCCTTTTCATCTACCTTTGGCATTCATCTGGCATTCAACTCTCATCTGTGGCTGCAGGAAGCTGTAGCATGTATAGCAGCCATACCCTGGTAAACCATCTCACCAAATGGACTAAACCAGGTTGAGGATAACCAATGGGTCACAAAACCCTTAGGGAGTTGGGGGTTGTCTACCCCAAGCATGTGAAGACTTTCCCTAGTGGAATGGGAAGATGAGAACAATTTGTTCCAATGGCCATGAAGGCAGCTGAATCAGGCACTGTGGGGTCCTTAGAGCTTGGTCAGACATTAAAGACACCAGGACCATGAACTGCATCCTGGGCCATTTCTAGTCATCCAAACTTTTGTCTTGCTGATGGACTTCAAGGATTCTGGAAGAGAGAGTGAGGCTGATGACTTAGTGCAATTCTGCCTTAATTATAGTTCATGCACAAGTCAAGACACCACCTTGTGGTGTCATTAATCCTCTTCGAAAATGAGGGACAAACAACAGTACATACATATAATGTTATGCAGTATTGTATACTATTATGTGATATAATACTTCTCTTCTATATATATACACTCTATATGTGTACATATACTATATATACAGGTAAGTGACAGAGTAGAGATAAAGTAACCTTTAGTGATATAATACCTTCGTTCCAGTTTCAGTCATTTCCACATAGAATGCTCCTTACTCTTCTTCATGATGTATCATTTCTTGTGTAGGAGGGCGTTTAACAGAGGACTACTGATCATGTTAGTGCCCCCAATCCACTCGATGAACTTCCCTTACTGTCTATAAGGGAGAAATAGCAGAGATAATGAGGTTTAAGGTCTTGACCCTTAATTCCTGCCAATATAACTACTTGAATTCTGAAAGGGGAAAACCTTATGCCTGAGCAACACTGTTTCTTGCATCTTACATCCTGTAGTGGACTTTGGAGGACCCTGGTACACTTTTAACAAAGAACAGCTAAGCTACACCATTGGGCCATGCTTCCTAACAGGGGTGACATTCCATACCTAAGCCTCCAGTGAAAGGAGGAAGGTACATTTCCTTATCTCTCCCCCAGGGCCAATACTGATCATGAATATTGACTTCGATTTCATTTCTTGGGGGCAGGTGGGGTAGGGAACGTTAACACTATTATAGTCTCTGTGCAAATTATTTCTCCCTGCTTCTGCTTACTGTACTCTGCATCAGTTCATATAAGTCTATACATGTCTCTCTGAATTCCTCATTTTCATTGTTTCTTGTGGTTCAATGATATTCCATTATATTTACAGGTACTCCTTGGAGCCATTGGGGTTTCAATTCCAGACCTCGATAAAGTACATATTGCAATAAAGCAAGTCACAAAAATTGTTGGTGTCCCAATGCATATGAAAGTTATGTTCTCACTATATAGTAATCTATTAAGTGTGCAATTGCATTGTCTAAGAAATCTACATAATTAAAAATACTTTGTACTAAAAATGCTAACCATTATTTCAGTCTTCAGCAAGTTGTAATCTTTTTGCTGTTAAAGGATTTGACCTCAATGTTGATGACTTCTGACTCATCAGGGTGGCTGCTGAGGGTTGGGGTGGCTGTGGTAATTTCTTAAAATAAGACAACAATGATGTTTGCTGCATTGATCGACTCTTCATTTTACTTGAACACTTAGAGGCTATTGTAGGGTTATTAATTGGCCTAAATTCAATATTGTTGTGTCTCAGGGAAGAGGGAGCCCTAAGAAGTGGGAGAGAGTGGTTTGGTGGAGCAGTCAGAACACACACAATATTTATCAATTAGGTTCTCTTCTTATATGGGTGTGGTTCATGGTGCTCCAAAACAATTACAATGGTAACATAAAGGATCACCATTACAGATAGAATAATGATAAAAACTTTGAAATATTGCGAGAATTACCAAAATGTGACTCAAAGACATGATGTTAGCACATGTTATTGGAAAAAATGGTGCCAATAAACTTCCTCTAATGTAGGGTTATCACAAATCTTCAATTTATTTAAAAGAAAATATATCTGCAAAGTGCAATAAAATGAGGTATGTCTATATATTCCATGATTTATTCTGCCATCCCCCAAACAATAGGGACTCACTTTGTTTTCAGTTTTCTGCCCCCATGAAGTGTTCAGTACTTATTCAGCTATAATATCATATTGACTCTTCATGAGGTAAAAACCATCCACCCAGGGTACTCATCTACTTAGGGGAAGTATGCTACAATAGACAACACACTGGCTCTAGAATCAGAAGACCAGCATTCAAATATCTCTGCTGATGTTTAATACTTGTGTGACATTTGTCTAGTGATTCAACCTTCCTGGACATCAGTTTCCTTATTTGTAAAATGGGTGGATTGGAGTAGATAGTCTCTGAGGCCCCTGTCAGCTCTATTGTATACTATAGTATGCTAACATGAATCATAAATTCCAAAGTGACCAATGATTTCTTAATTATCAAATCCAATCGGCTTTTCTCAGTCCCCATTCTTCTTGACCTCTCTGCAGTCTTCAACACTATAAATCATTCTCTTCTCTTTGATAGTGTGTTTTCTTTAGGTTTTCCTTCACAGTTGGTCTTTTGTTGTTGCTCAATCATTTTTCATTCATGTCCAACTCTTTGTGACCCCATTTGAGTTGTTGTTATTGTTGTTGTTTTGGCAAAGACACTGGAGTTATACCAGCAATGCAAGGATGATTCAACATTAGAAAAACAATCAACATAATTAATTATATCAAAAAGCAAAACCCGAGGCACCTCGGTGGTACAGCAGATAGAGAGTGCTGGTCCTGGAGTCAGGAACACTCATCTTTATTAGCTCATATCTGGCCTTAAATACTTCCTAGCTGTGTGACCCTGGGCAAGTCACTTAATCCTATTTGCTTCAGTTTCATCATGTCTGAAATGAGCTGGATAAGGAAATGTCAAATAACTCTAGTATTTTTGCCAAGAAAACCCCAATTAGAATTCTAGTGAGACAGGGCTGAAATGACACAACCACCGCCAACCCCCCCCCCCACCACCAAATACAACAACCACCAACCACCAATAACAAGGATGGTGAGGGCCTAAAACTGAGATGGTAGCTGTGTGATTAGAAAGAGGCCATCAGATGGGAGAGATGTTGTCAAAGTATAAACTGCAAGATTTGGCAACTGATTATGTGTATGTGGTGAAGGAGACTGAGAAGTCCAGAAAATTGGCAAATTTATGAATCTAAGAGATTGGTAGGGTGGTGTTGCCTTCAAAAGAAAGAGGGAATTTTGGAAGAGGAGAGGGTTTTAGGGCAAAAGACAAGAAGATGAAGATGAAAGACAAAGACATAGAGAAGCAGGAGAGATTTGAGAACAACAGGTTAAATGTATTATATGCTTAAATTTTTTAAGGGACCCAAAGTGACATAGATTGCTCTTGGCAGATCCAGGACTCACACTCAGTTCTTTTGATTGATTATATGGTATCCTTACCACTACCCCACCTGGGTGGGTCATTGGAAATGCATCCTAAGAATTCTTTTTTTTTTTTATGTTTCTTTTTACCTTTTTTTGCAGGGCAATGATGTGACTTGCCCAGGGTCACACAGCTAGTAAGTGTCAAGTGTCTGAGGCCAGATTTGAACTCAGGTCCTCCTGAATCCAGGACTGGTGCTTTATCCACTGGGCCATATAGCTGCCCCATCCTAAGCATTCTTGTTTGGTCAAGAACAAAACCCCAAACTGAAAATTTTAGAAAGAATTTTAAGTGATTCTCCAGTGGGGAGAATATACACAAACACATACATATGTATATGTATGTATGCATGCATATAAAACAAAGGAACAAAAAACAACACCTGATTGGCCAGCACAGAGGAAGTTTGCAGATGACATATAGGTAGCTTGAGATGTATAATGGGAGGAAATGCCTTCCATTCCTTGAATAGATCTTCAGTTCCCCTGGAAGGTTTTTTCTGGGGAAGGACATCCTGAGTTAAGCATTAAACAAATCTGCTCTCTAAGCAATGTCTGGTCTCTCAGCCATTCGGGGATAAATTCAAACAATACATCAAGGTTTTCCCACAACATCAACATGAAAGCACAAAGGAGAACCCATCCTTTGGAATGACTCAGGCTTCTCAATCACTCAGCAAACAATTGACAGTTATAAAGGATGCAAGGCAGTATGGGTGAAGGGCAAAAAAAAAATGTTATAAGTTCTCTGTTTCTTAGTTTGTTCTCCTTCTTATTCTAAGTATCTATGTAGGGAACATTCTCTATCTTGTTGGGCCATTTCCCTCTGTTCATCCAAACATCCTGAAATCTCACCTTCTTTAGGAAGTCCCCTTGGATAAATCAGAGAAAAGCTCCCAGATTACTCTACCTTCTCTGACCATAGAATTCCCCCCATCTGCCTCTTCTGTTTCCCCAATCCAAATATACTCTCACCATGACATACATGTGATATTAATACCACTCATTATCTATTTGTGTGAACTTGAATGTTTCTAGGGGGTCCCCACCCATATCTCTTTTCCATGTGTATCATTCTCGATGATAGACAATGTTTCCAGTGGGAAAGGACTAAATCTGTCTAAATATTCTTGTATAACAGTCATTTGGCACAAAATATTAGAACCTAAATAAGTTTTTTGGATGAAAATGACTGTGATGGTGATGATATGGATGACAGACCAAACTTTGGACTACATTTAGACTTAGACCCTCACTAGATTATAGCAAGATGATTGACAGCATTTGAATGGATTATCTATACATGTGACTGCATGGTCAACTGAAAGTGAGCCTTGAAGTAGTGAAAGGGATGCCCCTTGAAAGATGTGAAGCAGATGACAGGAACCTGAGCATTCTCTGAAGTCAGAGACGGTTTCCTATGCGAAGCAGGTAGTAGAGAGAACTATTCTGTTGAAGTGTGAAAGCTGAGAGCTCAGAATCATCACAGGTCAAAATGGTGGGATGTGCTTAAGCAATTCTGTAAGGAACTGTTTTGAGTTTCTCAATGTTTGCAGAACAGGAAAGGCTCGTTTATGATTAAAAAGTGCTATTTCTCACTTCCCTTTTGCTCATTCTACCAGCTTTATTTTGAAAAGTCACCTAGTACCACTATGGCTTCATCCTGTTTCTGGGATCTGGGCTGATCTATTGCTGAGGGAAGGTCTCTTCCCATTTACCTTGAATCTGATCCTCATGCTTCTTTGGACATCACTATTGATTCTTGGTGAGTATGGTGCATCATGGGTGGGGCAGCCCAGAGGTTCTCTAATAGCACGTCTTTCTGATAGACCTGGGCAGTCTGAGAAAAGCAGAGTTTCCTCAGGGAGATTAGATGCTACACCTTTCCATGATTCAACTCTACCAGGACACAGCAAGGTAGGAAGCACAGAGACTGAGCAGACTTAGGGTACCTGGAAAACAAGTGGAAATGAGCAACTTCAATGTTTCAAAAGAAACTGGAGTCAGTGCCTTTTGTTTGGCATGCATGCATGTCTTCTTTTGAATTTAATAGCAAACTTTATAAGCCCAACAAAAGGGGCTTTTCTTATGTAACCACTAAGTTGCACTGACAGCTACTTACTTACTGAGAAAGTCTTCTTACTCAATTGTTCAGAGAGGTGTTTTTTTTTTTTTGATGGGGCAATTGGGGTTAAGTGACTTGCCCATGGTCACACAGCTAGTAAGTATTAAGTGTCTGAGGCCAGATTTGAACTCAGGTCCTCCTGAATCCAGGGCCGGTGCTCTATCCACTGCTCCACCTAGCTGCCCCTCAGAGAGTTGATTTTAATATACAGTGCTTGGGCATAAATGCTGAATCAATGCTGTGCTAGTTATTCTTACCCTCCGAAAGCCATTAATATTTTAACCCTAAATTCTGCTCTTCTATAAAGGATGGTGCCACTGGTTGTCTAAAGAAAGGGGAATAAGCATTTATATAGCACCTGTTATATGCCAGGTATTATGCTAAGAAATTTCTTTTTACAAGTGTTATATCATTTGATTTTTACAACATCCAGGAGAGATAGGTGCTGGTGTTATCCCCATTTTACAACAGAGGAAACTGAGACAAAAAAGATTTTTTAGGCACTTTGTTCAGTGTCACACAGCCAGTAAGTCTGAGGCCAGATTTGAACTCAAGAAGAGGAGTCTTCCTGACTCCAATCCTAGCACTCTATCCACTGCACCGCTAGCTGCCCTAAAAGAGACTTTAGACATCTTTCTAGTTTGATGCTTTCATTTTTCAGTAAGAGGGAATTGAGGCCCTTAGAAATGTAATGATTTGCTCAATGTCACTTATCTAGTTTCTGGCAGATCCAAGAACCAATCAGTGCAGATCTCCATCCACTACAATCCATTGTCCTTATCAGGGCACCTACTAAGAGAAGAGATTCCCTTCTCAGAGCTTAGTCCAGGAGAAAAATGATTGCGAGTAAAGAGAACTTGGAACCAACCCCTCCTTCACTGTACTTGATGGAATTTGTGCCAGGGTGTCTCAGACTTGATGATCAGAAACTTTAAGGGAATTGTTTTCTACTACATTGTAAGTTTTAAACATTATCTTTGTATTTGCCAAATATCATTATGAGCTTTTGTTTTGCCTGAATCAGAGGGTAGGAAGTAGCATTGTCAGGTGAGAAGCTGAGAATATTCTTAGAAGGCTAAACACTAAAAAAAAAAAAATTCAGAACCTTTACTTTGTATAACTTCCTTTCTCTTCCCCCCCCCCTTTTTTTCAGTATCTGTCAATGGACAAGAAGGTGAGTTGCACTTTTCTTTGTTCTTCTGGGTCTCTGGGCTCCATGGACATTCTGATCTTCACAAGATCCTCATCAAGACTTATCTGGGCGCGGGGGGAGGGGGGGGGCTTGTTTCTTCCAGCCCTTACTGGCTGAAGAATGCAGGGATGTGAAAGTTTCAACAGTTTTCTCACTGATCCGCTGGGCCAAGGTGGGGCTACTGTGTGCTCACAAGCATAGGTTCTCTGTTCATGTTATGCTAATTGAGCAGACCCCATCCTAAGCTTTTCAAAATCTTTGAATATTGGTCCCTTTAAGGGGAAGTCTGATGGCAAGGGAAGTGATAGTTCTTATTGGTATGAAGTGTTTTGCAAAATACTATAAAATGCTAGTTGTTGTTGCTGTTGCTGTTGCTGCTGGTTTTTAAAAAATAAGTTTTTATTGACATTTTATGTTTCTTACATCACCATAGTATTCCATGTATCCCTCTTCCTCTCCATATAACAATTAATATTTTTGGGGGGGTGGGGTGGGGAAGTGAGCATAATTGATTGATACATTTAGAAAGTCCCAAAAGTGTGCAATGTCTAACATCTGTGGACCTCCCACCTCTACCAAGAGGTAGGTTGGGGTATCTTCCCATATTTCTTCATTTGAGTCTCACTTGATCTTTATAATTTTGTTACATTTACTTTTGATTTTTTTTGGTGTGTCATTGTTCTTTCCCTTTTAATTTTTGTAGTTACTATGTATGTTGGTTTCTTGACTCTACTTACTTCACTGTACATCAGTTCATATAGATATTTTTATTCCTCTTTGTATTCATCATACACATAATTTCTTACAGCTCAGTAGTATTCCATTACATTCATGTCCCACAATTTGTTTAGCCATTCTCTAATTGATGGGTATATACTTTGTTTCTAATTCTTCACTATCACAAAAAGTGTTGCTAAAAATATTTTGGAGTAAATGGGAACTTTTTTCTTATTGATAGTTTCTTTGGGGTATGAGCCAAGTAATAGAATCTCAGGTTCTAATGCAGTTTAGTCATTTTGCATGATTCCAAATTGCTTTTCATAATTCCCAGCTCCACCTACAAAGTATTTATCTTCCCACAACTCCTCCAACACTGACTGTTGTTGTTGGGGGTAGGGAGGGAGTCTGGTTTTTTTGCCAATTTTCAGGGTGTAAGGTAAAACCTCAGAGTCACTTTGATTTGCATTTATCTTATTATTAGTGATTTGGAACTTTCTTTCATATGGTTGTGAATGCTTTGTGTTACTTCTTTGGAGAAGTTTGATCCTTTGACCATTAATCTATTGGGAAATGGCTATTATTTCATGTATGTACGTATGTGTGTGTGTATATACATTTTCTATATTTTGGATGCCATTCTTACCAGAGAAATGATAAAAAAAATTCCCCACTCAACCACTTTCTTATTCTAGATGTATTAATATTATCTGTGCAGCTTTCCAGTTTCAAGTAATCAAAGTTATTTCTTTTATCTATTGTAATTGGCTCGGTTGCATATTTGGTTGACTATATCTCTTACCCATAGCTGTGAGAGCTACATAATCTCTTACTCTAATCATACTCTAGTATGATTTTTAATATTAACATCTGTGATGTTTAAAAAGTCTAACTGCAATGACTAAAATCTTTTTTGTTTTTTGTTTTTTTGTTTTGTGGGGCAATGAGGGTTAAGTGACTTGCCCAGGATCACACAGCTAGTGTCAAGTGTCTGAGGCTGGATTTGAACTCAGGTCCTCTTGAATCCAAGGCCAGTGTTTTATCCACTGCACCACCTAGCTGCCCAATAACTAAAATCTAATGTGTGGTTGCCTTAAATTAGAAACTCATAGCACCAGTCTTTGGGCATTAAGTATTTATTAAAGTATATTAGGAGTTAGTAAAGAGAAACACGTGGAGAAAGAAAGAGATCTGTCTACTCTGTCTACTCTGCCTGCCCCTGCCACTAGCAGTCTGTCCTGAAAGAAAAGAAAGATCCTCAGTCTTCTAGAGCAGAAGATCTATGGGACTGGAAGAGGGTGGTCCTCACACACAGCTCCAAGCCAATTGGCTGGTCCATTGATTAACATGACTTACAAGTGGTCTATGAATAGACATAATTTCCAGACACCAGGCAGTTTCCAGAGGCTGGTCACATGCTTTCTTCTCAGGGTGGGGCTTCCCTGGTTCTTGCAATGTCTTTCTCAGCAGGGGGGTGGCACCCTGATTCTCACATGTCATATATCCATTTAGAATGTATTGTAGATACACACCCAATTGGGTGGAGTAATCTATCTAAGATGGGCAGTGAAAGAGCCTTACACTCATCAGAATTGGCTCAAAGACCTTAATCTCATCAGAGTTGGCTCAAGGAGGGAATAATATACACACTCAATCGGGTGGAGTAATCTATCTAACCCTACAGGAAAGTAGGAGGGGAAGGGGATAAGAAGGGAGGGGTAAAATAAGGGAGGGCAGATTGGGGGAGGGGGAAGTCAGAAGCAAATCCCTTTTGAGGAGGGATAGGGTGAAAGAAGATAGAAAATAGAGTAAATATCATGGGGAAGGGAACAGGAAGGAGGGAAACAGTTAACAATAGTAACTGTGAAAAAGAGAAAAGGGAAAAAATTGTACAAAAAATATTTATAGCAACTCTTTGTGATGTCTAAGAATTGGAAATCAAAGGAAGGTCCATCAACTGGGGAATGACTGAAGAAGCTGTGGTATATGATTGTAATGGAATATTATTGTGCTATAAGAAATGACAAGCAGGATTATTTCAGAAAAAACTTGAAAGACTGATATGAACTGATATATAGTGAAGTGAACAGAACCAGGAGAACATTATGTACAGTGACAACATTATCACTCTATGAGCAATTGTGAATGACTTAACTACTCTCAGCAATGCAATGATCCAAGACAATCCCAAGGGACTAATGAATGATGAAGCATACTAATCACCTCCAGAGAAAGAACTGATATATATTGAAGCTTGCTATTTTGTGCTTTCTTTTTTTTTTTTACTTGAGTCTTTTTATGTAAAATGACTAATATGGTCATGTTTTACATAATTGCACATATATAACCTATACTGATTGCTTGCAACCTTGGGGAGGGGGGTGGTAGGGAGGGAGGGAATGAGAAAGGGATAGAATCTGGAACCCAAAACTTTAAATAAATAGGGGGTTTTTGGGGGGGGGTTGGGGTTTTTTTTAGAAAATTAAATGTATTGTAGAGTGTGGTATAAGTTATTATCTAAGCTAATTTCTGCCAGATTTCCAGTTTTTTCAACAGTTTTTATCAAGTAGAAAGCCTTTCCCTAGGTAATTTATGTCTTCCAAACAGTGAGTTATTGAGTTCTATTGTTTCTGAATCTACCTTGTCTAGTCTGTTCTTTAACCAACATCAGATAGTTGATGACTACTGCTTTATAATAAAGTTTGAGGTTTAGAAGTCCTAGTCCCCCTTCATCCTTACTTCTATTTATTATTTCCCTCTAAATTCTACATCTTTAGTTTTTCAAAATGAATTTTGTTATTATTTTATCAAGCTCTATAAAGTGTCCTTTTGGTAATTTGATTGGTATAGAATTAAAGAGTAAATTAATTTTGACTATTGTTCTTTAATTCTTTAAGGAGTACCATTTAACTGAATCTATACAAGTCTGTGTGTGTCTGTATGTGTATGTGGTTTGAGAGATTGATCTTTAGACATTTTATGCATTTTGTAATTATTTTGTAATGGAATTTCCTTTTGATTATTGCTTTTTTGTGTTTTGTTATCATATAGAAATACTGTTGATTTTTGAAGATTTGTTGTATAGGCTGCAACTTTGCTGAAGCTATTATCTCAATATCTTTGCTGTTTCTCTGGGGTTTCCAAAGTAAATCATTATATCATTAGTAAATAGAGATAGTTTTATCTGTGCTTTACCTATCTCTATTCTTTTAATTCCTGTCTTTTCTTATTGCTATTTCTAGCATTTCTAGAAAATAAAATAATAGTGGGGAGAGGGGATCTTTACTTCACTTCCATATTTATTAGAAAAGTTTCTAGTATATCCCCATTGCATATAATGCTTGCTTTTGGTTGGGTAATAACTTCTATAAAAGTTTGATAAAATATTCCGTGAATCCATAAAGTCCAGGAATTGTTTCATCCCTTCCCCTCCTTCCCCACCTCCTTTGCCAGTTCCTTTACAACTAGAACTATTTCTTTTTCAGAGATCAAATTTTTTAAGCTATCTATCTGGTCTTCTGATAATTTGGGTATTTTATATTTTGAAGGTTTTTTGTCTTTCTTTTGATTTCTCATTTTTGTTAGCATATATCTACATAATATATTTTTATTAGCTTTTTGATTCTTCTAGTTTTGCTCTGACTTCACCTTATTTGCTGTTTTATTGATTTGATTTTCTGCTTTCATCATATTAGCTCAATTTATCAATTTTATTACTCTTTTCTTTAAAACCAGCTTTTAGTGTGATCATTTCTGTTTTTTCCCATTTATTATTTCCCATCTAATTTTAATATCATCTCTTTTATGCTAATTTTAGCTTTTTTATTTGTTGATTTTCTAAGTGTTAAAAGTGTATATTCATCTCATTAAGCTTCTTTTTTCCTATTTTGTTAATATATTACTATAAGAATGTCATTTCCTCCTTGAGAACTGCTTTAGCTGCATCCCAGAAATTTTATATGTTGTTTTTCTAATGATACTTTTATATCATTATTGTTCTTATCATTTCTTTTTTAACCCACTCATTAATTAAAATTACATTGTTAACTCTCTATGTGGATTTGTATCTTTTGTTTGTGGTCCCTGAACCAATTTTCACTGTTACTGGGAATTATGGTCTGGAAAGGATGTATTGACAATTTCTTTCTTTTTACTTTTCTTTACATTATCTCTCTGCCCTAGGCCAGGGATTCTTAAAATTTTTCCACTTGCACCCCCACCCCTACCCCACCCCCACCACCACATACACACACCCCTTTTAAAAGAATATTTTTATTTAAAGTTTTAAGTTCCAAATTTTATCATTCCTTCCCTCCCTTCCCTTCCCTCTCCCTGAGGCAATAAGCAAACAGACATAGGTTATACATGTGCAATTACATAAAACATTATCATATTAGTAATTTTGTATAAGAAAACTTGAATAAAAGAATAAAATGAAAGTAGAAAATAGCATGCTTCAGCCTGTGTTCAATCAATATCTCTTTTTCTTTTCTTTTTTTTTCTCCCCCATCTCTCCCCCCACTCTATAAGCCCTTTCCTGTTTCTTTCATGTGGGATTTCACACCATTCTACCTCTCTCCTTCTCCCTACCCCAGTGCATTCCTCTCACCCATCAGTTTTACACTAAAGATGTCATCATGGGGCAGCTAGGTGACACAGTGGATAAAGCACCCACGCTTTACCCAGGAGGACCTGAGCTCAAATCTGGCCCCAGTTACAAAACACTCATCCACTACTCATCCCCAGGCATGTCTCCCAACTCTGACCACCCCACAAAAAACAGATAAAAAATAAATGCTTTACAGATATCATCCCTTCATAATCAATTTCCACCTGTGCCCTCTGTCTAAATTTCTTTCTATGGGAGCAGCTAGGTGGTGCAGTGGATAAAGCACCGGCCTTGGATTCAGGAGTACCTGAGTTCAAATTTGGCTTCAGACACTTGACACTTACTAGCTGTGTGACCCTGGGCAAGTCACTTAACCTTCATTGCTCTGCAATAAATAAACAAACAAATAAATGAATGAAAGAATGAATGAATGACTAAATAAATAAATTTCTATCATCTGCCCTATTACTGAGAAATTTCTTTTGAGTTAAACAGATTCCCATGTAGGAATGTAAGCAGTTTAACCTTTTAACATCCCTTTTAATTTCTTTTTATTCTTTACCTTTTTATGCTTCTCTAGGATCTTGTATTTGAAAGTCAAATTTTCCATTCAGTGCAGGTCTTTTAATCACAAATACCTAAAAGTCCTCTTTTTCATTGAAGTCCCATTTTCCCCCTGAAAGATTATACAAGTTTTGCTGGATAGATAATTCTTGGTTGTAATCCCATTTCCTTTGCCCTCTGGAAGATCAAATTCCATGTCTTCTGATCCTTTCATGAGGAAGCTGCTAGATCTTGTGCTACCTTGACTGTGGCTCCACAGTACTTGCATGGTTTCTTTCTGGCTGCTTGCAATATTTTCTCCTAGACCTGGGAGCTCTGGAATTTGGATATGATATTCCTGGGAGATTTCATTTTGGGATCTCTTTCAGGAAGTGATCAGTGGATCCTTTCAATTTCTATCTTACCTTCTGCTTCTAGAATATTAAGGCAATTCTCCCTGATAATTTCCTAGAAGATGATGTCTAAACTCTTTCCTTTATCATGTTTTTCAGGTAGTCCAATAATTTTCAAATTATCTTTCCTGGATTTGTTTTCCAGGTCAGCTGTTTTTCCAAGGAGATATTTCACATTGCCCTCTATCCTTTATTATTATTATTATTAATTTGGACTTGCTTTATTGTGTCTTGATTTCTCATAAAGTCATTTGCTTCTATTTGCTCAATCCTAATTTTTAAGCAATGATTTTCTTCAGAAAGCTTTTGTACCTCCTTTTTCATTTGGCCAATTTGGCTTCTCAAGCTGTTGACTTTTTTTCATGACCCTCCTGAATCACTCTCATTTCTCTTTCCATTTTTTCCTCTACCTCTCTTACTTTTTCCTCTACCTCTCATACTTTATCTTCAAAGTCCTTTTTGAGTGTTCTATGGCATGAGACCAATTAATATTTTTCTTGAAAGCTTTGGATGTAGGAGCCCTGATGTTGCTATCCTCCCAGGACAACTTGCTAATTAACTATGCAGCAAAACTTTGTGTGCTGTGGTTGTTAGCTCCCACAGGCCTGCTCCCCTCCCCCACCTGGGCCACTGCTACTCAAGCCTAGTTCTTGGTTCCCAGCAGGGGCGAAACACCCAAGTTCCACCTCAGAGCCAGAAGAGACACCTGTAATCTTTCCTCAGCCAACCACTCAACCCTCTCACCAGAGAGTGAGCTTCATTCCAGTTGCCACTGGTGCTGATGCTGATTCAGAGGCTCTGGGGGTCTCTTTCTCTGGTGAAGCCTGCCTGGGGCTGGATCTGTGTCAGCATGACTTTGGGGTTGTGCTCCACTTCCACCCTGGTACAGCAATTCACTCCTGCTGACTTTCTAAGCTGTCTTTGGCTGGAAAATAATCTCATCTTGTTCTTTTGTGGGTTCTCCTACTCCAGGAATTGTCCTGTGGCATTATTTGGAGGGTTTTGGGTTTTGGTTTGTTTTTTTTTTTTTGGTTTTTTTTTTGAGTGATTGTGTTGTGAATTCCAAGAGCTTACTGGCTTTCCTTTGACATCTTGGCTTTACCCTGGAAAATGTCTGTTAAATCAATATTGGTTCTCTCTTTGGAAGAAGATAGTATAATTCATCATCAGCCTTTGGGATTACTCTACCACTTTTTAAGCAGACAAATTTTTATGAAACCCTATGATAGCATATGCAGTGCAAAGTGCACATATTGTATATTCAGAACTAAGGCTACAGCAACCCCCACATTCAATTATGTGAATCTATATGAGGTCATTACCCATAGTTTAAGAAGCTAGGTCCTAGTATATGCTCAATTTTTATCAAACTTCCTTAGGATGCAGAAAAAACAATGTCCGTGTGTGTGTGTGTGTGTGTTCTTTTGCTGTTATGTTTTGTTAAGGCTAAAATTCTAGCTAAACTGTCTAAAATATCTAATGAGTGGTCGCCAATAAATTATAAGCTTTAGCAAGAGTTAGACTTTTAAGCATTTATTAAGGAGAATAAGAATTTGGTAAAGAGAGAGAAAAAGGCCTAAATTCCTAGCTATTAAAGGGAGAGCACATTTCTAGCTCCGCTCTCCACCAGAGTCCAAAGGAAAGAGCGCCAGACTGAGCGCCAGTCTCTTTCTTCCTCCTCCCACTAGCCCGCGTCACTTCCTGACTCCTGGTCTTGCCCTCAAAGACCTTCCCTTCATGGGCAGAACTCCTCTACAGTAAGTATCCAGCAGGTGGCGTTATTCCAATCGTTACAGTCCCCCCTGTTGTTCCTTAAGAAACAAAATGTTTCCTTGACGGAACAGTAAAAAGAATATAATAACTATTGCTAACTAATAATATGTGAACAACAATATAGAAAAGGAAGAGAGGAAAGTTTTGTCCAGAGGGGCGATTTTTTTTTTTCCCTCATGAACCGACGCTTTGACATTAGTCTTGCAAAGGGAGGGCCTCTGCAGAGAATACATGTTACAGATGGTGTATATTATAACAGAAAGAGAAAAAAAACCAACAAAAACAAATCAAAACTGTTCATTTAAAGTCTCTGAAAGTCTTTTCTCAGATGTCCTCTAGGTGTAGTCGTGGAATGGAAGTCTTTTCAGGGGTTGAGGTGTGGATGCTGGTAATCAGCCAGGAAAATTTCCTACAAAATTGAGCTTAACACAACTTTAAAATAGCTTTGTCAATAATCAAATCAAACAATGAAAGTTCTCAAAAACATGTCTAAGGGAATACAGAATCTTAGTTGTTAACACTTGAAACATACAATAAAACAAAAATTGAACCATTCTTTAAAATTACATTATTATTATAGTCCCCCCTTATGGAGAGTAATTGAGAAGACAATTGCTGTGATATTAATTTTTAAAAATAATTTTTGTCTTTGTTTCATCACTTTTTGCATCATCTGCCTAATTATCCTCATGCCATTATGAGAAATTTTAAAATCTTATATAATTGGTAACAGATGTCAAGGCCAAATTCAACAGTGTATTTATCATGACACCTGAGATAATTATGGGGGTTACCATAAAAGAACAGAGAAATGATGGGATATGAGCATTCCCACACTTGAGCAATATGTACTGCCCATACAGTATGCCAGGCTTAAAATAGGTGGATGGAATATATGTCCATGCCACCGAACATATTGGAAGAAACTGAGTCAGACTTAATCAGATGCATGGGATTGAGATGTCCATGGCATCAGGCATATAGGAGGGAGCATAGAAGCCAGGTGTAGAAGTGAGATGGGTGGGATGAATACTTCCAGCCATCTGTACAATATTGTGGGGAAAAAGAGAATAAAATATTAAACCAAGAGAATCCAACCTCAACATTTGTCAAAAGCTGTTCCCTCGGCCATACCTTGACTTCATGCATGTCTCCCCTCATGTGACAGTTCAGTGTCTGCTCTTGCATGTATTCCTCTTGTGATTGGATGGCATCTTGGCCAACTGGCATCTGATAACTCAGAATAAAGGCAATTAATGTCTTAAATGATAAGTTCCCATAATCCAAGTCTCATATGAATTTAAAATTGAGGATAATAAATGATTGCAAAAAATGTGAATACATCTTGACTCAGAACACAATATATAATTATGCAACAATTTCAAATAATACCCCTTTTTTTAACTTAGTATACAATTACTTTTTTGAAAAATCTGAACATATTTAAATACAAGTTAAAGCACAACACAATCTCAAAGAAAACTTTTACAAATGTTCCCCTCTTTTTTTTTTTTTTGGAATATGCTTATCAAAAATAATACTTCTAGAATCAATTTACACTTGCCATGGCAACCAATTTGCCAGGGAAATGCTTTAAAGAGTTTGATCAAATAATCAGTTGAGAAAAAATAACAAAAACAAACAACTCAGAATATGGGAGCACAATACTCCTAGAATTAACATTGTATAATAAAATCAAAACCATCTTGCAATGTTTCAAAATTAGATAGACAAATGAATAGAAGAAAATACACATGGAACAATAAAAGACAATGAAATTCAAACTAAGGAAGTCTAAATGAATGTGAACTTAATATTAATAAGAGTATTATAAAATATAAACTTGATCACATGACTATAAAAAGCTTTTACAAATATTCTCCTTGTTTTAAAAACTAAATATAAAACACAATCTCAAAAGCATGAAAATCTCTATGAAAATAAACCCATACCATTAATTTCAAAATGTATATGTAATAGCATAGAAATCCTATGTAACCTCTGAACTGATATTAATACTCTGAGTGAATTCAGAACACCTTTTATTCCGATATCTAAAATCCCCAATACTCATATCAATACCTTGCTGCTTACTTCTACATTTCTCTAAAATATATATCCTTCCATGCCAAAAGAAGCATTGTCTTGAACTATGTTGATGATTGTCATTCTTATTCAGCTTAAGTTTTTCTTCTTTAACCCCTCTATATTGTCTGTCGGGCTTTTCACCATACAAATGCTTTATAAGATTACTAATGAAAGACAAAAGCAGGTTAGCAAAATTATGAACAAAACGAGCATATCTGGAATTTAAAGAGTTTTCTAAGATTGTCTCAAAAGCACAGCCAGGATGGGGAAGGGCTGAGCCTGAAGCTGCAAATGCAGGTAGAAAAAGTTGAGCATGCGCATCACATCTCTGGACTTCCCAGGCAGGGGAAGCAATGGGCTTGGCCATGTGAGGAGTAGAGGGTGGGGTCTGGAGAGGAGGGGAGGGACCAGAGCAATTTGAATCAGACTTGATTTTGAACTCAGGCCTGGATTCCTCTTCCCCCACTTTGCCTCCAGGTGCTAGGGGATTAAAAGCTTCTAGAGGGTGGGTCATTGCCTCCAGGCATGCAAAATTAAAGCAACAATTACTGTTAGAACTGGGAAAAGCTGCGGGAATCTCTTCAGGCTTCTCTGAAAAAGCATGGTTGGGAGAGGGAGAGATATTTCCTTGTGTGAGTAAGTTGCTGGCTCTTTTAACAAAAAGAAAAAGAAAAATAGAAAATCCACAAAAACAAAGCATTAACATGATCTTATCTCCCATTTGTCTGGTTGAACAGACTAAAATCAAAAATAGGCTAATTAGGGAGTTTAAAAGGTCCATTCGAAAAAATTTAAAGGGAAAACACAGCCAGTACGCCAGTACTTAGCAGTTAAAGGGAGAGGGAGGGGAAATTTCTTACCCAACCAGAAGATCAGAAGACAGGTTTAGCTTTCCTCTTCGTGGTCAGCCATCTGTTAAGGCTAAAATTCTAGCTAAACTGTCTAAAATATCTAATGAGTGGTCGCCAATAAATTATAAGCTTTAGCAAGAGTTAGACTTTTAAGCATTTATTAAGGAGAATAAGAATTTGGTAAAGAGAGAGAAAAAGGCCTAAATTCCTAGCTATTAAAGGGAGAGCACATTTCTAGCTCCGCTCTCCACCAGAGTCCAAAGGAAAGAGCGCCAGACTGAGCGCCAGTCTCTTTCTTCCTCCTCCCACTAGCCCGCGTCACTTCCTGACTCCTGGTCTTGCCCTCAAAGACCTTCCCTTCATGGGCAGAACTCCTCTACAGTAAGTATCCAGCAGGTGGCGTTATTCCAATCGTTACAGTTTAGAAGACTCCAGGAATTTTTATTTTTATATTTTTGCAACAAACATTTATTTTATTTTTTCCAGTTATATGTAAAAGTAGTTTTCAACATTCATTTTCATAAGATTTAAAGTTCCAAATTTTTCTCCCTCCCTCCCTTTCCTTCCCCTCCACAAGACAGAAACCAATCTGATATAGGTTATATATGTACAATCCACAAGTACTCTTTTTAACAGTTCTTTCTCTGGGAGTGGATAGTATGCTTTGTCATTAGTCCCTTGGGATTGTCTTGGATCATTGTATTGCTGAGGGTAGTAAGTCATTCACAATTGCTCATAGAACAATATTGCTGTCACTGTGCACAATGTCCTCCCAGTTCTGCTCACTTCACTATACATCAATTCACATGAGTCTTTCCAGGTTTTTCTGTAATCATCCTGTTTGTCACTACTTATAGCACAATAATATGCCATTACAATCATATAACACAGATTCTTCAGTCATTCCCCAATTGATGGACATTCCTTTGATTTCCAATTCTTAGCCACCACAAAGAGTTGCTATAAATATTTTTGTACAATTTTTCTCCCTTTTCTCTTTTTCACAATTACTATTGTTAACCATTTCCCTCCATCCTATTCTGTTCCCCATGATATTTACTCTATTATCCATCTTATTTCATCCTATCCCTCTTCAAAAAGGATTTGCTTCTGACTCTCCCCTCCCCCAATCTGCCCTTCCTTCTTTTGCCCCTCCCTCTTTTTCCCCTTCCCCTCCTCTTTTCCTGCAGGGTTAGATAAACTACTCCACTCAATTGAGTGTGTATGTTATTCTCTCCCTGAGCCAACTCTGATGAGATTAAGGTCTTTGAGCCTGTTCTGATGAGTGTAAAGTTCATTTACTGCCCTGCTCCTTCCCAATCTCTCCCCCCACTCCATAAACCCTTTCCTATTTCTTTCCTGTGGGATTTCACCTCATGCTACCTCTGCCCTTCCCCCTCCCCAGTGCATTCCTTTCACCCCTCAATTTTACTGTAAAGATGTCATCATGGGGCAGCTAAGTGACACAGTGGACAAAGCATCCACCCTGGATCCAGGAGGACCCCAGCCAAAATCTGGCCTCAGACACAAGACACTCACCCACTACACAACCCCAGGAATGTCACCTAACTCCAACTATTTATGGTTCTCTGGGGTCTTGTATTTGAAAGTCACATTTTCCATTCAGTTCAGGTCTTTTCATCACAAATACCTGAAGGTTCTTTTTCATTGAAGTCTGATTTTTCCTCTGAAATATTATACTCAGTTTTGCTGGATAGGTTATTCTTGGTTGTAATCCCAATTCTTTTGCCCTTTGTAATATCATATTTCATGCCCTTCAATCCTTTAATGTAGAAGCTGCTAGATCTTGTGCTATCCTGACTGGGGCTCCACAGTACTTGAATTGTTTCTTTCTGGCTGCTTTCAATATTTTCTGGAATTTGGCTATGATATTCCTGGAAGTTTTCATTTTGGGATCTCTTTCAGGAGATGATCAGTGGATTCTTTCAATTTTTATTTTACCTTCTTCTTCTAAAATATCAGGTCAATTTTCTCTGACAATTTCTTGGAAGATGATGTCTAATATTTTTCCTTGATCATGGTTTTCAGGTATACCAATAATTTTCAAATTATCTCTCCTGGATCTTTTTTCCGGGTCAGCAGTTTTTCCAAGAAGATATTTCACATTGCCCTCTATTTTTTTATTCATTTGGATTTGCTTTATTGTGTCTTGGTTTCTCATAAAGTCATGAGTTTCCCTTTGTTCAATCCTAATTCTTAGGCAATTATTTTCATCAGAGAGTTTTTGTATCTCCTTTTCCATTTGGCTTTTCAAGCTGTTGACTTTTTTGTTAATGGCCCTCCTGCATCACCCTGATTTCTCTTTCCATTTTTTCCTCTACCTCTCTAACTTCATCTTCAAAGTCCTTTTTGACCACCTCTATAGACTGAGACCAATTCATATTTTTCTTGGAAGCTTTAGATATATGGGCCCTGCCATAACCATCCTCCTCTGAGGGTACACCTCAATCTTCCTTGTCACTAAAGAAACTTTCTATGGTCCTCCCCTTTCTCTGTCTGCTCATTTTGCCTTTCTTTTACTTGTCTTTTAGCCCCTTAAAGCCAGGCACTGTTTCCAGGCTGCACTGTCCCAAGCTTCAGGGGGTCCCAGGTGGTATGATTTAAGGAAAAACAGGTTCTTCACTTGCCTGGCCTTTTCTCTGGTCCATAGACAACCCTAGTCCAACTGACTAATCAACCAGACAGCAAAACTTTGTGTGCTGTGGTTGTCAGCTCTGAGGAGCCTGCGCCCTTCCCCTACCTGGGTCACTGCTACTCAAGCCTTCCTCCTGGTTCCCAGCAGGGGGGAAAAACCCAAGTTCTGTATCAGCACCAGCAGAGACCCTTGTAATACCCCCTCTGCCAAGGGCTCAGCCCTCTCACCAAACCATGAGCTTAGTTCCAGATGACACTGATGCTGCAGCTGATTCAGAGGCACTGTGGGTCTCTTTCTCTGGTGAGGCCTTCCTGGGACTGGATCTGTGTCAGGGTGACTGTGGGGTTGGGATCCACTCCTGTCTCGGCACAGCAGCTCTCTCCTTCCAGCCTTCTAAGCTGTCCTTGATTGGAAAATGGTCTCAGAACATTCTTCTGTGGATTTTGCTGCTCCAGGAACTGTCCTATCACTTTATTTGGAGGTTTTTTGGAGAGATTGTGTTGTGAGTTCAAGAGTTCCTCCAGGAATTTTTTAAGCTCTAGTTTCTCTAGAAAATTTTTCAGGTGGCAGCTGGGTGGCACAGTGGATAGAGCACTGGCCCTGGAGTCAGGAGGACCTGAGTTCAAATCCGGCCTCAGACACTTAAAACTTACTAGCTGTGTGACCTTGGGCAAGTCACTTAACCCCAATTGCCTCACCAAAAAAAAATTGTTCAGTTCCATATTTTCTTTTTGGTTTATTTCTCAGTTACACCTATTAAATACTGATAGAGGGATATAGGGTTCTCCTGTCACTATCACGTTACTGTCTATGTCTTCTTGAAGTGTTCCTTCTCTGAATTTGAATACTAAGGCATTTGGAGCATATAAGTTTGTTACTGATATTGGTTTGTGGTCTGTGGTTCCTTTCAGCTTAACATAGTTTCCGTGTTTGCCCTTTTAAAGTTTTTAATGTTTACTTTTTCTTTGTCTGATAACAAGATCCTGCTTTTTTGGATTCAATTAAGGCATAGTAATAATTTTTTCTATCACCTTGGTTTTACTATGTGCATGTCTTTGGTTTTCTTAATGTGTTTCTTATAAGCAATAGATGGTAGGATTTTGTTTTCTTATTCAATCTGTCACTTTATTGGATTTTTTAAAAATCCATCTATGTTTAAGATTATAAAATTTAGATTTAGATCTTCCTTCATCTACTTCTAAAATATTTTTTCAAATTATTATTTTCCCCCTCTTCTGCTATAAACACAATATTATGTTCCTTAAGTTAATTTATTCTTTTTAAAAAGGTAGTCTTGTTCCCACTGGCTCTATTCCCTTTACCTCTTTTTCTTCTCATTTGTTACCCCTTTCCCTTTATAGTTTTCATCTCTTCTGCTTTTATCTAGTTATATATTTCTTCCTCTTTTCTTCCTACAAGTCAGGTAGATTTCACCTTCCTCTCCTCTTCAGCTTGTCTTGTTCATTAGTGGCTTTTCATTTCATTTTTTGTACCTCTTCCCTAAAAAATTTTCTTCTATTCTCTTCATTATGCATATTATCCTTCTGTTTATTCTAGACCCTCATTTTCTGATTCATGACCCCTATAATCACCTGGAATCTCTTTTCTCTGTGTTCTTCATATAATCAAAGCTTCCAAGGTATACATTTTGCATTGCCCTCTATGCACTTTTTGCTGCATCATTATTGGGCTTACTCCCATGGATTCCTCTTTTTCATTGTGTCCCACTCTCAGAGCAATGCCTATTATTATTGCAGGTGTCATAGAGACTGTGCTATTCAGTCATTTCAGTTGGGTCTGACTTTTCATGATTCCATTTGAGGATTTCTTGGTAAAGATAATGAAATGGTTTTCCATTTCTTTCTACAGTTCATTTTACAATGATGAAACTGAGAAAAACAGAGCTAAGGGACTTGGCCAGGGTCATGAAGCTAATGTTTGAGGCCAAATTTGAACTCAAGTCTTCATGACTCTAGGCCCAACATTCTATCCACAGTGTCATAAGGACACTCCCCCATTGTGGGGAATTGTTCCCCCCACCACTGTATATACCGAAAGCATATCTGTATGCTGTGTTGACATTTTCTCCTACATTTGCCTGTAAATCTTCTCCCTGTGCCCATACTCTCCCACTCCTCTAGACTCTAATTGCAACCCCCAGGGGTTTTAATTCTGCCTCCCCACCCTTCCCAGAAGAAGTAGATTTCTTAGGCACCAAATCTTCCAGACCTCATTCAGTGTAAAATCCTTATCTTGCTTCACTCAAAGGAGCATTCATTAATGGAACTCCCCCTCACTTCCAATGTAAGGTTTCCTTCCTTTCTTACCCTTGTCAATCTTTCCCCCTCCTCCTCATCCACTCCCCTGTAGGCTTTTCACCTTCTGAGACCACAAAGACCGCCTTCCCATCATTGCTAGTTCATGATTCGACCCTAGAACATCACTCACTGCTCTCTATCCTCCTGCTCTGTTCCCCTTTTTCATGTTGTAATGGGAGAAATATTCACCTGTAGGAAAAATGTCACCAGGGTCTATCCATAATCTGCCATCTGCCTCTTCACTGTTACTTCTTATGCCTTCTGGTGTACAGGTGTTTTGTCTTGTGATATTCCCCAGGGAAAGCTATGATCCTTAGGTTTATTCTACCCATCCTGTCTTTGAGATCAGTATATTTTGCTTGCATAGGGAGTGAGTATATTTTCTTTCCATGTTTTTGTTTTTTATCATTTCTGTATATTTGCATTTCCAATCTATTGTTCTTTTTCTTTTTCGGTGAGACTTTCTATTGGAGATTCCAGGGGTTGTTTGTTTGTTTTTCTATTCTGCCCATTATTTTTCCTATTCAGGCCATAAATCCTGCTCTCCTAATTCTCATTTCTCTTTTTAGACCCTAGGAACATTGTTCTGGTTCCATGTTCTCACATTCCACAGGCTCCTCTGTCTCATCAAATATTAGATCATTTCCATTCATTTTGATATATTTGCTTATAGATGTCTGAACTCATTTACTAGATCAGAAAGCTGTATTTCCTTCTGTTGTTACTGTTCTCTCTGATGATTTAATTTGCTTATGTTCCCGATCTTTGAGTGTTCTTTTGTCCAGAGATCTTTGGTAATTTCAGTCTTTTCTCCCTTCTTTTGCTTTATTGCTCATTTTCTGACTCTCTTCCCTTTGATATTTATTTCCTTGAGGACTGAATCTCAAAGTGTCCCAGCCCCCTCTCACTCTGGGCAATCCATGATTCACCAGCTTAGGTTTCTAGGCCAAATGTCTTTTGGGTCAATAGAACTGGGTCAAGCTAGATGCTGAGCTCTTTCCCTCAGACTTAATGAAGTCCTACACAACCCTTCCCAATCTACCCACCTATACATCTAGTGTTCAGTTTAGTGTCTAGTCCTTCTCCCTCTGTTTTCCAGCTCTCCAGCCCTACACTATCAGATCAAAGATTTTTATTGTTGGCGTTATGGGCCTGCAAACAGTGACACTGGTTGGCTGTCACAGCCCCCAGTAGGTTTGTGCTTCTTAAGGACTGCCATCATAACCTGGAGCCAAGATCTCCACAGCATTGAAAAGAGGAAGTACCTGGAATGTGTGGGTGGTTTCTTCTATTTTGGCTCCTTGAGTTTAGTAGTGTAGCCTCACTGCCATTTACATGGGAGGTGAGAGAGGAGTACTGAGTGAGCTTAGGGCAGGAGTAAGTTCATGGTGTTTTCTTAAACCTTCTTTTGGATTCTGGTATGTCCTAGACCATGGGGACAGCTGAAGTAGCTTATCTTTGGCACATACCTTCTATTTTGGAAAGGTTTGTAAAGTCATGAGGATCAGAGAAAATGTCTAGTCCACCATTTTATTGCTCACATGATCCAGTTTTGAAAAGGCACACACAAAAGAAAAATGAGTTCATATGAATGGAAGGGCAACTCATGCTTCCAACATAATAGACTGTTTCAGGTCATTGCACTATTATTTCTGAACCTACTTTCACTAGTCTTTTGTAGTATGGAGTCAGAAATATAGTCTGTGCAGGACAACAGGAGTACCTCCTGTGGATATCTGGATTGAGTTGGAAAGTTTAGTGTTGATTCTTTCTATTGCTTAGTAGAATAATGTATCTCTAACTGTTGCAAGGGATTGGGGATCCTCTGCATTCCACCATGCCACCATCTTCCAACAATTCCCTTGAACAAGCAGACTTCCACAACATCTGTTGCTTCCTCATCAAATATTCAACAATTGTCCACATTTTCACTGTGTCACATAAGACCAAAATATATAGAGAATATAAGACTTCATTGTGCTTATTTTTGTTTATTATTTTTATTTTATTTTTTTGTTTATTATGAAAAAGCATTCAGCTCGGTAGAGCAAGACATCACCTTATGTGCTCTTTTACAACTAAATGACTCCTCCCAATATAGCAAGATCATTCAAGATTTCTTAGAAGGTATAATAACATAAATAACCCTGTTTAATGACCCTCTAATAATAAACATCAGGTGAGGCATAAAACAGGAATTATATTCTCCCTAAAAATGTTTTGTACTGTGATGGAAGAGATCCAGAACAGAGTCTAGATTAAGGAGGGATTCCCATTGATTGGTGATATCCTTTGGACATCAGCATCCTCTGGCCATTCCTGTTTGTGGATCACAGTGTATTTATTGATCAGGTCTCAAGACACTGCAGAACTTCATGGAAAGAATTTATAATCTCTCAAAGGAGTTTGGTCTTTCCATCCCCATAGAAAAGATTAAATGAGTGAAGATTTTGACATACATCTGAATGGATACTCCATAGAGCTTTTCATAAACTATGTATGTGTGTGTATCATTTCTTATAACACCAAAAGCCCATATTTTAAAAAATCTTAATAGTATTTTATTTTTTCTAGTTAGATGTAAAATAGTTTTCAACATTCATTTTTGTAAGATTTTGAGTTCCGAGAGCTATGGGGGAAGCCGAGGTTGCCACCGGCGGAAGCGGCGGCGGCGGCGGCCCTGGCTCGGACGCGAGTGGCGGCGGTGGAGGTGGCGGAGGCAGTGGAAGCGGCGGCGGTGGGGGCAGCGGCCCCGGTTCTGGCCCGGGTCCTGGCGGTAGCGGTGAGAAGGGCCCTGTGGAGTCGGCGCCGGGCCCGCCCGAGGATGTCGTGGTGTGGAGCCCCGAGGTGGAAGTGTGCCTCTTCCATGCCATGCTGGGGCACAAGCCCGTCGGTGTGAACCGGCACTTCCACATGATCTGCATCAGGGACAAGTTCAGTCAGAACATAGGGAGACAGATCTCCTCCAAAGTCATCTGGGACCATTTAAGTACTATGTACGATATGCAAGCATTGCATGAGTCTGAGATTCTTCCATTCCCTAATTCAGAGAAGAACTTCATCCTACCTGAAGAAATTATTCAAGAGGTCAAAGAAGGAAAAGTAATGATTGAAGATGAGGTGAAGGAAGAAATAAAGGAAGAAGTGGATCCACACACTGGTACTGAAGATGTTTTTACATCTTCAGGAAATTTGGGGAAAGGAGCTGAAAAGTCCAGTGGCAAAGAGAAAGAAAAGGGCTCGTCAGACTCTGGGTCAAAAGAAGGTGCAGACAAGAGGAAACGCAACCGAATCACAGAAAAGGTCTTAAATGCAAACAGCAATCCCTCAAGTCCAAGTGCAGCCAAACGTCGGAGAACATAGACTGAGCCTGTGTTACTTATAGCTTAGAGAAGAATAAGAAGGAAACAAAAAAATTGATGATGTTTACTTTAGTGGAAGGAATTTTTGACAAGTTTTTATTAAATGACACAAATTGTTCAGGTGGTACATATTTTCATTTTTGCTAATCATTGGGAAGGGAATGTGAAAAGATTAGCATGAGGGAAAAGGCTGAGAAGTGTATCCTATACTTGCTAGGAATATGGTTTGAACACAGAAAAGAATCTAGCTTACCTTGGTGGCAGTAGGACATTTATTGAGCATTCTAGCTGAGTGCTCAGATTTCCCAAGGTAAAATGGTAGCTTTGCCAAGTGTGTACTTAAGGAATTTTGTGATGATATACATATAGAAAGATTATTTATGTATTCTTTGTGTTTTTGAAGTCAAAACTCATTTCTTAGAGATGTGCTGATCCTTTAGGTTCTTACCAGTTATCCTTGATTTGGTATCTGAAACCAGTTGTAGGATCAAATATATTTTTCTTTTTACCATAATAAGGCAAAATGCCAGAGTGAACTAAGGAGACAATTCAAAGGGGGACCTCTTTCAAATGGACAGATTACCATATACTAAGAAAAGCATTATTCTCAAATACATAGCTTGGAGCTAGGAGCAGTAAACCTAAAAGACCACACTGGCTGCTGTCAGAACAAAAGTTTTAATTTTTTGCCCACTTGAAGTAAACATGAGATCTCTTCTTGGAGACTTCAGGCAAACCTGTCCATGTGAAGTGCAGTGTGGGACTGTAGACATTTTCTTTCTGAGTGCTTCTTGAGTTAGGGGTCTTGACTGAATTGCTTTCTAGTGCCACAAAATATGATAGAACTTCTTGCCACCAGAGAGACCAAGAATTGGATGTTTTGACTCATTCGTGTGTACTGTATATAATTGGTTTGGTATTTCATTATTTAATTTTTAAGAAAAATATTTTACTAGTGTTTTATATGGAAATAATATTGCAGAAGCTTAATCTTGTGTTGTATTTTTTCTGAGAAATTTGTTTTAAGGTCATGACTATTTTGAGATACTTGTTGCTCGGTTTTATATGCTGGAATATTGAACATTTGTAGCAGTTCTCATTTATTATGCAGACGGTTGCAGACAGACCAAATAAGTGACAGTTTTGTGGGAGGGAATCTTAGTCTGTTGAACTGGCGTTGGATATGGCACAAAATGCTTATTTGAAATATACCCTCGTTTGACTGCTGAATAAAAGGTACTAAAAATAAAAAAAAAAAAAAAAGATTTTGAGTTCCAAAATTTTCTCTTTCCCTTCTTTTCCTTCCTCCTCCCCAATATAACAACCAATCTGATATAGGTTATATATGTACAATCATGCTAAACATATTTCCACAGTAGTCACGTTGTGAAAAAAAAAGAATCATAATAAAAAGTAAAAATAACAAGAAAGAAAAAAATTTAAAACAAAGTGAAAATAGTATTCTTCAATCTGCATTCAGAATCCATAGTTCTTTTTTCTGGATATGGAGAGCATTTTCCATGATGAATCATTGGGAATTGCCTTGCATGATTGTATTGCAGAAAAGAGCCAAGTTTATCATAGTTGATCATTGCACAATATTGCTGTTACAATGTTACAATGTTCACCTGGTTATGCTCACTTCATTCAACATCAGTTCATGCAGATCTTTCTAGGTTTTTCTGAAATCTGCCTGCTCATCATTTCTTACAGCACAATTGTATTACATTACATTCATATACCAAAACTTGTTAAGCCACTCCACAGTTGAAGGGCATCCCCTCAATTTCCAATTCTTTGCCACCACAAAAAGAGCTGCTATAAATATTTTTGTATATGTAGATCCTTTTCCCTTTTTTATGATCTCTTTGGGATACAGACCTAGTAGTGGTATTGCTAGGTCAAGTGGCATGCACAGTTTTATAGCCCTTTGGGCATAGCTCCAAATTGATTTCTGGAATGGTTGGATCAGTTAACAATTCCACCAACAATGCATTAGTGTTCCAATTTTCCCATGTCTTCTCTAACATTTGTCATTTTCTTTTTTTATATATTAATCAATCTGATAGATATGAGGTAGTACCTCAGAGTTATTTTAGTTTGCATTTCCATAATGAATAGTGATTTAGAAGATTCATATGGCTATAGGTAGCTTTAATTTCTTCATCTGAAAACTGCCTGTTCATATGCCTTGTCCATTTCTCAATTGGGGAATAACTTATATTTTTATAAATTTGATTCAGTTCTCTATGTATTTTAGAAATGAAAAGGCCCATCTTTTCAATACATACATTTTACCACTGTTCCCAATGGGAAACTCTGAAGAAGAACTGAAATAGAAGATTTAATTTAAAAAATTATAGTACAAAACTGAAAATGGTCTGGTCATATAGTGAAAATAATAAATAACAGAACAGCCAGAATGTTTCACTTGTAGCTCACAGTATTGGGAGAAAGAAAGAAAGGTCTCCATTACATTTGCAAAGACACAGATGGAAGTCACAGAAGATGGGAAGGCATGGATGAGTTAGGTTCTTCCTTGTTGGAAGGAACTTCTGAACCAATGAAATCATACATCCATTTAACAACTGAGTTAAAAATCTTATTCATTATCTATAGTGCCTTTAAGTATAATGTAGTTTCTCTCATTTCTTTTAACCATTTCTCTTTTTATTTTATTGCATTGTGTGACATGTGCATGATATTTTTGCCTGCATTTATGAATTTGCCTTTGAAATATAATTACTTTTATGTACTTGTATATAAGTATATATACATATATACTTACAAGTATAATTATATATAAGAATATACATATATTTATATATACTTATGATGAATTTGAAGTATAATAAATTCTTCATGAGGTCAATGGTGCCAGGTTTCACCATCTGACTCAATCACTTCTTTCTGTTTCACTTTCTTCAAGGCCAGCTGAGAACACTGGCCTCAGCCAGTTCATCTCCTTTTCCTTTGCCAGTCTTCAATATGAAATTGGTTCCATCCCCTGCAATGTCCTACTCAGGCCATGTCAGATGTTGGAGATTAGAGTAGACTCTCTCCTACCCAGGTCCCTGGTATGACACCTAGGCATGGAGTTGTCCTCTCTTGTGCTGTGGTTCTCAGTGCTTCAAGGAGTACAAACCTGGCCCCCCTCTTTCTATATGATACTCATATGAACTGGTT